>NC_042618.1:257645245-257947011 GCF_901001135.1 Rhinatrema bivittatum
GCAAGTTACTCCGATGCTTGTATACCCAGACTGCACAGATCAGTACCTTGTTGAATGCTGTCTGAATGTAAATCCTCTTTTCCACATTTCTCCCTGCCATTGAAGCAGAGATTCCTTTAGTTTACTCTCCACAGAGGTCAGACTAAGTAGCCCTTTAGTTCCCAGCCTTCTCCTTATATCCACTTTTATGAATAGAAACCACATCCACCCTTTTCCAGTCCTCCGGAACTACTCCAGACTCTAAAGAAGCATTGAAAAGGTCAGCCAGTGGTCCTGCCAGGACATCTCTAAGTTCCCTTATAAAACCCTCAGATGTATTCCATCTGGCCCTATCACCTTATCTATTTTAAGTTTAGTTAGCTTCTCACGAACACACTGTTCTGAAAATCGACTTAAGGTTTACCTCACTTCCAATCTTATTTTTGTTTGTTTTAAATGGTCCTCCTCCAGGCTCTTCAACAGTGATCACTTAACAGAAATATCTGTTAAACTGGAAAGCTTGTCCAGGAGAGATTCAGGTATACCCAATGGTGTCCTGGGCCAAGGGATTGGGTGCCATGACCACCAAGAACACTCGACCTTGCCGCTCCCTCTGATGTCATCTTCTCCCACCCACTGCAACTATTTAAATCTCAGTGCAGAGGCACGCAGTCACCAGCACCCTGCCGAAGCCACTCCAAAGGGGTGTGCCCCTGGGTAAGAATTTGGAAAGGCTCCTCTTTTCCTTAGATGGGAAGGAAAACAAAAACTAGAGTAATTACCTCTACACCAGCAATAAGAGTGGCAAAGGGACTGATGGATATTCATCTTGCTCGAAGGGTAAGTCAAACATTGTGAGAATCTTGTCCTATTTCTTTTTCATCAGGGGCCTCAGCTAGTCCTGGCCATAACCAGTCCTCTCATAACCCCTTTGGACTTATCAGTGCTAGTTCACCAGTTAACTTTGATCCAGTGGAGACGCATCTTTACTGCCAACTATTGATAGAGGAAGTATGCAGCCCCTACAGACTGTGACTAGTATTCCAACTATCGAGTGTTTCTCATTGCTATCTATTACACTTCAGCCATTGGATTTAGGCTCTGAAGTAACCGAGCCTGAAAATGTCACCTTAGTTGATGTATGGAGAGCTGTTACTAAGACAGAGGAGTCGTTATCCCAATCAATATCCCAATCAACTAACTTTTCTATTGAAACTAGGAAAATACATGATTATGGAACTCGGCTAATACAGCTAGAGTCTTCTGCTTCAACTTTAACTTCACAAATCACAGCTATCCAGCCAGTTGGAATTTCCTTTATTAAGGACACTTAATTATATATAAACAACTTGAAGGGCTGGAAAATGCTATGAGGTGTAAAAATTTGCAATTTTTAAAAATTTTCCAATATCTAGAATGCTATCAGCTAAAGAGCTATTTAAAAAATATGAGGGAAATTCTGAATATTTCCAATGAAAGATATTTTAATTTCAAAAACCGGTTTAAGAAAGGTAATCAAGGTTCTGATGACAATATGGATATTTTGCAGGCTGAAAGCCCTAAATTAACATCTTTTTTTAGAGGCTTCTATTGATGCTATACCAGCTAGAGCTACTTTAATAGTTACATTTAGTTTGGAGCAAGATAAAGAATCTTTGTGCTCCAAAAATGTTTTGAAAATAAAGATCTTTGTTTTCTTGGTCAAAAAGTTCAAGTTTTTCCTGAGGTGTCTAGCAATACCGAAATTAGAAGCAAGCAGTTTCTGTGTCTGAGACAGATAGTTGTGGCCTCAGGGGCCACTTTCTTTCTCAAATTTCCTTGCAGATGTCTGATAACATATCAGAAGAATAAGTTTGTATTCCTAGATCCTGCTCACCTGGAAGTTTTTCTTGCTGCTAAGGGTGGTTGATTGGGAAGGTTGCAACAGCTTGTTTAGGAAAGTTTAGATATAATTGTATATTTTTCTCCCAATTAGTACAAGAATACATTGTACTTTCTCTTTTTGTATGTGTAATTTTTTCTTTGGCAAGCTTCCCAGTTTTTCCAATGTGGACTGGAATTATTGGAATACTTTGTAAAGAGTAGAAATTTTATTATATGACAATTTGGATACCTTTCTTTCTATTCTAATTTGTTTACTTTTTCTTTATTTCATTGTATGATGATAACGAATTTGATAAAATCTAAATTTAAAAAAATTGTTAAACAATTTTTGTTTCTTCCTCATCAGCCTCTACATATTCTTCCCCTTTGAATCTCACAATGCTGCTTTTGCATTTCCATCACTAACATATCTTTAAAAAAAAAGTCTTGTCCCGTTTTACTGTATTTGCTTTTTCTTTTATTTGAATTTTTGCATTCCTGACTACTTTCCCAGCTTATCTTAATTTTTCCACATACTGTTGCCTGTCTTCTCTTTCTGCAATCTCTTGTAGTTTATGAATGCTAACCTTTTCAGCTACTTCTTTAGAAAACTATAACAGTCTCTTTTTCCTCTTCCCTTTATTTACATTCCTATCAAAGGAGAAATTACTACTTACCTGATAATTTCCTTTCCTCTGAGGGCTGGTCAATCCCCACCAGTGGGTTTGCTCAATCTCCAACTGCCAGCAGATGGAGAGGGAGCCAAAACAGACGTCATGGCTATATTGTCCTGCCTTGACTTCACCCGCCAGTATTCTCTGGAAAAGCCAAACTGTGGACAAACTGATTATACTTGAACATCATCATTAACAATCAACCACTCATGCCTCCAATCCAACGGGAACATTGTCAACAGACAAAAGTTGTAACATAGCCACTAAACTAAGGGAGCTAGAAAGCCACTTACCAATCTTCATCGAAGAACAGAAATCACACACTGCAATATTCACCCTGAAAAGGCTAACCATAATTTCAACATCGGCAACACCTAGGGTAGGTCTGGGATTGACCTGCCCTCAGAGGAAAGGAAATTATCAAGTAAATTGGTAATTTCTCCTTCCTCTGCATTCTGGCAGGTCAATCCCACCAGTAGATTGTACCAAAGTTAATCCCGAAAAGGGCAGCAGGCTACCAGCTGAATAGTCAAAACCACTTGGGTGATCGTGGCGTCCTCCCTAGCCCAAACATCCAAGCAGTAATACTTGGAAAAGGTGTGCAAAGATGAGCACATCGCAGCTCGGCATATCTCAGCAGGCTGCAACAAACGAAGTTCCGCCCATGATACTGCCTGAGCCTTTGAGGAAAGCGGTCTAATCTGTTTTGGCAAAGCAACCTCAGTAGCCACATAGGCAGCCATATTGTTACTCGTTTTACTGGTGCTCCCTGTTTACCACCACCATGGATACAAACAGGCGATCAGACCTCCGAACAGATTTAGTCATCTCCAAGTACCCCAGCAAATGAAGCTTGACGTCCAAGGAACATGAAAGATGGTACTCACATTCATCAATGTCCCTGTCCAAGTTGGGCAGGGAAATAAACTGATTCAAATGAAACTCGAAACTACTTTTGGCAAAAAAGAGGGCATAGTCAGAATTTGTACCGCTCCCGGAGTCATACTTAGAAAATGAAACATGGGGGTGGCTTGCTGGAATGGTGGCTACTACCTGGCGATTACTACCCTTAACTCAATAAGCCTTCACGTGGTTAATGCAACTCCAACATTGCTGTCTGCTTCAACGGCATGGGGAAATGTGGAAAAGAGGATTTACATTCAGACAAAATCCAACAAGGCATTGATTTGTGCAGTCTGGGTAAACAAGCATCGGGGTAACTTGCTTGATGCGGCGGTTACTACCCTTAACCATTAAGCCTTATGCTTCACTTTTGATGCGACTCCATTACTCTGCATCAACGGCAGGGGGTGGCAGGAAATTCGAATCAATCAGTTACCAACAAAGGCCCTGAACTTGGTGGTCGGTGAAACAGATAAGTATGGGAAAATAAGTGTGAGAGCTTGTTGGGTAGACTGGATGGGCCGTTTAGTCTTTTTCTGCCGTCATTTCTATGTTTCTATGCTTCCGACACAAAAGAGCCTATAGTTCAGAGACCTGATGTGCTGAACAGATTGCTACCAGAAAAACTGTCTTCGTTTTCCAGTCGGCAGGAAAGAGCATGCAGCGGCCAAAAGTTCAGACCTGTCAAGAACTCCATGGGGCTGACGCTAGCCCGAATGGCAACACCCAGTACTGGAAGTACTGTTTTCCCACCACAAATTGGAGATTCTTCCTGTGACTGGGGAAGTTCTCGATGTGAGTGTATGCATCCTTTAGATCGAGGGAGCATAGCCAGTCCCCTTTTTGCAAAAGGGAGATCAAGGTGCCTAAGGAAACCATATTGAACTTTTCTTTTTTCAGAAATGCCCTTAAGTCTAGTATGAGACAGTCCTTCTGTTCTCTTTGGAATTAGGAAGTACCTGGAGTAGAATCCCTGCCCTCTTTACCCTGGTGGGACAAGTTCAACTGCTCCGGCAGTTAAAAGGGAGGAGAGCTCTGCTAGCAGAACCTCCTGATACGCTACCTGCCTCCAAATCAGACACAGAGAGCAATTTGGAAGGACACCCAATAAATTCAACTGGTACCCTCAACAACGAAGGAAAGAACCCACTGGTCCGAGGTTATACTGGGCCCATTGTTTCGCGAAGAACTGCAGCCTGCCCCAGACCAGAGGGTCCAATGTCCCGGCTACACTTCCTACGACCCAGTCAAAACCCCGTCCCTGGAATTGAGTGATGCTCCAGCTGGGGCTTGAGCGCTCTCTGCTGCTTGGGATGGCCACAGGAGCCCTGATGCTGTTAATGGGAGCAAGAGGGCAGAGGATAGTATTTCCTCTGGCAAAAGAAAAGATTTCCTCTGTCCCATTCTCGCTGACCTCCTAGGAGGATGGGTCTGGAGTGCTGGTGGAGAGTTGTTGGAGGGTCTCATGGGGGTACCGGAGCTGGGACACCACGTTCCTCACCCTATCTCAGCAAGTTGCTCCTGTACCTCCAGTCGGAGAACAGATGCCCGCAGCCATGCCATTCTGTGGGTGCTGATTCCTGCTGCAGATACCCTCGATGCCATCTCAAAAACAACATAGGTCGTTCAGACTTTGTTTCCAGCTCTCCAGGCCCTTATACACCAGCGACTTGAGGGAGTCCTGCTGCTGTTGAGGCAGCTGCTTGGCCACCTCCTTAACCTACTTCCTGATATTACATGAGTACTGGCTCATGTAGAGCTGATAGGAAGCAATGCAGGCAATGAGCATGGCCCCCTGAAACACTTTCCGCCCAAATGCATCCATCGCTCTGTGTCCTTCTCCGGCACCAGAAGACTGGTGTTCCTCGCTGTGGGATCGCTTCGGGGGCATCGCAGCATGAGCCAGTGCATCCCCGTACCCAGCAACATATATCGATGGGGACCAGCACCGATGCTTCTTCAGCTTCCCTCGATGCTCAGCCTAGTTATTCCCTGGAGCCGAGGCAGATGAGGAACCAGACATCCTCAGCCACAAGGAGATAGATGGTGGTCTATGCCCGGCACCACTATCCACCGATGGCACCAGTCCCACCAATATCGATGACGTGGTATTCAAGGTCCATCAATGTCAATGCCGCAGGATTGGTCTTCAACCCAAAGAGCTGTTCCATCCTTTTGAGACAAAGACATCCCCCCCCTTTGGGGTGATTTGTACATATAAGCAGCAATCCTGGACATTATGCAATGCCCCCAGGCAGACGAGACATATCTCATGGGGGTACGTAATAGACACAGTCCTCAGGCACTGGGAGCATCGCCAAAAACTGGAAGTAGCCATGACGAGATGAAATAAAAGGGCCGCAAAATCAAAATTGATGGCAGCGGGCACCGAAGCCCCACCGTCGCAATAGAATCAATCGCGAAACGAAACTTACCAGAGGCGTCAAAAACCCTGAGTAGGAACACTAAGGGGAAGCACCGAGAGGGACCTAGAGTAGAACACCTTGCAGGAAAAAAAACGCGGAAAACGAGAGAAGTTTTCCAAAAGGCCAAAGTGAGCTCACTCACACCGTGATGCTTACAGCTCCACAGAAAAGAGAGGCTAGAGAGCGACTCCACATGAACGCGTGGGATAGGGCATGTTCAGTGTGCCAAATCAAAGTTCTAGAAACTTTGACATAAGTTTTCCATTTCGGGGCTCCATCTAATCACCAATGTGCGAGGACTACCTTCCTGCTTGTCCTTGGAGAACAATGTGCCATGAAAAACATCGGCGGGTGGTTGATGACTGGCCATCACCATGAGGCGAGTATTCAGGAATCGACCACAAAGTTGGAAAACAGAAAATTACCTATACGCCAAGGAGGCACCGACCGCGAAGGGGTAATCTACGAGGAAGACCGGAAAAAACCCAATACTTGTCGACGAAAATAAGGAAAAAGAGGAGCTCCACCACCACGAGGAAACTGCACCATGGAAGAGACTGAAGGGGAACCTCATGTGAACGCGTGGATAGCGGCATGCTGGGCATGCTCAGTGTGCTGGTCAAAGCTTCTAGAAACTCTGACAAAAGTTTTCCGTGCCAGGCTCCAACAGATGATGTCACCCACATGTGAGGACTACCATCCTGTTTGTCCTAGGAAAAGAAACACATCCCTGAATATAATAGGCTGTGGGCAAAGTAAAGCATATAGCAAATGTTGCTTACCTGATGTAACAGGTGTTCTCACAGGACAGCAGGATGTTAGTCCTCACAAATGGGTGACATCGAGGATGGAGCCCACCACGGAAAACTTCTGTCAAAGTTTAACAGAACTTTGACTGGCCCCTACTGGGCATGCCCAGCAAGGCACTGACCCTGCAGCCAGCAGGGGTCTCCCTTCAGTCTGATTTTCAAAGCTACAGGCAGTGCCTAAAAAGTAAAAACAAAACGAACCCAACACCGCGGGGTGGCGGGCGGGTTTCGTGAGGACTAACATCCTGCTGTCCTGTGAGAACACCTGTTACATCAGGTAAGCAACATTTGCTTTCTCACAGGACAAGCAGGATGGTTGTCCTCACAAATGGGTGAGTACCGAGCTGAGGATGTCCTGACTTGCACCAAATGTACCCAACGGCGTGCAAGAGGCACAACAACTGGGGAGGAATTTGGTAAGGACATCCGCACCCTACCGGGAGGTGGAAGGGTGTTGGTACATTAAGTTGGAAAAAGGTTACGCAAGACAGATTGGCCGAAGATGGAGTCCTGTCTTCCAGCTTTGTCCAAACAATAATGGGCTGCAAAGGTATGGAGAGAACTCCAGGTTGCAGCTTTACAGATGTCAGGAAGCGGCACCGATCGAAGGTGTGCTACTGAAGTCGCCATGGCCCTCACAGAGTGTGCTTTTACACGGTCTTGAAAAGGAATGCCAGCTTGCTGATAGCAAAAAGAAATGCAGTCCGCCAACCAGGAGGAGAGAGCCTGCTTACCCACAGGTTGTCCTAACTTGTTAGGATGGAAGGAGACAAACAATTGAGTGCTCTTCCTGTGAGCAACTGTACGGTCTAGATAAAATGCTAGAGCTCGTTTACAGTCTAGGGTATGCAGAGTCTGTTCCCCAGAGTTGGAATGGGGCCTGGGAAAAAAGATAGGTAGGATGATGGATTGATTGATATGAAACTCAGAAACTACCTTAGGTAAAAATTTAGGGTGAGTGCGGAGTACCGCCCTGTCTTGCAGGAGTTTAGTGTAAGGCGGATAGGTGACTAAGGCCTGTAACTCACTAACTCTGCGAGCTGAAGTAATAGCCAACAGGAATAATACTTTCCATGTGAGATACTTCAAGTCACAGGAGTGTAGAGGTTCGAAAGGTGGTTTCATTAGACGACCAAGAACCAGATTAAGGTCCCAAGATGGGGCCGGAGGACGTAAAGGTGGCTTTAGATGGAGCAAGCCTTTAAGAAAGCGTGTCACCAGGGGTTGTACTGAAATAGGGACACCTTCTATACCCTTATGGAAGGCGGCAACCGCACTGACATGCATCCTAATGGAAGAGGTCTTTAGACCAGATTCTGATAGGTGCCATAAATAGTCCAAGAACTTAGAGATTGGACAGGAAAGGGGATCAAGGGACTGAGAAGTGCACCATGATGTGTACCTTTTCCATTTATATGAGTAGGATCTTCTGGTGGAGGGCTTTCGTGAAGCTATCAGGACACGAGAAACCGAATCCGAAAGGTTAAATGGCTGAAGGACTAACCTTTCAACATCCATGCCGTCAGGGACAAGGCTTGGAGGCTGGGATGGAGGAGGCATCCGTCGTTTTGAGTGAGCAGATGCAGATCCGTTCCCAGAGGGATGTGCCTGCGGATGGAGAGATCCTTGAGTATGGGAAACCACACTTGGCGTGGCCAGTGGGGTGCTATCAGGATCATGGTTCCTCCGTCCTGGCGAAGCTTCACGAGAGTCCTTGACAGAAGAGGAAGTGGAGGGAATGCATAAAGCAGACCTGTCGTCCACTTGAGGGAGAAGGCATCCCTCGGCTGAGAGTGTTGGCTCTGAATGAGAGAGCAGTAATCGTCCACTTTGTGGTTCTGAGGGGACGCAAAGAGGTCTATGCGGGGAAAACCCCACTTGTGAAACAGAGAGGTCACTACCAGAGGATCGAGTGACCACTCGTGTGGTTTGAAGACACGGCTTAGCTGGTCTGCCAATACATTGTCCACTCCCGGCAAGTAAGTGGCCTTGAGGTACATGGAATGGGAGAGGGCTTCTGCCCAGATCTGCGCAGCTTCCTGACACAGAAGTAAGGAGCCTGTGCCTCCCTGTTTGTTTATGTACCACATGGCCACTTGGTTGTCCGTCTAGATTAAGATTATCTGATCCGATAGACGATCTTTGAAAGTTCTGAGCGCGTAGCGAATTGCTCGAAGTTCCAAGAAATTTATCTGGTGTTCGGCTTCTTCTGGCGACCATAACCCTTGGGTTTGTAAATCGTCCACATGGGCCCCCCAACCGATGTGGGAAGCATCGGTGGTTAGGATTACCTGTGGATCTGGTAGGAGAAAGGGTAAGCCCTGAAGGAGATTGACTTGAGTCGTCCACCAGGTTAAAGACAGGCGTAGCGCTTGTGTAACTGTGACGATGGAGGACAGAGGCTGAAAAGCCTGAATCCATTTGTGTCGCAGAGTCCATTGTGTTACTCTCATGGCTAGTCGGGTCAAGGGAGTGACTTGAACCGAGGATGCCATGTGTCCTAGGAGGATGAGGAATTGGCGAGCTGTGGCAGTGTGTTGCGACTGGAGCTGGCGAGCTAGGGACATGAGAGTTTGGACCCGTTGAAGTGGAAGGTAGGCTTTTGCCTGTAAGGTGTCCAAGTCTGCCCCAATGAAGGATAAGGTCTGAGATGGGACCAAGCAGGATTTCTCGTAATTGACAAGAAACCCTAAGGAAAGGAGTGAGTGAATTGTCAATTTTAGGGAGGATTGAGCAATCTGTTGGGTGGAGGCCCTGATTAGCCAATCGTCCAAGTAGGGGTAGACGTGGACACCTTCCTTCCTGAGGAATGCTGCTACCACTACGAGACATTTGGTAAAGACTCGTGGAGCAGATGCCAGGCCGAAAGGTAGTACCCGGTATTGATAATGGTCGTGGCCTATCAGAAAACGCAGATACTTGCGATGAGATTGTTGTATCGCAATGTGGGTATAAGCGTCCTTGAGGTCGAGAGAGCACAGCCAATCCCCCTTTTTCAACAGAGGGAGCAAGGCGCCCAGGGTTACCATCTTGAACTTTTCTTTTTGTAGATACTTGTTGAGGGCTCGAAGGTCCAGAATTGGACGTAGCCCTCCTGATTTCTTTGGTATTAGGAAGTATCTGGAGTAGAATCCTTTCCCTTGTTGACAAGGAGGGACGGGTTCTATAGCATTTGATTGTAGAAGAAGGAATACTTCTTGTTGTAATTGAGTCAAATGGCTGGTTAGACTCCATGCCTGAAGGGGCGGGGAGTCTGGTGGAAGTGTTATGAAGTTGAGGTGGTAACCCTGTGCGATAATTGCGAGCACCCACTGATCTGAGGTGATCTGTTTCCAACGGTGTAAAAAGTGGTACAGACGACCTCCCACAGGGATGTGTGGAAGAGGGAGTTGGTTTGTGCTCAGTACAGGGAAGTCAAAGGCCCGCCGCAGGCCCAGGAGGTGGGGCTACAGTAGGTCTTTGCTTTCTTGGCTGACGAGGCTGAGGCCTGTTAGAGGACCGTGCAGGACGAGCCCTAGTTGACGGAGGGTACCCTGTTTCCCCGAAAATAAGACAGTGTCTTATATTAATTTTTGGTACCAAAGATGCACTAGGCCTTATTTTCAGGGGATGTCTAATACCGTTGAGCTGCTGGCTGCCCCTGCGTCAGCCATGCCTCACCAGTGTGCTGTCAGAGAGAGGTAAGAGTGTGCAGCATTCATGGTAGTCAGCTTGGGCTGACTCTGCTGCTTTTGAACCTCTGCACACTGCTTGGAAGGGGTCCCCCGACTGGTACTGCCACCATCCCCAGATGTCTGTAATCTTGCTGCCACTGTCACTGCTGCCACTTGGCTATTGGGGAGGCGCCGATTGCTGCTACTGACACTGAAGCCCATTCTGCTGCCTCCTCTGTGCAGGCCCCGTGGGCTTCCACTTCCTCCATGCTGATCTCGTACATTGTGAGATCTGCATAGAGAAAGTGCTATTCTTGCACATTCCCAAAGATCACATGTGCCAATCACTAAAAAGTAATTTTTATTTTTTTTTTTACCTTTGCTGGCTGATGTTAGTTTTCTAATCGGTTGGTCACAGGCTTTTTTTTTTTCCACCTTCCCTTTCTTATTTTTTTGCCAATTCCTTTTATATTGTCCTTTTTTCTTCCGTATTTCTTTTCTCTCCGTCTTCTTCCCTCAAACACAGTCAGGTTCTCATTCTCACATGCATTTCTCTCACACACACACAGTCTCTCACTGGCTCATGCTGTCTGACGCTCATACACACAGTCTCTCTCTCACTCCCACATGCTGTCTTGCTCAAGCATAGGCTCTCACCGTCACACGCTGTCTCTCTCACACACACACACAGAGGCTCTCACATGCTGCCTCTGCAAACATTCAGATCCTCACTCTCACACACAATCTCTCAACTCATCTCATACACGCACGCACCCTCTACAGACCCTCAGCCTCTCTCTCACCTCTGGGCCTCCTCTTCGCGGGTCGCCGCAGGATCGGCTCTGCAGCGGCCCTGAACTTCTCGGGCCTCTTCCTCTTCTTGGGCCGCTGCGACTTGGGATTCGCAGCAGCCCGCGGCGGCTCCTCTTCTTCACGCGCTGATGCTCTTTCTGCTTCCTGCCCATGCGGCTCCGGCAACGTTTACTTCCGGGCCGCACAGGCAGAAAGGAGGAAGAGCATCAGTGCATTTGCACGCAATCTTTTTCTTCGGGCAAGGAGGCTCAGCGGCCGCATGAGCCTCCTTGCGCCCGGGCGCATCGGCTCCCCTCCGGATACCACTGCAGGCCTCCTCTTCGCGGGTCGCTGCAGGATGGGCTCTGCAGCGGCCCTGAACTTCTCGGGCCTCTTCCTCGCTACCGGGCCTCTTCCTCTTCTTGGGCCGCTGCGACTTGGGATTCGCAGCAGCCCGCGGCGGCTCCTCTTCTTCACGCGCTGATGCTCTTTCTCCTTCCTGCCCATGCGGCTCTGGCAACGTTTACTTCCGGGGCCGCACAGGCAGGAAGGAGAAAGAGCATCAGTGCATTTGAACGCGATCTTTTTCTTCGGGCAAGGAGGCTCAGCGGCCGCATGAGCCTCCTTGCGCCTGGGCGCATCGGCTCCCCTCCGGATACCACTGCTCGCATCTGCTCCTAATACTTTGGAAACTTTATTTTAAAAAAATAAATAAATAAATAAAAAATGACGTCACAGGATTGACTGGCCCACCGGGGGAAGCCTGATCCCCCGATAGGTCAATCCGCCCCTGTTTACAAGGGATGTCTTACTTTCGGGGGAGGTCTTATATTTAAGAATTCGGCTAAATCCCTACTAGGTCTTATTTTTGGGGGATGTCTTATTTTCGGGGAAACACGGTAGTAGCGACGTGGTCGAAAGAACGACTTCTTAGAGTCCTTCTTTTGCGGTTGCTTGGAGGTCACCTCAGGTGGGACAGATGAGAGTTGTTTCAACGTCTCATGGTGGTCTTTTAACTCCGCCACAATCTGCTGAATTTGCTCTCCAAACAAATTGTCGCCTAAGCAGGGTAAATCAGCAAGACGATCTTGAACCTCTGGGCGAAGGTTGGATGACTTTAACCAAGCCCAACGTCTGGCTGAGATGGCTGTAGCTGAAACTTTTGTGGAAGCATCGAAGATGTCGTAGGCAGTCCTAATCTCGTGCTTCCCTGCCTCAAATCCCTTGTGAAGAAGGGCCTGAAGCTGCGGTTGGTATTGGTCCGGCAACGTGTCAGCATAGTCTTGCATCTGCTTAAGGATGGCTCTATTGTATTGAGTGATGTAGAGTTGATATGAAGCTATGCGTGAAATCAACATAGCTCCATGATAGACTTTCCGTCCAACACTATCTAGGAACTTGTTGTCCCTGGTAGGTGGGGTAGAAGAGTGAGGCTTAAGACGCTTGGCCTTCTTCTGCGCGGACTCAACTACAACAGAGCGATGATCCAGTTGAGGTTTTTGGAAACCTGGTGCTGACTGGACAAGGTAGGTGGAGTCAGCTTTTTTGTTAACTGGGGACACTGATGAAGGAGATTCCCAGTTTTTCTTGAGCAGATCCAAAAACACCTGGTGTATAGGGATGGAAGCGATGATTTTTGGAGCATCCAGAAATTGAAGGAGTTCCATCATCTGGTGTCTGTCATCAGCTTCAGATTGTAGTTGAAAAGGTACAACTTCTGACATCTCTTTCACAAAATTAATGAAAGATAGATCCTCAGGAGGAGATCTTTTTCTACTCTCTGTAGGAGATGGTGGCGAAGGCAAATCTGTGTCAGAAGATGTATCATCATCATCACCCCAGGTATCATAGGGATCATGTGGGGCTTGTAGCCCTGATGGACCTGGCTGAGGCTCTAAAGGCATCGATGGAAACCGAGGTGGAATCGGTGCGGTAGGTGGAACCAGAAATGGCATCGATGGCTTCGGTGCTGCCGATGGAATCGGTGCCTGGCGCGGAATGGATGGAACCGAAGGATATATCGGTGGAGATATACCAGAAGGTATCGATGGAACCACCCCGGAAGGGGAAATCCGGAACGGTGTTTCTCCTGCCGATGAGAATCCAGTTGGAGACGGTGGTGTTGTCGATGGTACTGGAATCACCGATGGAAGGGCCGTCATGAGCGCCTCCATGCGGCTCAGTAGCGGTGCTAGCGCTTGTATCAACGGCTCGGTGGTCGGTTCCCTCCTCGGTGGCGAAGCCGGTGCCGGTGTCGGTGCCGGGGGCGGCGATGGAACCGGTGCCGGAGACGGTGCCGATGGAGGTTGTAATTTCTTCATCGCTTTCTCGATGGCCTCCTGGACCAGCCGGTCCAGTTCTGCCCGGAGACCAGGGGTAAACATACCCGGCTCGACGGGAGAGGGAGGCTGAGGTAGGGCCGGAGGGACCACCGTAACCGGTGGGATCACGGCCCCCGCACCCCGGGAGGGTGAGGGTTTCCTCGATGCCGGCGAACGAGACGTGGACGGTGTCCGGTCTGTTCGCGGCTTCTTTGTCGGTGGCTCGGCTTGAGCAGAGGTCGATGGTTGTGGATCCTCGACAGGCCGAGATTTGTGCCGTCGATGGCGATGCTTTTCTTTCCGATCCCCTCGCCCATCCGGGGAAGGGACGGGAGTCGACGGCCGAGAAGCGATCGATGGCGGACGGTCACCGGAGGGTTGACGATGATGGTACAACTTCGACGGTGCCGGTTCCGATGACGTCGATGCTATCGATGGCGTTGGGGTGGGTGCATGGAAGAGGAGCCCCATCTTCTCCATCCTGGCTTTGCGACCCTTGGGTGTCATTAAGGCACATTTGGTGCAAGTCAGGACATCATGCTCACTACCCAAACACATTACACAAACCCTGTGGGGGTCTGTGATGGACATAGTCCGGGTACAATCCGGACAACGGCGGAACCCCGTTGCCATGGCTTGAAGCCAAAATTTAGGCTGGGGATCGGTAAGTGCCAACAGGCCTCGAGGGCCAAAATCGACGGCAGTCGATGGAAGAAGGCAAAAAACTTACCGGGTTCCGTAAGATGACTAAAAAATTTGTCGAAGGGAGACCCCTGAGGGGCAAATTTCTTAGGAAATTAATTTCCAAATTCCTGTCAGGAACGTGGTTAGAGAGCTCCTTTCACCGCGTGGCAACTGCTGCGCGGAAAAAAGAAGACTGAAGGGAGACCCCTGCTGGCTGCAGGGTCAGTGCCTTGCTGGGCATGCCCAGTAGGGGCCAGTCAAAGTTCTGTTAAACTTTGACAGAAGTTTTCCGTGGTGGGCTCCATCCTCGATGTCACCCATTTGTGAGGACAACCATCCTGCTTGTCCTGTGAGAAGGACTAGTACAATCTACACAAAGCAGCTGATACAGCAGTGCTGTAAAATTAAGAAGGAAAATGGCCAAAATTTGTTAACTAAGGAGTTTAAAGGGCTAAAACAAAATATGAATAGAAACATCTAAACAAAAAATATTTTGATTGTGAAAACAAAATCTGCAAAACTGGACAAAATTAATCCACTGTCAGAGGATATTCTAATATACACGTTTAAAAGCTCTTACTGGAAAGTTCTTCAGTTGTTTCTCCAATAGTATATGCAATGTAGGTATGAAAATTTTTATAATTACAAGAATTGCTTTTAATTTTCTGAGTGACAATTTGTTGCTGTCAAAAACCCTGGTTAATTTACCCAGATATATTAATCCGGCTAACTTTCCTAGCCTAATAATGTTTGAGATCACTTTATCTGTGATCATGAATAAGAGAAAGAGTTGTGGTTTACAGAAATCTGAAATTAAAAGAGGGAATATGCCAGATATTCACAAGAAGATAATCAATGTGAACAAGCAAACAGTATTTCATATTAGGCAAATTACACCATGCACCTAATCCTATTCAGGACAAAAACACTAGTTGCTTGCCTTCAAATTTCACAAGAAAGAAACATTATATACAAAGCTTATGCGTATTTGGCGTATACTCCACTTTATTTCTGGATTATTGTGAGGAGATTCAACTCATTCATTTTTGCTGTCAGATATTATAGCTCCCTCAACTGCCTAAATAAAATATGTAATAACATTTTTCTTATCAAGGAAATGTTCAAGAATACGTGCTTATATTACCACTACTACAGTTAAAAAACAAAAATGCACAAAAACGTCTTACTTTACTTCCTTTTCAATCTGTTGTTGCTCTCTGTTTAGTTTTCCAAGCTCCTTTTTTTTTGCTTTTATTGACTCTTCTGCTACAGAATGAAGGCCTTTCCTTCTCTTCACATCTTCATTCCTCTCATTCAAGGAAGCATTTACAGCATTGATTTTTTGCTCATTGTGAAAAAGCTTAAAAATTTGCAACTGAATCCTGCTTTCTTGCAGTTCATTAATCAGCATATGGTAATGCTCTGCCTATAAACAGATAAACATGAAAAAATGTATAGTGATACTTAGAGAAATCTTTAAGAAGCTTATCCTACTGTCAAAGAAAATTTACATTTATTTCTCCATTAAGGTCTAAGTGGCCCCAAGCTACTTTATATAGTGGGGGGAAAACAGAACACATTTAAATTAATTTTATTGTTCTAACCGAACACCACAAATATTAAACTTTACTGATTAGCAAATAAAAGAGCATGCTATACTATGAAAGCAGTTTTAAAACTGCCAAAAAACAAAGTCCACAGATAAGACAATATATAACTAAATTGTAAAGGGAAAAATAAAAACATACTTACCCATTGAAAACAGCAGTGAGTACAAAATATCCACAGACTTTGCACCTGCCTTTTCTGCAGGTACATTTTTTATAAACAACATGCACAAATTTGGGAAAATATGATCAATGTGCGTTATTTTCCAATTCCGCTCAAAACACACCCCTAATTATTGCATGTGTGCTATAGAACTCCATAAATACCTTTAGATTAGAGGGACTGAAGGCAAATTTCAAACAAGTAAGTTTAAAGATAAAAATTGCCATTTATTGGGTATATGGATTTGAAATATTGCCCTCTAACCACCAGACTCAAAATTCATTACATTAAAGTAAGTACATTCTATTTATTCTGACCTGTCAGGACTAAGTTTCACCATGGCACCTGGGATTTTTAAGGGCTGCTCCTGCTACCACTGCAACTATTCCCTCCATGATGGGGCCTGCGGACATGGCTCTCAATGAGTTTGAGCCAAGCGATTTCTGAAATCCCACGCTGGTTGCAGTCTCATAAGACTTGAGACCAGAAGGGTTTTCAAGCACCACATGGCTCAAACTCACCATAAAACATTTGGTGCAGTCCTCAAACAACTGGAAACAGTTGTTCCAAACGTGGCAACAGCAAATGACAGTGGAAGCCAAAGCAAAGGATGGTAACTGACTGCAGCTAGCTAGTTGAGGTGGCTGGCTGGCTGAGGGTGGAACAGGGAAATAAGAGAAGACATTTGGGTTTAGGGGCTAAAGAGAGACTGAATGGGAGCTAGGCCACAGTGATAGGTGAAGCAAAGTTGCAACTGCTTCAGAAGCAGTTATCAGGGGCACCAGCAAGCTGCCAACATGCTTGCAGGGAGGAGGAGGATGGCCTGATTTACTAAGCTTTTTATTCTCATACACAAATAGACAAACAGCCTTAGTAAACAGGCCCTAAAGGAGCTCCAGCAGATCTCACACAGGGAGCCTAACATTCTCCTACTTCCACCCAGCTCTTCAGCTTCAGGGAAAAGGAAGTTGAGAGCACTCAGCTTCTGGCTCCCAAGTTTTTGGGCTATTTCCTAGACCAGTGGTTCTCAACCTTTTTTTGGCCGTGACACACCTGACAGATGGTTCTCACATGCGTGACACACTGAACAAGACCATCACGGGTATTGTAACGCTCTGCCTTCCCGGCCTCAGCTGCATCTCATCCCTCCTCTACTGGGGTTCGCGTGGTCGGCGCCTCCCACTTCGGGGTAAGAGCCTATTTCTGTTGTTCCCTCTACTCAGTGACCAGTGCAGAAGTGGCACCAGCGGAGACGGCGAACATATATATTTATAAAAAAAAAAAAAAAAAACGCTTCAGACCTAACTGGAACACTCTGCTACCTTTTTGACGATATATATATAAAGGTGTAATCACCTGCCTAAAAACAAACACCTTGGATAGCACCCTGCCTATGTATGCTCTGTACTTCTGATTACTTCATGCATCTGAGCGCTCCTTGCACTTTACTGTAACCTGCTCACCCTATGTAAATTTTCTTTAACTATTCCCAACACCCAGCGTCTCCCCTGACATCTTATTGATCCACCTAACGCTGCCTTGGATTGTACCCTGCTTTTGATTGTACCCTGCATTAGAGTGTACCATACATTAGAGTGTACCCAACCACTCATTGTAACCTACCGGCCATATGTAAACAACCTATAGCTATCTCCAAGACCAGATATCTTCCCTAACACCCTACTATTCCATTTAACGCTACAGTCCCCCCCCCTTCTGTTTGTTGTCCCCTACTGCCCAAGGCCCTACTTTGCTACCAGAACCATGTGCCTACTCCCCATTCCAAGACGGCACTGCCCTTTGCTACGCAAACCCCTCACAATACGCCCTCCTCCACCCAACCCTCGCAAATCCCTCATAACTATCACGACCCCTCCCTTCTCACAATTTCTGGGCTTAACCACCTTAGCCATTACCCTCTTTAACGCCCAATCCATCCAAAAAAAAGGACCCATACTAAATGACCTGCTTATAGACGACAACCCCGATCTATGTGCCATTACCGAATCCTGGTTAAAAAACACTGACCAGGTTTTCCTAAACCAGCTCCCAACAAAGACATACGACCTCCTCTCCATCCCAAGACCTAAAAAGAGAGGTGGGGGCTTACTCTTGGAAGCCAAAAAAAGACTTAGCCTCAAACTCCAAACCACTCAACCCCCGCCCAAACTAGAAATTGCTCTATTTACATCCAATTCCCTGCAAATCTGCCTAGTCTACGCCCCCCCCGGGCCTAATTGAACAAGATCCCTCACCTATTACTGAATATTTCACTGTCAACATCAAAACAGACCTGCCTACCATTATACTAGGGGATTTCAATCTCCATGTGGATGCCCACCCTGCCACCTCCGCCTGCGAGATTCTACTGGACACCCTCAAAGCCCTGGGTTTCAAACAAATCATCACTGAACCCACACACAAGGCGGGCCACACACTCGACCTAATCTTTGTGAATTCTAAAATAACCATTACCACCCCCCCTGTAATCACTCCGATACCATGGTCCGACCATTTCCTCATTAATGCTACCTTTGAAACCAAAGTCCCCACACCTACCACACAAAAACATCGTAAAACTATCTCCTTCCGTAAACACTGTAGTACGGAAGAGCTCACCCTAGCTTTCGACAAAATAACTAATAAAATCGATCTCTCCAACCCAGACAGTGCACTCCACTCCTGGAACAATCTTACAACAACCATAGCCAACGAATTATGCCCCATCATCCACAAAGAAATACCCCTAGTACAATTTGAGAAAAGAAAACCATGGTTCTCCACCAAGTTAAAAACAATTAAACAAGAACTAAGAGCTAAAGAACGCGCCTGGCGCAAACAACCATCCACCACTCTTAAAGCTACTTACAACAACACCTTGCACACATACCGTCACGCGATTACCCAAGCCAAACGTGATTTCCACGCGGCAAAAATCCATGACTACCAATTTAATGCGAACGCTTTATTCACATATGTCTCTGAACTCACCAACTCTAACACACCCATTATCAATGAAACTATCTCCAACAAAAGATGCGAAGAATTAGCTCTCTACTTCAAGAACAAAATAGACAACATTCTACTTCGCTTCCCTGACAACACCACCCCCCTCGCCCCCCTTCCCAATGACAAAAAGATTACACTTATAACATTTGACCTCACTACCAACATGGAAGTAGAAGCCATCCTAAAAAAGATGAAACCTGCCACACACTCCTCAGACACCATTCCCTCTAAAACCTTCCTCTCCATTACCCCCACCATCACCAAACCTATTAAAGATTTAATCAACTGCTCCATCACCGCAGGCAGCGTCCCAGACCCTCTAAAACTGGCCATAGTCAAGCCCCTCCTTAAGAAACCTACCCTCGACCCCACAGACCCTGCCAACTACCGCCCGATTTCCAATCTCCCTTTCTTATCCAAAGTCCTAGAAAGGGTAATCAACAAACAACTGACTGACTTTCTAGAAGACCACAACGTCCTCCACCCCCTACAGTTCGGTTTCCGTAAAGCCCGTAGCACCGAAACCTTACTACTGGCCATGACAGACACCATACTTAAAGGTATGGACCATGGAAACTCGTACATACTCGCCCTACTAGACATCTCAGCTGCCTATGATACAGTCAACCATCAAATACTAATGACCCGCCTAGCAGAAATAGGTATCGCCGGCACAGCCCTCTCATGGCTCTCTTCCTACCTAACACACAGAGAATACCTAGTAAAAATCGACAAGCACGAATCCTCACGCATACCTATCACACAAGGTGTCCCCCAAGGCTCATCCCTATCCTCCACCCTCTTTAATATTTATCTCCTACCCCTATGCCACCTCCTCTCCGACCTAGGCCTTAAATTCTTCCTATATGCGGATGACGTGCAGATCCTCATCCCGTTTCAAGGGTCCATAAGCGAACCATTGCAACGCTGGGAATCCTGCCTTACCACCATAAGCGCCTTGCTATCTGAGCTCCACCTAGCTCTTAATACTTCAAAAACAGAATTACTCGTTATCTCTAACCAGCCTGAACGTTTCACCCTCCCCACGCGACGAAACACTCCCCAGAATACAACCACAGCCCTCTCTCAGCCCCAGTCTGTAAGAGACCTAGGCGTCTTCATAGATCAGCACCTAAATTTTAAACCCCACATCAAAGCTCTCCTAAAGGGAGGTTTCTATAAGCTAAACATCCTAAAAAAACTCAAACCCCTCCTCCACACACACGATTTCCGCACAGTCATACAGACCACTATGCTCACGAAACTAGATTATTGTAACTCCCTGCTACTAGGACTCCCAGCCACCACCATCAAACCCCTTCAGATTCTTCAAAATTCCATGGCGAGAATCATAACCGGTACGCGTAAAAGGGACCACATCACCCCCATACTAAAAGACCTACATTGGCTGCCCATTTCCTTCCGCTCACAATACAAAACTCTCACCATCCTTCACAACTCCCTTCATAAATACAATCACACCTGGCTCGATGAAATGCCACGTTTCCGCACTTCTGACCGCCCTACAAGAACATCCCAGACAGGCACTCTCTACACCCCGTCCCTCAAATCAGCACATTCAACTTATACCAGAGGAAGAGCTTTCTCCGTCGCCGGCCCCACCCTCTGGAACTCCCTCCCCACCTTCCTACGCCAAGAGACATCCCTCCACATGTTCAAGAAAGGAGTCAAGACATGGCTTTTCCGACAGGCCTACCCCGACTCTAACCAAACTTAATTTCTCCCCCAGATCCACCCGCCCGACTTTTCTCCACCCGCTCCCACACCTCCCAGCCCTTGTCACTTACCCCTACCCCCCCTTCGCCCGACCCATCCCCACCCCCTCTCCCCCCCCCTAGCCATCCCTAGATCCTTGGGCCTCCTGGCCGTTATCATCTCCCCGAGTACACCTCTCTCTCTTTGCACCTCCAGTTTCCCCTTAAATAAACTATATCCTAGTGAATACCCTCCCTCCCTCCCCATACCCTGCCCCCTGCCTATCCTCCTCCATCGCTCCCTCCCCCCTTCCTCCCCCCGTTATCATTGATCCTTTGGTTCTCTTTGTATTCAGATTTTTGGTTCTGTTATTAATGTGTTATTGTTATATTGTTTCATTGTATTTCCCGCCTGAGTTCTTTGTAAACCGGCATGATGTGCTTCACGAATGTCGGTAAATAAAAGTTAATAAATAAATAAATAAATAAATGTAAACATCCACTCTGCATCCACAGGAATCCCCTCAACCCCCAGCAATGAGTGCAGAGCAGATCTAGGGCATTACACTGTACAACTTGCCATACAAAAAAGATATTCTGGTTCTGATGACATCCCAGTAAAGCAAAACAAACTCCTTTTACTACCAGGCAAAATAGTCTTTCTTATGAAAAGACAGTAATTTAACACTAATGCATATCCTATTGAGTAAACACAACAAATAAGATTGATACTAATGCCTACATGCTAGTTAAATACCGCACATCGACCCGGGCATTGACGGCATCAACCTGGGCATCGATGGATTCGACAGCGGCCCTGACGGCAACGGTAACCATGGATGTCCCTATCCCACTAGCCCCCGGTGGAGGGTCGCAAGAGGACACTCCCAGGCTTTGTGGGGCTAACTAAAGATGAAAACATAGGGAGAGGGAAGGCCGCAATTCGGTTGGTAGGCCGGGGAAACCGTTAGTGAGGTGACAGGAACCGACCGAAAAACAGGGCATAGTACTCACCGAGCGTCGATTAAATGTACGCGAAGGGAGACCCGTGTAGGGAAAAATTATTTGTGAAGTAAAATTTTAAGTGTTTCCGTAAGGAAAAGTTGTGAGAAATTTCTCACAGAGCTACTGAAGCGATGCTAATTGCAGCACAGAAAAAAAAGAGACTGAAGGGAGACCCCTGTGGACACAGGGATCATGGCATGCTGGGCATGCCATGTGTGCCAGTCAAAGCTTTTTAGAAACTTTGACAGAAGGTTTTCCATGTTAGGGCTCTGTCCACTGATGTCACCCATATGTGAGGACCATCATCCTGCTTGTCCTGGGATAACTTCCTGTTGTCACGCGGGCAGGATGCTGTGTAGCAGAAAAAGCCCCCGACACCGACAGAGGAAGGCGAAGGAAACCTTTAATCGTCTTTGCCGCTGACCCAGCAGGCAGGAGGTGAGGGGATAGAATCGGGGATCTGAGGGTGGGGAGTACGAGGGACGTGGACAGTGTGTGAGTGAGTGACCTGTAGATGTGCTGGACCTGAGGGGAGGGATGTGTGGGAGAGCTGGAGATGTGCTGGACTTCAGGAGGTCACACACACCACACACAAGAAACAGCAGCATAAGAAGGGGAACACAGAGAGAGAGAATAGAAGCTACTTGAGGAGGGAATCAAAAAGAAAAGATGGTGTATGATCAGGTGAACAGTGAGAGACAGACAGAGAGAGAAACTGCTGCAAAATAATAGCGATATTGTTAATCCGGGCCGCGAGCTGAATCATGAAACTTTCACATTGCGCAAAGTCACCAAAAGATCTAGGAATAGGACACCCCCAGCGATCTCGAATCAGCTGAAATGCCTCATCTGACAACGCCCACTCTCCTAGGTCCACACTCTCCTTGCTGAGAAAGCCTACTCTACGTTGTCTTGCCTGCAATGTGCGAGGCTGATATCATCTGGAGATGCACCTCTGCTAATTCCATAAGTTGATCTATTTCCTGCGACACTTGCTGGCTATTGGTACCTCCCTGTCAATTGATGTAAGCCACAGTCGTTGCATTGTCCGACATTATTTGGACCGATCGACCCTCCAGCCTCTTGCCGAACCTTAAACATGCCAACCAGACCACCCTAGCTTCCAGCCAATTGATATTCCAGAGAGACTTCTGCACTCCAGCGCCTTTGCGCTGTCAGCTCCCAACAGGCTCAATCTATTGTCAATACTTGCCAGTTCGGTGGGGATAGGGGAACTCCCTTCCATAGATGACCCACCTACAGCCACCACTGCAGTTCGAAGGAGACCTCCATCGGCAGATGGAGCTGAATCGAACAGTCCTGAGACTGCGGATTCCACAGATATAGCATAGAGCACTAAAGAGGATGCATATGCGTCCTCGCCCATGGTAGCACTTCCAGGATCGCTGTCATTATTTATTTATTTATTTGAAGAGTTTTTTTATACCGATGTTAGTAGGGGCATCATATCGGTTTACATCATAACTAAAGACTGGAAAATACAATGAACAGGTATTGGGGAGAGGGCTCGCATAGGAACAAGTAAAAAGTAAAGAGAAGAGAAGAATAAAATGAAGGGCTGCTCAAAGGACGATTGAGAGCAGTTAAACAATAACATGAAAGTGTGGCAGTTGTGCCCAGAACTTTGTACAAGGTTCAGTAAGTACTAATAAAGGGGGGGAGGGGCCGAGGGGGTTATGGGGGGAGGAGTTATTTGGGTAAGCTTGCTTGAAAAGCCAAGTTTTTACATTGGCCCTGAATTTAGAAGAGCAGGTCTCGAGCCGGAGGTTAGGGGGTAACGAATTCCAGAGTGTGCGTCCGGCAATGGAGAGGGCTTGATCCCTCGTGGAGGTGAGGTGTGCCTTTTTTAGGGAAGGCACATGGAGGGTCCCATTATTGGAGGCTCTGGTGGAATGGTTAGATCGTATTGGACGGAAGGGCTCATCAAGCCAATTTGAGTTGTGGGAGCGTATGGATTTATGAATCACAGTCAGGGTTTTGTAAAGGATGCGCGAGGGGATCAGGAGCCAGTGCAAGTTTTTCAGGATGAGGGTGATGTGGTCATATTTACGGGCATTAGAGATAGTTCTCGCTACAGCATTCTGTAGCATTTGGAGAGGTTTTAAGGAAGAGTAGGGGAGACCTAGGAAGAGGGCATTGCAGTAGTCCATTTTTGTTGAGAGGGTGGCTTGAATGACAGTGCGGAAATCAGCAGCATGAAGTAAGGGTTTTAGTTTTTTCATCACATTGAGTTTGAAAAAGCCTTCCTTAAGGATCAGGTTGATGTGTTTTTTTAGGTTCAGTTGTTGGTCAATCTGAACCCCGAGGTTTCTTGCACAGGGCTGTGTAAGAAAGGCATTATAGGCAGGGTCATTTACAAGTGCGGGTTTGGGGGGATGAGTGTTGTGAAATAAGGAGCAGTTCTGTTTTAGAAGCGTTTAAGGCGAGGTGAAGGTCGGTGAGGAGTGTGTTTATGGAGTCGAGGCATTTTTTCCAGAAGTCAAGGGCGTTGGTCAGGGAATCCTGGATGGGTATGATGATTTGCATGTCGTCAGCATATAGGTAGAATTTGAGGCCGAGATCTGATAGGAGTTGGCAGAGGGGAGTAAGATATATATTGAAGAGGGTGGAGGAGAGGGAGGAGTCCTGGGGAACTCCTTGAGAGAGAGCATAGTGAGTAGATTCGGCATTGCCTATTTTGACTGAGTATTTTCTATTAGCAAGATAGTGTGTAAACCATTGGAATGCGGTGCCAGAGAGGCTGATGCAGGCTAAGCGGGAGAGGAAGCGATTATGGCTTATAGTGTCAAAGGCGGCGGAGATATCCAAGAGAGCCAGGATGTAGGAGTGTCCTTGGTCCATGCCTCTGAGGAGGAAGACAGAGAGGGAAAGCAGGAGGGTTTCAGTGTTGAGGTTTTACGAAAGCCAAATTGGGAGGAGTACAGTATCTTGTTGTCTTCCAGATAGTCTGTTAGTTGGGTGTTAACCATTTTCTCCATGATTTTTGAGATGAAGGGAAGACTGGAGATGGGACGAAAGTTGGCTGGGTCCTTCAGGTCTAGAGAGGGTTTTTTAAGCAAGGGTTTGACAGCTGCATGTTTAAGAGGGTCAGGGACTATGCTAGAGGAGAGGGAGCAGTTGATAATGTCAGCTAAAGGTTTAGCAATGGTGTCAGGTATCATAAGGAGGGCTTTGGTAGGGATAGTGTCAGAGGGGTGGGTGGCCGGTTTGATCTTTTTGAGGATCGAGGCTATTTCAATGGAGGAGGTGAGGTCAAGGAAGTTGAGGGTAGCAGAGGTTAAGCGTGGGCTCACGGGTGGGGGGATGGGGTGGGGGGTAAATCTGAGGAGTATGTTAGCTATTTTGTTGTGAAAGCAGAGTGCCAGTTCTTCGCATTTACTACTTGCTTCATTGTCGGGGATGACTGGGGGGGTTGGCTTGATGAGATTAGTGACGTAAGAGAAGAGGGCTTTAGGGTTATAGATGTAATCATGAATTTTCTTGGCATAGAAATCGTGTTTGGCATTAAGGGTGGTGATTCTGTAGCAGTGAAGAGCAGATTTGAAGGAAGAGGTTTTTTGGGGAGATGGGTCTTTACGCCAGGCTCTCTCCTTTTGTCTAAGATTGTTTTTCATATGCTTGAGGTCAGTCGTGTACCACAGTTTCTGATTTTTGGCAGAGGGTTTCAACTCACATGGGGTGATAGGGCATAATTTATTTGCAATGTCAAGGGTGATAGTGCTCCAAGACTTGATCGCGGCCTTGGGATCAGTGCAATTAAGGATGGGCAAGGAATCGGTGAGGGCTGCTATGAGCTCTTCACTAGGGCAGGGTTTTCTGAATGCAATAGAAGTATTGGAGGTGGGATGATTAAAAAAGGATCTCTTGATGGAAAGAGAGGTTTTGATAATGGTGTGGTCTGACCAGGGAACAGGGGTACATGAGGGTGTGTTAGGGGAGATGATGCAGGAATTGATGAATAAAAGTTCAAGGATGTGACCAGCATTATGAGTAGGGGAGGAGATAATTTGTTTGTATCCCATGGCGTCTAGGGAATTGAGGAAGGCTGCGCAGGATGAGGAGAGGGGAGATACGTCAACGTGGAGATTGAAGTCTCCTAAAATGATGGCTGGGCTTCAATGTTGATGTTGTCTGTGATGTATTCAAGGAAGGGGGATGGCTCAAGGAAGGGGGATGTATTCAAGGAAGGGGGATGGCTCAAGGACTCGGACTATGTCCGAGTCCTTGAGCCAGGTCTCTGTGATGGCGCAGACGTCTGGCTTAGAGTCAGATAGGTCATTGAGAATTTGGGTTTTTTGGGGAGGGCTTGGGCATTGAAAAGAATTATGGATAAGGTAGTGAGTCCTATGAATTGAGTAAGTGGGGAGATGAGGATGGGGAGAAGTGACTTATGATGGGAGGGAGAGTAGTGAGGGGTGAGGCGGGGTGTTCTACGGGAGGGTTACCTTATACGGGGGATAGAGAATCTTGCATGGTTAGCCATTGGGCGGCAAGGAGGGGAATAGTGACCGAGAACGCAGTGGAGGGTTTCAGAAGGGCGGGGGTAAAGCACTTCTGGGAAAGCTGGGCGGTGCAACTGAAGTGTTAGGAAGATAGCATGTGATGGGGCGCAGCAAGGTAAAGCAGAGAAAGAGCAATGCGTACGATTAGGGAACTAGAGAGAAGGTGCTGTTGCTGGATTGCGTCAGAATCTAGATCATTGGATGAGAAGCTGTGACATTTGATGCTTCAATCATATTTCAGTGTGAGGCAATATATGAAGAACATACAGGATATAAATACATACAGGGATGTTGAATGAGGTAGCATGCGGCTGGGTAGTCTGTGTAGAAAGCAGTGGCGGCGTTGAGTAGTGTTACAGTTCTGAATGAAGGGTTAGAAGTAGCAGTCGAGGATACGAGGAGCAGGCGGGGAGCACGCCAAGGACCTGCAGATAAGACCATATGGTCGGGCACAGAGTATTCAACAACAGACGGACTTGAAACATAGAAATGATGGCAGAAGAAAACCAAACGGCCCATCCAGTCTGCCCAGCAAGCTTGCACACTTTTTTTTTTCTCTCACATACTTATCTGTTTCTCTTGGCTCTTAGTAACCTTTTTTATTCTATTTCCCTTCCACCCCTGCCATTAATGTAGAGAGCAGTGTTGGAACTGCATCTAAGTGAAATAGCTTAATTAGTTAGGGGTATTAACCACCGCAATAAGAAGCTACACCCATGCTTATCTGTTTATCCAGACTATGTAATTCAGTCCTTGTTGGTTGTTGCCTGAATATAGATCAACCTTTCTTCATTCCCCCTGCCGTTGAAGCAGAGAGCCATGCTGGCTATGCATTGAAAGTGAAGTATCAGTCTTGCTCCCCTACCGCTGAAGCAGAGAGCTATGCTGGATATGCATTGAAAGTGAAGTATCAGGCTTATTTGGTTTGGGGTAGTAACCACCGTAACAAGCAAGCTACTCCCCGCTTTTTTGTGAATGCAAATCCTTTTTTCCACATTTCCTCATTGCCACTGAAGCTTAGAGCAATGTTGGAGTTGCATTAACCATATGTATGTTTATTGAATAAGGGTATTATCACCAGGTAGTTGCCGTCGTTCCCGTAAGCCACCCACTCTTCATTCACATCCTCTAGACTTTATGAATCCACATTGTTTATCCCTCGCCCCTTTGAAGTCCTTTACAGTTTTGGTCTTCACCGCTTCCTCCGGAAGGTTATTCCAGGCATCCACCACCCTCTCCGTGAAGAAATACTTCCTGACATTGGTTCTGAGTCTTCCTCCCTGGAGTTTTAAATCGTGACCCCTGGTTCTGCTGATTTTTTTCCAACGGAAAATGTTTGTCGTTATCTTTGGATCATTAAAACCTTTCAAGTATCTGAAAGTCTGTATCATATCACCTCTGCTCCTCCTTTCCTCCAGGGTGTACATATTTAGATTCTTCAATCTCTCCTCATAAGTCATTCGATGAAGACCATCCACCTTTTTGGTTGCTCTTCTCTGGACCGCCTCCATCCTGTCTCTGTCTCTTCGGAGATACGGTCTCCAGAACTGAGCGCAGTACTCCAGGTGAGGCCTCACCCAGGACCTGTACAAGGGGATCATCACTTCCCTTTTCTTACTCAATATTCCTCTCTCTATGCAGCCCAGCATTCTTCTGGCTTTAGCTATCGCCTTGTCACATTGTTTCGCCGACTTCAGATCGTTAGACACTATCACCCCAAGGTCTCTCTCCTGCTCTGAGCACATCAGCCCTTCACCCCCCATCGAATACAGTTCTTCCAGATTTCCACACCCCATATGCATAACTCTGCACTTCTTGGCATTGAATCTCAGCTGCCATATCTTTGACCACTCTTCCAGCTTCTTTAAATCCCGTCTCATTCTCTCCACTCCTTTTGGCATGTCCACCCTGTTGCAGATCTTAGGGTCATCCGCAAACAGACAAACCTTACCTTCTATCCCGTTCGCTATGTTGCTCACATAGATATTGAACAGGACCGGTCCCAACACCGATCCTTGCGGCACTCCGCTTAACACTGCTCTCTCTTCAGAGTAAGTTCCATTTATCATCACACATTGTCTTCTGTCCGTCAACCAGTTTGTAATCCAAGCCACCACCACGGCACTCACTCCTAAGCTTCTCATTTTATTCACCAGCCTCCTGTGCGGGACCGTATCAAAAGCCTTGCTGAAATCCAAGTAGATGACGTCGAGCGCTCTTCTTTGATCCAACTCCCTAGTCACCCAGTCGAAAAAGTCAATCAGATTTGTCTGACAGGATCTTCCCCTGGTGAAACCATGCTGCCTCTGGTCCAGTTGAACTAGCAACTTCGGAATTCGAGCTTCTGGCAGGAACACCTTGCCCTTCTTCATTTTGAACCGAACTCCTAAGTACTGCAGCAACTGAGTAGGCTGAAAACTGTTCTTGACTAAGTTCACCACCCAGCCGAACTCCCGCATCAAGGAAATCAACTTGCAAGTCACCAGGTAGCTCTCTTCCAGCAACTTGGCGCGAATCAGCCAATCATACAAGTACAAGTGTACTAGGATTCCATCCTTTCTCAACTCTGCCACAACTACCACCATTACTTTGGAAAAGGTTCTGGGAGCTGTGGCCAGACCAAAGGGCAGCACATGAAAATGAAAATGGCACCCCAGAACTGCAAACCACAGGAAGCATTGATTTTCTAGTCATGTGGGAATGTGGAGATATGCCTCAGACAGATCTAGAGAGGTCAGAAATTCCCCCAACTGCACAGCCATTACCACTGAGCACAATGTTTCCATGCGAAAATGCTTCACACGCAGATGACGATTGATACCTTTGAAGTTTAGGATGGGACAAAAAGAGCCCTTCTTCTTTGGCACAACAAAATAAATGGAATATCGCCCCATATTTTCTGTGCCGTGGGTTCTGGAACCATAGGAACTCAGGAGCCTTGCCAATGTACCCTCCACTGCCTGCATCTTCTGCGGGGAATGACAGGGAGACTCCATGAACAAGTCCTGTGGAACATTGAGAAACTCCATCACATAGGTACAAACAGATTGTAAGCCCTCTGGGGATAGGGAAATACCTTCCTGAATGTAATCCACTTTCAAGCGCTGAAAAAAAGTGTGAAAAGCGGAATATAAATCTAAATAAATAAAATAAATATTCTCGTTATCTCCAGGACCCACTGATCCAATGTGATTTAGACCCACCACTGATAAGAGAGCGAGGCGCCCCCCTATTTCATGTTCCTGGGGGTGGGTCGGCAAACCTTCATCAGGAGGTTCCACTATTCGAGCCTGCACCTCTTCTGGGTTGTCAAGGATGAAAAGACTGAGACCTACTGAAGGGTCGAGTCCTCTGAAAAGTCACTCCTCTATAGGGTCAAAAACATTTGGATCCTCTAGTACGACCTCTCATATTAAGGGAACACAGCGCCTGCTTCTTATCCTCCGGCAAACGAGGAACCAGAGATTAACCCCAACTTACTGGTCAGTTTCTCCAACTCGCTGTCAAACAAAAGTGAGCCACTGAATGGCAGTTTGGTGAGGTTAGCCTTGGAGGTCACATCGGCTGACCAATTTCTCAACCATAACTGACGCCTGGCCACTACTATCGAAGCCACGCCTCTGGCTAAAGTGCGGATGAAATCACAGCCCACATCTGCCAAGAAGGCAGCAGCTGTTTCCATAACTGCCCTGGAGTTTATCCCAGAGTCATCAACCCTACTGAGAGAGAAGCGAAAAAGCAATCTGCAAGGTCATTGCTACTGCTTCAAATGCTTAAGAATAATCTCCATTTTTTGTTTATCATGAGCATCCTTTAAGGCACCTCCTCCTTCCACAGGAATAGTGGTCCACTTGGAGACTGCACACATAAGTGCATCTACACACATAAGTGCATCCACAATGCACACCTATACCTTGGTCAGACCACTACCGAGTAGACACGCACTGCACCATTAACTGCAACCCCCAAACAACACAATCAAAGAAAAGAACTATTGAATTCAGAAAAAAATGCCAAATAGACGATATCATAGAAGCTATAACAGATGATATTAATAAACTAGACCTCACTGATGCCAATACTGCTTGTACCTCTTGGCATCAACTCACCAGCAACATTTCTAATCGACTCTGCCCTCTACAAACAAAAGAAATCAGCACTGATAAAAATGATAAAAAACCATGGTACAATTTGGATCTTAGAATTATGAAGCGCGAACTCCGCAAACTAGAAAAGAGATGGCGTAGAAATCAAAATCCAACACATCTACAAAAATTCAAATCACTCCTCCATGAGTATCATAAAACAACAGAAGAAACAAAGAAAAACTACTACACAGCAAAAATTCATCAGTACCAGTTCAACCCGCGTGCATTATTTCAATATGTTGCTAATATTATTACCCCACCATCAAACAGTAAACCAGAAATTGACAATAAAAACAAATGTGAGAAGCTAGCGACCTATTTTTATGACAAAGTATCGAATATCATGGCACGATTTTCTACACATTCTCCACCGGCATCCCTTCCACCTACAAGCACCATGATCACCTCTTCATCAATCAATAATTTTGAAAACACGTCTACTTCAGAAATTGAAGCAATTCTAAAAAAGATAAAACCTGCATTGCACCCCATAGATATCATGCCTTCAAAAACACTCCTCTCCATCCCTACTAGGATTGCTCCACACATCTCCAAAATCATCAACAAATCTATATCGACAGGTGTCTTTCCTATGCAACTAAAGCATGCAATTATAAAGCCTACGCTCAAAAAACCAGACCTGGATCCATCTGAACCAGCTAATTATCGTCCTGTATCGAACCTTCCATTCTTGTCAAAAATCATAGAAAAAGTAATAAACAAACAACTCACTGACTATCTAGACGATAACCGATTACTATTCCAGTCACAATATGGTTTCCGTAAGAACCATAGTACTGAAACCCTGCTAGTTTCCCTTTCAGACTCTATTATAAAGACACTAGACTCTGGCCATTCTTACATTCTTGCCCTTCTTGACATATCTTCGGCATTTGACACGGTCAATCATAATATCCTACTATCCCTCCTCTCTCAAATTGGCATAACTGGCACTGCCTTAAACTGGATCCAATCTTTCCTGAAAGACAGGACATACAGTGTCAAGTTGGGATCACAAATATCAAAACCAAGAAATCTTCTACAAGGTGTACCATAAGGCTCATCGCTTTCATCAACTCTGTTCAACATTTACTTATCTCCACTCTGTCGACTCCAAGCAAAAATGAATCTCCGTCACTTCATATATGCTGATGACGTACAGATTCTCATCCCTATCAATGATTCCCTTTCTAATGCCCTGAAAACCTGGGAATCAGCCCTGGCTGAAATAAGAGAGCTTCTAACTGAAAACTTCCTAGCAATAAACACATCCAAAACTGAACTCATCCTCATAACGCCACACAATAACATCTCATCCAATACCTCCCAGCTCTCTACTTGCAAGTCCGCAGTCTAGGCGTAATAATCGACAACCATTTTTCATTAAAGAAATTCATATCAGCCACAATAAAAAATGGTTTCTTCAAACTTCACACTCTAAAAAGAATTAAACCCCTACTAAATCCACAAGATTTTCGGACAGTATTGCAAGCTACTATACTACCAAAAATTGACTACTGTAACGCTTTACTAATAGGTCTCCCTAAAAACGCAATTCAACCTTTACAGATGTTACAGAATGCAGCAGCTCGACTAATCACCAATACCCGCTATCATGAGCATATTACACCAGCGCTCATGTACTTACATTGGCTTCCGGTAGCATCTAGAATTAGCTTTAAAGTACTCTCACTTATTCATAAGTCGGTCTATAACCAAGAGATGCAATGGTTCTCAGAGCAGTTTGTTTTCCGCACCTCTAAGAGACCAATAAGAAGTATCCATCAAGCTAAATTTGCAACTGCCCCAACTAAACAATTCAAACACGTGACAACAAGAGACCGCGCATTCTCCATAGCTGGAATAAATTTATGGAACAAGATGCCCACTGATCTGCGAATGGAACCCTGCCATAAGAAATTCAAACATGACCTCAAAACATGGCTATTTGAACTAGCTTTCACACTATGATATACAATTAAACTGATATGACACTCTAGTTACCTCACCAAGATAACTCCCAGCTCCATGTCCCTTCTACCCACATTCTCTCTCCTTATTCCTCCGCCCCCCTACGCCCACATTTTTCCCTTAACATGATATTTGTATTGTGTTATCTTCAATTCAATTTAGAACTTGTATTATCCCACAGCACCGTTATAGTATTATATTCTAGTTTGTTATATTGTTGTTTCGTAAATGATAATATTACCACAATATCATTATTGTTTGTTAAACATTCTCCTTATGGATGGTCCACGATCGATACAGCCTGTTTGCTGTTAATCCTGTTATATGTAATTAATATTTATTAATTCTGTTATTTGTAAAGCATTGTTGCTAATTTATTGTTAATTGTAAACCACGGTGATGTATATTTTACGTACTGCGGTATATAAAAACCTCTAAATAAATAAATAAATAAATAAATAAATAAATACCTTCGGAAAATGTAAGCGCTCTCTTAAGACTGGATCCAGAGGGTACAGACCTTTCAAAATCTGACCCCCTTTGAAATTAGCATCTGGGGCACCCCACTCAAGATCAATCAATTCTTGAATGGCCTCCATCACAGGAAAAAAACAAGAGGCTTTACCAAAGAAACTAAAATGGGATTTCTCTTTGACTCAGACACTGAATCTGCCCCAGGAACTCTAAGTATTTTCAAGTTCTGGGAAACAAGAGCTGGCAGTTCATATCTATGAAAGAATCGTAACATGGTTCTACACGGTTCTAATCCAGGGGGAATTTCACCATCCTCAAGAGAGGCAGGATCAGCATCATCATCCATACCATCCAGATCTCTATCCAGAGGTCCTGCTGCCACTTTAGGAGTACTCCGGCACTTAACAGAAGGTCCAAGCAAGGTTCTTACCTATGCCTCTGCTCTAGGAGAATTGGACAGGGCTGAGGACTGCACCTGAAGAAAAGATTGTAACCCCTGGAATAATTCTACTCATGAAAAGTTAGAGGTATCCAGACCAGAAGGTACCTGAGGTGTACTCACTGAGCTACTTTCCCCTGCTGAGGAACCAGTTAGGGGAGTTCTAAAATCAGGTGCCCCACCTGAGTCGTCTCTACCCAGACCCACATCCAGCTGGAAAGAACCAGGCTTAGTGAAATCAGAGGAAGACAATTCTCCCTGAGTCTCCAAACAATGCTGGCACAAATCAGCTGGCACTCCTGGCTAAGACACCCGAATCTGGCAAGCAGTACAAAGAGAAAGACGTTTAGGCTTCTTAGGTACAGGTGCCATTATGGCTGACAGTGCGCTGAGAAGCAGCCGGAGGCATTCATCTAGCTGTTTTACTTTTTTTTTTTTTTTTTATATACGCACTCAACTAGGCGCCCAAAAATTATGCTTCTAACACTTAAGTGCACACACCTAGGTGCCAAAAAAAAAAAAAAGTGCACAAAAAAAAAGCTTAAGCGCACAGTACCACTTGTGGCCACTTGCTTAACATGGGCACACAGACTACAAGTCACAACTGTGCATCCAAACACTGAGCGCACAATCTGGATGCACAGCTACATGCACACGCCGGACCAACATGCCTGTAGAAGGCAACCTTAGAAAGCACACAAAAAGCCGTTGCGGCTTACCACACTGCATACAGCAAAAAGCCTTGGAGCTGGGCCTAGCCTAAGGAAGCTGCTCAACCCGCCAGGCTGCCCATGTCCCTTGACCTCCCATGGAATAGAACAAATGTCGGACTGGCATGCCAAGCACGGAGCCTAGGGGAAAGAGAAAGCCCTGCACAAAAAAACCCCCCCAAAAAAAAATCTAATTCTAATTCTCTGTATAATTTTTTTTTTTTTTTAAACTTACCAGAGTTCAGCTTTGCCTGACTGTGGGGGGGGAAGGGCATGTGCTCAGTTTCCAGCACCTGTTGCCTTTCAGCTGCTCAAACAGCTAAGTCCACTCTGGCTGAAAAATCAGCTAACGGACGAAGGCACTCATCTGAGGGACTATGGAAATCACCTCAGGAAATCTCAACTGTGGGAAGGACCATTTGGTATTACCGGAGTACAGGGCAAATTTATTTCCTTAATTCTCCTTTTCTTTAAAATGAAGACATCCCTAGTGGGGAGATCCACGTCCACCATCTGCTGGAGACGGAGAATACTGGCAAGCTGATGTCACTCCAAGGGTATATATACTGTGACATCAATTTGCTCCATCTCCATCTGCTAGTAGAGGTGCATAACCCACCTGTTCTAGATTCATCTGACTGGATGCTAAGAAATGACTAAAGAGGCTCACAAGACAATGCCCGTGCGGGAACTCCTGAGCATTCTCAGTAGTGCTCAAAGCTCTACAATTTGGAGAGACAAGCTCATTCGGTGCCACCACATGACATCACCACATGTAATGGCTAATTCAGCCTATCAACGGAAACACTGTGGTAAATGATGGCAGAAAAAAAAACTGAAATGGCTCATCCACTCTGCCAAGCAAGCTTGATTATAACTACCACTCTGTAGAGGTTACCCTCATGACTTTCTTAGAAGCACAATGCAATCATTTCAATGCAGTTTTAGTTTGAACCACTGGTCTTATGGAAGGTTTTAGGCCTTACATAGACATTTAGACCAATTTATTTTTTAGCTTAAAATACTTTCAAAGATCACAGAAGCCTGGAGTAACCTCCTAGTGATTAGAGCAGCGGACTATGAACATCCACCAAATCCACCACTTGTACAAAGAATTTAAGATCCTTATTGGGCTCAGCCCCCCACTGGTGAGATCTGTCCAAGACAGGATCTAAACATGTATTCCAATCTCCCCCCACAAAATGGGATATCCTGAGAACCTGGCTAATTTTATCTTCAATTGCTCATAAAAGACATTCTGTTTTTGTTTGGCCCATATATGTTAACCATCAATTGCTGCTTAGAGGGAACCCTCTATGACGACATATCTGTGCCCTTTGGATCCTTTTCGAATCTTGTGTATCTTCAATGGCAAATCCCTGTGAATCAGTACACACCCTGCCTGCTCTTAAAATTGTGAGAAGCATAGCACACCTGGTACACCCAATCTCGTAAATAGTTTGTCAAAAGTTAGTGAGGTGCATCGACTGAAGAAGTGCTATGTCCGTCTAACGTCTTTTCAAATAATGATAAATGAATTCTCTCTTTATCGGAGAGGAGATACCCCGAACATTCCAGGACACTAAGCTGATCCCAGATCCAGCCATTCTCAAGCATATAAACCAATTACTGGCACAAATCGAATGAACCAGATCGCAGAACCATATGACCATTAAATCTGTACAAGAGAAAACCATAATATCTGCGAAACCATGGAAAACTAAGCTGATAAATACACAAGCCCACCCAATCTCACCAACACATATCTTCCAAACCCACTTCTCCCCATGTAGTGGCAGCACACTCCGGCAGGAACTCCCTCAAGGTCAAAGTTATGTCACCCCGCTCCAACCCCTGTACCTGCCTCCCACCCAAAGCTTCATCCACTCTCCAAACACATTCATCTCCCCGCCCAACTATTAATTTTAACCCCAAAGCACAAACACCTAAAACTCACTCCCGTGATCGAAACTTACCAACCCTATTCCTTTCCCCCACCATGCCCCTTTCACTCCCCACCTAACCCATCTCCTACCTTCCCAACTTTGTATACCCTGAAAAAAATAGCCCCACATTTAGAAAAACAGGCTTTACACATAGGATCCCAAATAAACAACTGGCACTTAGAGTCTACTTCCTAATGATCCCATGGTGCAAGCGATCAACATAGAAGATGAGTTCACAAATGGTCCAGATGAGGCAAATCGACAAGGCCAGCTCTCCGCAAATCTCACCCCAGCCTGCCAAAGACACCAGTTGAAACATCTGCGCCAGTAGAATGCATGCTCATGCAAAAGACATCACAGCATTTCACCACTGCTCTCACCGCAGCCACCACCCTCAGGATTGTTGCTTGTATAAACTCCACAGCATGCATGCTGCCAGGAAAAATAAACACACTGTCCTGAGTCCAAAAACAGGCCCCTTGCCAAATACAGAAGAATTCATGACACCCAAACCCAAAACACTGAATGCAGCCTGTCCCTAAACTCCTCCCGATTAAATACCTGCCAATGCCTGAAGATATCTAGACCCCCCACAAGACGAAAGTCCAAATGTACTACTCCATTGAAAAAAATAACAAAACAAAGAGAAAAATAATAGCTAGCAACAGAAAAGGGGAAAAAAAGAAGAAAACTTCGGAAGTTTTCAAAGTCTCTCAGCCCAAATATTACCATGTCCGTTTGCTACTCCGGTCCCCAAGCAGAGAGCACTTCATTCACTTCTCTTTTCTTTATTATTTTATGATCATTATTCTACCAAGGTGCTCGCATTTCTCTGCCTCTGAGCTGGTAGGGCCTCTCCAGCCCGATCGAGGTACCGCTGAACTTCGACAGGCGAATCAAAGATCCTGCATCGATTATTAATGAAGACCTTCTAGGTCCTCAACCTAGAAATGTTGAGGACCTAGAAATGTTCTCTATCCGTGAGGTGATTGTTCTCGTGGGCTGAGGCCACAATCTCTACCACTTTGTCAGTTACCATCGTCAGCTCCTGATGGATATTCTCGGTAAGTTTAGAAGAAAGAGAGTCAAATATCTTCTGTAACTGCTGCTGTGAAAACGCCAGTGTGACAAGATCAGGCCACTCGTCATTTGAGGCGTGCTCTTCAGCCTGTTTCTTGAAACTGGCCACAGATTTAAAACCTGATTGAACACATTTAAAACTAATCTGAGAAAATTCTTTTTCACTCAACTTACAATTAAGAACATAAGAACATAAGAAAATGCCATACTGGGTCAGACCAAGGGTCCATCAAGCCCAGCATCCCGTTTCCAACAGTGGCCAATCCAGGCCATAAGAACCTGGCAAGTACCCAAAAACTAAGCTCTGGAATTTGTTGCCAGAGGATGTGGTTAGTGCAATTAGTGTAGCTGGGCTTAAAAAAGGTTTGGATAAGTTCTTGGAGAAGTCCATTAAACTGCTATTAATCAAGTTCTCTTAGAGAATAGTCACTGCTATTACTGGCATCAGTAGCATGGGTTCTTCTTAGTGTTTGGGTATTTGCCAGGTTCTTGTAGCCTGGTTTGGCCACTGTTGCTGGGATTGATGGACCCTTGTCTGACCCAATATGGCAATTTCTTATGTTCTTATGACCTGCTGGTCTTATCAGCCAACATTGCAGGCAGAAATTTAAAAGGTACCTCTTTAGACATGTTTAGGATCCATATTAGAGAAAGAGAGAACAGGATGAAGGCGGATTGTGTGTCAGGGGCCTAAGAGCATCAGCCTCTCATGTCCTCACCCTTTAGCGCATCACGTGATCTCCCCATAAACACTATATTAACTAGGCGTGTACAGGGGTAAAAATATTTCCTTTAATTTTGTTATTGGGGTGTTTCCACACATTTTGTTTCGTTTAATGTTTATTTCATATTCTTTAGTTTTCAAAAACAAAATAAACATTTTAAAGAACACCCCCACAAACACAATTAAAAAAAAGACGGGGCTTCATGAAACTGCCCGTCCCCAACACCCATCCCTCCCAACTGCGAAAATGCCGGGGGCCAGAATCCTCCCCGACCCCCACTTAACCAGTCTGGGGGAGGAATCTGCTGAGGAGGCCTAGATTCAGGCCGAAGGCTTGGCCGCCATAGGTCACCAACATCTCAGCCTAGGTACTACACAAAGCCCAGGCTACAAGGCTAGAAGCCCAAGCCTGAATTCAGGCCCAACCCAGAGGCTGGGTACAAATGCCTGGGCCTAAACCTAGGCAGTCACTTGATTCCAGGCACATGCTGAAACACAGTCTGGAGACCGGGTTCCAATATCTAGATCTCTGCACAGATCCAGATCCGATGCTGGGGCCAGACCCAGAAGCTATAATTACTTGCCAGATCCAGAGCAGAAGCATCAGAGGTCCTCAAGACATCTTTCTTCTTACTTAAAATGAAAGCATTCGCTCAGGACACCATTTCGATGTAACTCCAGTGCATCCTCCCCAGCAGAGGGCGCCATTTTGATGTACGGCAGTTCAATTAGCTGCCATACATCAAAATGGTGCCCTCCATTGGGGACAAGTGGACGCATTCATTTCAAGTAAGAAGAAAAAAGAAAAAAAAGATGTTGCAAGAGGACCTCCGAAGCCTGAGCCTGACCCTGGGCCAAGGCCTTGACTTCGGGCCTAGGTCCAGGCTGAGGCCCAGTCATCCGGACCCGGTCTCCGGACCAGGCCCCAGAGTCCAGGCACTGGGACGTCAGATCAGGTAAGTGCAAAATCTTTGGAGCCTGGGCCTTTGCATCATGCTGCGGCCTAAGCCTAAATGAGGCCCTGACTTTGGATCTAGGCCTAGGCGCCAGAGTCATGCGCTGGTAAAGGCCAAAGTCCCTGCTTTGGGTCTCAGCCCCAGCTTCGGGCCTAGGTCCAACAGGTGACACCCCCCCCCCCACACACACACACACACACACACACACACACACACACACACGCACAATTTTTTTTTTTTTTAATTGAATGAAATTGACAAAATTTAAATCATTCCATTTTGAAAATGACCTTAAATGAAATAGGAAATTACGTCTCATTTCCTATTTCATTTCTCCCAAATACATCCCCAATATTAACTGGCTCAGTTTTACCTACACATTTATTTACACTTTCAAAGCAACATTTCCTTTTTGTTAAAATCAGGTTGACTTTTCTCCATTAAGTCAATTCTATCTATATGGCCAGTACATACATATATATTCACACAGACACTGCCCATTAATACATAAATAGCTTATCTTTTTTATTATAACTCTCTTCCTCTATTTTAACATTTTCATTCTCACCTCTTCTTTCTCTTGCTTTGCATGTTTACGCTCAGCTGCCACATTTTTTTTCTTATTGTAGCTAAACTGTGCATCTTCCTCTGCTTGATGCATTATCTTTTTCTTTTCCTCATACTCTTCAGCAAGCTCCCATGAATTACTTATTTGTTCAAAAAGCTTAGTTCTTTCCTTGGGTTTCTTCATTGCAATTGATTCCACCTCTCCCTAAAATAATTATAGAATTAGTGTTGAAGAAATCACCATAGCAAGCCTGAAGTTTCAGGTTCAACTACATTAGCCTCCCCAAATGTTCTCGCCATTAGTGTTCCTGTTGTGTTTGTTTGTTTGGAGGGGGGGAGGGGTAATGCAAACAGAGAAAGGGTGAGGGTTGCAGACAGCAGTGGTCTCCTCCATAGTTCTCATCCCTACACTTCCTTCTACAGCATTCACACTTACCAATGTGCTATCATCTTCCTCCTTCACTTTCTCCCTACCATCAGCAGTGCTGTTCTGTTTTCTTCATCCGTTCCCAAGTACCCTCCCTCTCTCATCCAAAGGTTGAAATAGGAGTGGGGCCAATTACTGTGCCTCCACTCTTCACCTGAGCCTCAGAAAAGGGATGCCCTAGATAATGTATTACTGCATCTCTTCTTTTTCAGATCTCAGTCAAAGGAAGCCTTAGGTCCCATACTATCACCTCTTACTTTCTCTGGGGCCATTTACTGTCAGGTAGACTGATTTGATCATGGCAGTGCTAACTTCCCAAGTAGAAGGAGCAAGATACTAATGAGAATGTACATAAGAAGTTACAAATGCTGGCAGTATTACATTAAGATTAAAAGATGGACCACCATCTCTTAAAAAGTAGCTAGTCAACTCAGTAAGGCCAGTTGACATAATAAAAAAGTATATAACAAAAATCATCAGCAGAAGCTACAGAATGTAAGCATCAGCATGCAAACAAATGACTACATAAATCTAGATAATTTGGTTAGTTTTTTTCTCCCACTTATTTCATACAATATTTAAAACATTTAAATATGGGAGGTGAGGGAAGAACTGAAACTCCAGTTGTCACTGGATAAAAACTGCTCAGTCTTAATTGCTGCTTTCATACATGGAGCACAAAGGGTTTACCTGAAACACCAGACAGTTTCTTGCTTTGACAATTATTCCTATTTTTTCCAGTTCTGCTGTGTATGCTGATCTCCCAACAATTTTGTCATTAAAGCGAAACTCGGTACATCCTCCTGATAAAGGTATTTAAAAAAGAAACAAGTGTGGAATAAAGAAAATAAATTTACATAATTATGGCAAATTTTTGTCCTTTTGAAGTAATATTTTTAAAATTTCCATGGGAGAGTGGGGCAGGGCTGCACAGGCACTGTAAGTATATAAACTCAGTTCCATACACAACACACAATACATCTTGGCTGTAACTGGTAGTGCTTGGCACACCTTACATCTCAAGAATACTAATTGCAATTTGACAGTGATTCAGAAAGCCATGAATTCAAACTGGGTGCTGAATTCTAGCAGTTTTCTAACACACAAGCTTTTTTTTTTAAATTCTCAATGCAGTTAGCTAATCTTTTTAGTGGGGGAGTGTGAAGGAACGGCAGCAAGACTGAAAGGGACTAAGTGGTGACAGCAGAGGGGCAATAGATAATCCATAAGCTTCCACTGATCAGTTCAATGTGGCATAAAACAGCTTGGCTTGTCTACTTGCAGTTTCAAATCCCCTGCTTGGGAGAAACTCTGGGTTTAGTTTTGTTTTTACTTTTTAGACAACATTGAGAGCATTTTCAATAAAAATAACATGACTTGTGCTTACTTAGGAAACTCACTGTAATAGATATAAACCTACATGTTTATAATGCATATTTTCTTACTGAAGAAAAAACTACATCCTCCTTTTCAGCCTCCCCTATCGTAGAAAGTGTTAACTTTTGTCAACCAATGTTTCTTGAGTCAGTATCCAAAACACTGTCCTGATTTTAGTCCTGGGGGAATTCTGCGCTTCTGTGGAGCGCAGAAGTTGCACAGAATTGCCAAATTCTGCTCAGAAAATAGCAGAGCAGACCCCGGCATGCCGCGAGCATAACGCGCAAAGACCAAGGCCTGCGTATACTGCGGGACACACTCCACTTGCGGCAAAGATGAAGGCCCAGGAACGTCGTTCGCGGCAAAAATATCGGACGACATGATCACCGCGCTAAGCATAATTACAGTAGCACAACACAATGTTTTAGTGCACTATTCTGAGTACTCTCATTAGTTTTCATACGGGACCCATATGAAACAATTTTTAATACTGGTTCCATATGTTTTTATTTACCATTCATTTTATTTTTTTATTAGGTTTATATATGGTTTTATTTACCATTCATTTTACCTGTTATTAGGGTTATATATGTTTTTATTTTTGTATCACTTTTCATTCAATTAGTTTCGCTTTCACTTTATTTAATTTCTAATTCAAATTTTTTATTTTTTATTCCATCGTCACACTGGATATACTATTCAGGTTTTAGTTATTTATTATTTTTTACTGCCAAATTCTGCTCAGAAAATAGCAGAGGAGACCCCGGCATGCCGTGAACAGAGCGCGCAAAGACGAAGGCCCGCGTGTGCCGCAGGACGCACTCTGCTCGTGACGAAGAGGAAGGCCCAGGCGCACCGTTCATGGCAAAAACAGAAGGCCCCCATGTGCCGCGAACAGAGCGTGCTCCGCTCATGGCGAAGATGGAAGGCCCCGGTGAGAATGTGTGTGTGTGAGAAAGGAGAGGGAAAGGGGTGTGAGAGAGGAGGGTGAGAGAGAGCATGGGAGGTAAGAGAGTGGGGGGGATGCTTGAGTGTGGGATTCAGAGAGAGAGAGCCTATATGAGGAGATTGTGAAGGAGTGTGTATGGGTGTGAGAGATTGGGAGCTCGTGTGTATGTGAGGGTGCGAGCCTGTGTGACAGAGCCTGTGTGAAGGAGTGCATGAGAGAGAGATATAGATAGCCTGTGTGAGGATGTATGTCAGAGAGAGAAAGGGAGCTTGGGTGGGTATGTATGCAAGAGAGATGGCCCTATATATAGGGGTGTGTGTGTGTATGTGTGTGAGAGTGAGTGAGTGAGTGAGGGAGGGAGCCTGTATGAGGGAGCATGTGTGTGAGAGAGGGAGGGACAGAGGGAGCTTGTGTGAGGGGCAGTACTGAGAACAGGGTCAAACTCTGGGACTGGCAATAGAGTGGAAGGGGTTGAGCCGAGAGGTGGAGGGGAGAGATACTGGAAGGTGGAGGAGTTGGGGCCTGAGAGGGCAAAGTGGCCAGTGGAGTAGGGAAAGCGAGTGGAAGGGACACTTACAATAAGTTTCTAGGGAAATTTTGCTCAAAATATTTAAAATTCTGCATCTTTATGAGAGGCTTCTACAAAAACTAAAAAGTCATGGGATAGGAGGCGATGTCCTTTCGTGGATTACAAACTGGTTAAAAGACAGGAAACAGAGAGTAGGATTAAATGGTCAATTTTCTCAGTGGAAAAGGGTAAACAGTGGAGTGCCTCAGGGATCTGTACTTGGACCGGTGCTTTTCAATATATATATAAATGATCTGGAAAGGAATATGACGAGTGAGGTTATCAAATTTGCAGATGATACAAAATTATTCAGAGTAGTTAAATCACAAGCAGACTGTGATGCATTGCAGGAGGACCTTGCAAGACTTGAAGATTGGGCATCCAAATGGCAGATGAAATTTAATGTGAACAAGTGCAAGGTGTTGCATATAGGGAAAAATAACCGTTGCTGTAGTTACATGATGTTAGGTTCCATATTAGGAGCTACCACCCAGGAAAAAGATCTAGGCATCATAGTGGATACTTTAAAATCGTCAGCTCAGTGTGCTGCAGCAGTCAAAAAAGCAAACAGAATGTTAGGAATTATTAGGAAGGGAATGATTAATAGAACGGAAAATGTCATAATGCCTCTATATCACTCCATGGTGAGACCACACCTTGAATACTGTGTACAATTCTGGTCGCCGCATCTCAGAAAAGATATAATTGCGATGGAGAAGGGCTACCAAAATAAGGGGAATGGAACAGCTCCCCTATGAGGAAAGACTAAAGAGGTTAGGACTTTTCAGCTTGGAGAAGAGACGACTGAGGGGGGATATGATAGAGGTGTTTAAAATCATGAGCGATCTAGAACGGGTAGATGTGAATCGGTTATTTACTCTTTCGGATAGTAGAAAGACTAGAGGGCACTCCATGAAATTGGCATGGGGCACATTTAAAACTAATCGGAGAAAGTTCTTTTTTACTCAACGCACAATTAAACTCTGGAATTTGTTGCCAGAGGATGTGGTTAGTGCAGTTAGTATAGCTGTGTTTAAAAAAGGATTGGATAAGTTCTTGGAGGAGAAGTCCATTACCTGCTATTAAGTTCACTTAGAGAATAGCCACTGCCATTAGCAATGGTAACATGAAATAGACTTAGTTTTTGGGTACTTGCCAGGTTCTTATGGCCTGGATTGGCCACTGTTGGAAACAGGATGCTGGGCTTGATGGACCCTTGGTCTGACCCAGTATGGCATTTTCTTATGTTCTTATGTCTTGTTTGTAGCAAAAAGTGCAAGCGAAAAATTAAATAAAATAAGAAACATATGCGGACCCAACTCCGCGGGGTGGCGGGTGGGTTTCGTGAGAACTACATCCTGCTGTCCTGGGATAACACCTATTACAGGTAAGCAATTTTGCTTTATCTCAGGACAAGCAGGATTGATAGTCCTCACATATGGGTGGATTAGCAAGCTACAGGCTAACTCGTATTACAACAGGCCAATAGCAGACAACTCGTGCGGAGGCACAATAATTGGGGTGCTATTGGCAATGATGAGGCAGCCTGACATCACAGCAGGTGGTTGTGGAAGGAGTTGGGGATCATAGTGGAAGAAAGCTTTTCAAGACAGTTTGGCCAAAGGCAGAGTCTTGACAGACTTTCATTGATAAGTAGTAGGGGGCTGCGAATGTGTGAAGATAGCTCCATGTCGCAGCCTAGCAGATGTCGGCAATTGGTACTGAACGATAGTGTGGTACTGATGTTGTCATGACTGTTATAGAATGTGCCTGCACTCACCCCTAGAGAGGAAGGCCTGGTGCATCATAGCAGAATTCGATACAGTCTGCTAGTCAGTTGGAGAGAGTCTGTTGCCCACTGGAACTCGCAGCTTGTCTTTTGTCAAAGAAGGAAAAAGTTAGGTGTAATTCCTATGGAGTGTAGTGCGGTCTAGATAGAATGCAAGTGCACTCTTACAGTCCAAGGAGTGGAAAACCCTCTCGCCCTGGTGAGAGAGAGGCGTTGGGGAAAAAATGGGCAAAGTATATTCTGAGTAAGGTGAGAGACTTTGTTTACCTTAAGAAGAATATGAGAGTGAGTACGTAGGACCACTCAGTCACAGAGGAACGCAGGGTCGGGTGAGTATGCAACAGCTGACCCATCCCAACTTCCGCCCCATATCCAATCTACCCTTCCTCGCTAAAGTTCTCGAGAAAACCGTCAACACTCAGCTATCTAACTACCTAGATCAGCACCAGATTCTATTTACAGAACACCACGGATTTCGAAAGCACTTTAGTACCGAAACACTCCTGATCTCCCTTTCCGATTACATCATCAGAGGCCTAGACAAAAGGTCACACCTACATCTTAGCCCTACTGGACATCTCAGCAACCTTTGACACTATCAATCACTCCATACTACTTGATGGGCTAGCTGACATTGGCATCTCTGATACCCCCCTCTGCTGGTTCAAATCATACATCAGTGATAGACACTTCAAAGTAAAAATTGAAAACCATGAGTCCAAACCCATCAACATAACAAGGGGCGTACCACAAGGCTCCTCCCTATCTTCCACACTCTTTAACATATACCTCCTTCCACTCTGCCACCTCCTCTCAAACCTCGGTCACCCACATTTTATCTACGCCGACGATGTGCAAATTCTCATACCCATCACAGACATCTTATCCAATGCCCTAAAAAAAATGGGAAAGCGCCCTCTCCTCCATCAACACCCTACTTACCCAACTCAACCTAGCCCTGAATACCAACAAAACTGAGCTCATGATCATCACACCCCAATGCCTAAACCCACCACCCATTCCTTCGAACACACCTCATGCCCCCTCAGACTTCTCGCAAAACGAAAGAGACTTAGGTGTAACCCTTGACACTCAATTCAACCTACAGAAATTTATCTCATCCACCATCAAAGAATGCTACCACAAACTTCACACTCTCAAAAAACTTAAGCCAATCCTGCACGCTACAGACTTTAGAACAGTCCTTCAGGCTATCATCCTATCTAAACTTGACTACGCTAATGCGCTCCTCCTAGGTCTACCTAAAAATACCACAGCCCCACTTCAGCTACTACAAAATGCAGCTGCTCGCATATTAACAGGTACACGCAGAAAAGAACACATTACACCCATTCTCAAACAAATCCACTGGCTCCCCATCACTTCAAGAATTCAATTCAAGACTCTTACCCTGATACACAAAGCCATCCACAACCCAGACATGCTCTGGTTCACACACTCTTCATCTCCGTTCCACCACTAGACCTACCAGAATGCACTATCTAGCAACTATACACACTCCCTCTCCCAAACTCTCTCAACTCACATCCACGAAACAACGTTCTCTTTCATTAGCTGGACCTGCCCTTTGGAACACAATGCCTATCTATGTTCGCCTCGAGACTCGTCCAAAGAAATTCAGACAAAAACTCAAGACATGGTTGTTCACACACGCCTACACATGACACCTACACCGCTTGATACCAATACCACATGATACCCCCACCATAACTCCCCCTACCCATTTTACCCACTCCGCAACTCCCCCCATTAATTTATACCTTCAGCCCTGAGCTTCGGCTCAATTCCCCCTGTACCTCTACCACCGCTCATCCCTGTATATAGACTGTACATATTCGTGTTTTATATTTAATGTCTGTTCTTAAAATCCTCTTTTACCCTACCCCTTCCCCCCTCCTTCCCTTCTCCTCTCCCTACTTCTACCATCAGTTACACTGTAAAGCCCTGTTGGCTGTTTTCTTGTTCTATGGAAATCGATGTGATGTCTTTTTTAACGAATGTCGGTATATAAAAAACATTAAATAATAAATAAATAAAGAAGGTGTGTAACTCATTGACCCTGTTGGCAGAAGTGATGACTACGAGGGAAAGAAGTTCCCATGCTAGACTGTTAAGTGATAGGAATGTAAAGGATCGAACGGGGAAAGTATGAGTCTTGTAAGCACTAAATGTAGGCCCCATTCCGTAACCAGTGATCATAGAGGTGGTTTAATCTGTGGATAACCCATGGTAAGCTGACTCAGAAGGGGTTGAACCGTTAATCGGGCATCCCCACTCCCAAGTGGTACGCCGAATTGGAACCGAGGTGTACCCATGCAGAGGATGTCTGAGGAGCAGAATTCGAGGGTGTAAGAGAAAAGGAGTGGTGTAGAAAAAAAGGGCTAATACCCTTTTGTATGCGCCATGTGGTAAATCATGCCATTTCGAATGGTAAGAGTTGTGTGTGGAAGGCTGATGTGACACTACCAGTACCTGAGAACATCAGTGAGTCCGTAATATGAGACTGACCTGTGAGAAGGCGAATTGGTAACTGGTGTGATAGATTGAAAAGTATGGGAAAGCATACTGGTCTCGGCCAGGACGCGAGTCTTAGAACAGTGAACCCCATCCCGGTGCAGCATAATAAGAGTGCTGGCTATGAGAGGCTTCGAAAGAGACACATATAAGAGGCCTTTGTTGCAACAAAGGCGTCCATGGGAACGTATTCCGAGACATGTGTAGGGAGTCAAATTTGTCTACTGTATGATTCGATTAGGACGCAGAGGGCAAGGTCGGTTGACCTCAGCGCTAGAAGATTTCTCTTGCTACACATATAGTCAGAGACCATTCAAGAGGATGGAAACATCTATGCAGAAGGTCTGCTAGTGCGTTCAGTAAGTCTGTTAGATAAATGGCCCGGGGATGCATGGAGTGCGCAAGGGCCAAAGGCTAGAGCTGCGCAGCTTCCTAGCAGAGCACCTAAGAGGTTGTGTGTTGGAAATACCACATTGTCACTATGCTGTCTGTCTGTATGCACAAAGGTTTGTTGCAGAGGCAATATTGTAAGGCATAAAGGCATAACTCATGGCTCGAAGCTCCAGGAAGTTGATATGAAACTCTGCATGGAGCGGAATAGACGCATATTGGGTTGGGAAGATGTGGATTCGAACTCTTCAACCCTAAGTAAATGCGACCATGAGCAGGACCAGCCGAGGATTTGGTTCTAGATTGGTAATATGGATCAGGGACGAAAGCGGTTGAACAGCTTAGATCCACTGAATCTTACTCATAGCGAATCTGGACATATGAGTAAAGTGGATAGTGAAAAAATCCTGTGGCCCAGCAATGAAAGAATTGAGGGGCTGAGGTTATGTTGCATGCGCGCAGAGATATGTAGAAATTTGTCAGAATGTCTGCGCGATTGTTGGACAGGAAGTTCGTTGCGACTGTAGTGTCCAGAACTGTTCTATATTTATTTATTTTTATTTATTTAACACTTTTTTATACCGACCTTCATAGCAATAACCATATCGGATCGGTTTACATAGAACAAGGGAATAACAAGAGCAATAAATAAAGTAAAAACCAATGGAGGAGAATAAGGCAAAGTTACATTTAACAAGGAGTAAAAACTTGGAAGCTTAAAAAGCTGGAAGAAAGGTAAGGCAAGTAGTTGTAGCATAATACGAAAAGAATATGGGTTAAAGTTTAAGGTGCTTTAACCTGGGAGAGCTTGAGTCCATCGTTCGAAAGGATAGGAGACCATTCGTCCATGTGTGAATAATGACAACTAGTGATTGTCTGGAGGATCAGAGAAGGCTTGGTGAAAGAGCCACGTCTTGAGTTTTTTCCTGAAAGTAATGAGGCATGGTTCTAATCTGAGACTTGAAGGGATGTTATTCCATATAGATGGACCTGCTATTGAAAAAGCACGGTCTTTGGTTGAGGAAAGGCGCGTGGCCTTGGTTGGGGGGAAATTCAGAGTACCTTTGTGGATGTCTCTAATTGGTCTGTTGGAGGAGTGTAGTTTAAAGGGGATTTCAAGGTCGAGTTGGAGTTGATGATGGATGGATTTGTGTATTAAGGTGATTGATTTGTAAAGGATTCTAAAATACACTGGTAACCAATGTAGATTTCTGAGTATGGGGGAAATGTGATCGCCACTGCTAGTGTTGGTCAGTAATCTTGCTGCGGCATTTTGTATCATCTGCAGTGGTTTGGTGGTAGATTTGGGGAGGCCAAGGAGAAGGGCACTGCAGTAGTCTATCTTGGCAAATAGCAGCGCTTGGAGGACTGTCCTGAAGTCTTGAAAAAATAGTAGTGGTTTGAGTCGTTTTAGAACCTGGAGTCTAAAAAAGCAGTCTTTAGATGTGGTGTTTACCATTTTCTTTAGGTTTAGTCGATTATCTAGAAGAACCCCGAGGTCTCTCACATGCTTATGGGTGAAGTATATGGGATTTTTGGTAGTAAACAGCAATTCCAGGTAGTAGATTTATAGTGAGTCGTGGAGAAGATCGAGCTCCTTGCTTGGATTGACTGTTAGGCAGTTGTCCATGCAAGGAAAAGCATGAATGATGTTTTACTCCGTAAACAGCAGTCACTGCTAGTGATTTGATGAAATACCCATCCTACAAATACCCAGCTGGTTTAAATCCTACCTATCCATCAGGTCATACAAGGTCAAATTCAACAACAACAAATCCAAGCCAATCAAATCCAAGCCAATCCCCCTACCCCACGGAGTTCCACAAGGCTCTGCCCTATCCTCTACTCTATTCAACATCTATATGACCCCACTATGCAAACTCCTCAAGGAAGCAGGCCTATTGCATTACGTACACGCCGATGATATACAAATCTTGCTCCCAATCAAAGACTCCATCGAACACACCCTAGAGCGATGGAATGCACACCTCTCATCAATAAAACACCTATCATCACAACTATCCCTTACTCTCAATCACGCAAAAATTGAAATCTTATACATATCCAGCAAACCTCCCCCATCACCCCCACACAACATCCTACAAACCTACAAACCAAACAATCTCTACAGTCAAAAACCTTGGCATCTTTCTCGACAACCAACTGAACTTCAAGAAACACAACAACCACCTACTAAAAGATGGATTTTACAAACTCCAAATCCTAAGAAAGCTCAAGCCACTGCTATACCCTCAAGACTTCCAAACAGTTCTACAGGCTCTTCTCTAAACTTGACTACTGCAATGCCCTGCTACTAGGCCTTCCAGCCTCCACCCTCAAACCCTTTCAACTACTCCAAAACGCTGCGGCCAGAGCACTCACAAACAGCAAAAAATCAGACATCACATCCATCCTCAAAGACCTACACTGGCTTCCAATCCCTCAGCGAGTACAGTACAAAACTCTAACCATCATCCACAAAATCATCCACAACAACCAAACCAACTGGCTGCCCACCCCCCTTCTCCTCCATACTCCCACACGGAATCTTTGCTTCTCAAACTCTGGCCTCCTACAAATACCGCCCCCTAAAGCCACTCAATGGATATCAACAAGGGAACGAACATTTTCCTATGCCGGCCCCATCCTAAGGAACAAACTCCCCACAGAACTAAGAACAGATCCATCCACCCAATCTTTCAAGAAAAATCTTAAAACATGGTTATTCCGCAAAGCCTTTCCAACATCACACACGAACCAACCCGAAACCAAACCCTAACCATGCACTCAGAGCAACCCCCGCTCCCCACCACCACACCATGTTACTCTAATGTTAATTGCTATCATTATATTAATATTTATGCTATCTAGCTAACTATGCTACCCATCCCTGTTACCGACTCTGATACAAAATATACCTAATGATAATTATTGTTACCCTATTACTCTAATATTTACCACTACTTATGCAATATATTCCTTTTTGCTAAACCATTATTATTTATACTATCTTTTGGCACTGCTATACTATTATTATTTATGCTATCTTTTTGGCACTGTTTTTTACCCATGTTGCTACTATAACCTCCTATGACATTTCGCTATCATTTACTGTACCTGTCAAAAAAATTATTTGTAAACTGATGTGATATGTAAATCGAACACCGGTATATAAAAACAAAAATAAATAAATATGTCTACATTATAAATCTATGTATTTCTAATACAATGTTCAAGTTAGCTGACATTTAAAAGTTTTTAATACACAAATGATTCGGTTTATTCCCCAAGGTTCATCAGTTAAATTACAAAATTGTACATTTTAAAAGTTATACCAGCCATTTATTTAAAATTTGTTTAATTGGGAGCAGCAAATGGCCCACTGATCTGGGTTCTGCTCCTTGGGTCAGTAAGGGCTAGGGATCCTGTAAAGACAGTATATGCAGATCCTAGGGGAGATGTAGCTCCAGCCATCACAAAACACCAACACTTAATAAGCATGTGTACTAAGTTCTGTAAGTCGCCGCAATCTGTGGTCACTGGCTAAGGACTCTCTCTGTGACAGTTCTAGCTAGACAGGAGGGGGGAAAATTATTAAAAATGGGGTAACACCAGGTAGTTGTGAGTGACAGTTGTTTTTATAGCCCCAATTAGCCCCTGCAGAGTTCTTATTGAGCTGGAAGCCAATAGAAGCAAGAGGGGGGAAAAAAAAAGTGTTGTTTAATAACCATTACTAGAACTGGCCTAAACCAGAGAAAATATTTGTAAGGGAGGCTTTAACTTACCAACAACAATTCTGGAAAAGGACTTTTCCTCTCCATTTTCTTCACTGTAAACCATGCATACACTAGCAGTAGAAGAAATTGGTTTTCCAATACTAGCACCATGAATAAGTTCTCGAACACTTTTCACTCTTAGGTTGGCTGTCTTTTCACCCATTACAAAACTAAGGGCATCCATTATATTCGACTTTCCTAAAAATAAAGGATAATTTTATAAAAAACTGTCATAATGCAGAAATGCAGGATATTGTACTATATTCTGTTTCTACTGAATAACCATTTTTTTTTCCAAAATAAGAAAACACCATTATTCACTTTCAGACTAATCTGATGATTTTATTTGATGCTTTGCAAGAAAAGCATCACTGAAGCATACTATTTACCAATATGTGCATCAATGGCTATCCACACAAGGAGCTGAGGCGATGTGCAAAGTACATAAAATTGGTATATTACACAAAAATGTCAATATCTAAAGATACATAACTCATCTGTATCACTCAAATAAATTGATTTTATTATAGGAGAGAAGAGATGCATGCAGAAAGCAGAGTATCTTACAGGTGTACTCCTTAAAGAGCAGGTTATCAGTCCTTACAAGTGGGTAACAATATTCGATGGAGTCCAGCCAAGAACTTTTATATCAAAGATTCCAGAAGTCTGACTATGCCACACTGGGCATGCCCAGCTTGCCATTATGACAAGTCCACCCAAGGGCCTCTTTGATCTTATTTCTTAGCAAAAATACTGATAGGTCCAGATTCAGAGGCATTCAGCCTGATAACTCACTAGTTATCCAGCTAAATTAATTTTGGGACTTATCCGGCTAAATGTTTGCCAGTTACCTTATTATCCAGCTAAAATTTAAATGGATAAATTCAGGGGTGGAGTTACATTAATCTAATAAATTATCCAGCTAACTCTGATATTCAGAGTTAACTGAATAATTTATCCAACTAAGTCTAGTCATGCCACAGAGCTGTCCTAAAGTTTGCAGGACAAAGTTATCCGGCTAAATTTAAGATAGCCAGGTATATTCAATAGTGTAGTTGTTCTACTGAATATATCTCCAAAGTTAGCTAGATAAATTTATCCACCTAACTTTGCTATCCAGACTGTAACTGAATAAGGACCTCTGAGAAGCCACCTTAAAGAGAAACGGAGGGGGTTTTGCAAGCACTGTCATCCTGCTGTCCACAGAGAACATATTACAATAAAGCAGCTCTCAAAGACAAGCAAAATGGCAATCCTCGGGGGGCGCTCTAGGGAGCCGATGAGAGTGGACGTTTGAGGGCAGAGCTCCGCTCCCCGCAGGCCTAAACACCGTCTAATTTCGTATATTCCACCCAAATTTTCGCATAATTGGCTGTGTAAGTGCGGAGCAGTACGATCCAGCGACTTTTATGGCTTCCAAGCGCCGGACAACGGATTTAAAACAATTTGCTTTTAGCAAGCTGCCTGAAGCGCAGGAGCTGGAAATGGCCGCCGCTGTGTCGGAACCCGTCACCCCCCCGGAGGACAGCCCGACGGAGCTCCCTGCCGCGAGTTCGGTAGGAGACGAGGCTCGATTTAATTTCCCTACGAGGGATGAATTAAGGGGGTGGTTTATCGAACTGAGAGCGGACCTTCGCCAGCAGAAAACTGATCTCATGGCGGCCATGACTGAGCTCCGGGAAGATTTTGGCGCGCTAGGCCACCGGGTTGATGAGGTAGATCTGCGTGTCGAGCAGCACGGGGATTCTATTAATCATTTACACTCTCAACAAGGTACCCTTCGCAAGGAAGTGTTAGCTCTCTGATAAAGTCGAAGACTTGGAAAATCGAAATCGGCGGAGTAGCTTACGCATTAGAGGGGTTCCTGACACTGAAGCCTTTTCTGATGCAGCGGAGACTGCGAAGCAAATTTGTGCCTTTTTATTAAGCCAGCACGACTCTGCTCAGAATGTTGAGGCGATCACGGAGGCTGACATCACGCTGGATAGAGCGCACCGAGCATTAGGGCCGCGAAGAGACACAGGAGCCCGGGACATTGTTCTTTGTTTCCACAGCTTCAAACAAAAGGAGCGGGTACTGGAGTCCGCTAGGAAACTGAAGGAGATCATCTGGCAAAACCATAAAGTGGCAGTATATCAGGACTTAGCGCCCTCTACACTTTCTAAACGGTTCGCTCTCCGGAAAGTGACTGCCAACTTACGAGAATGCTCCATCAGGTACCGGTGGACATTCCCTTTTGGCCTTCAGTTTCAGCTTAAGGGGGCTACCTATAAGATTCAAACCATAGAAGAGGCTGTGGAGGCTTTTCGACAGGCTCAGCTACCTGCCTCCTTCCAGGCGCCTAAAATGGTGGCCACAACATCAAAGATGGACACGCATCCCAGATGGCAGCGTGCAGCGAAAGGAGGCAAACGGTTGAAGAGGCAGTCTGATGTTTCTGTGCAGCCTACTAGCGACCAGGGATGAGACTGTGAATCCCGCTGCATATTTTTGGTTCGCTTGCACGGCGAGAGGAATTTCAGAGCTATGGCTCTCTATGCACCATTACCGGGAAGCTTTGGTGCCAGACACAGGGTGGACAGTGCGCTTGTGGTTACCTATCTTAGATGGTTGTTTTCATTGTTTTTACTGTTTTAAGCGTTTTCAGGTTTACTAGCATTAGTTACTTGTTTTGTGTGTACTGCTGTAAACCTGCTTACCATATGCATAATATTTACTAGCTATGTTATGGCCTGGGGGGGGGGGGAAGGTCTCAACTTGTCTCCGTGGGAGGAGTGACCCCCAGATGGCTAGTCCCACTATTCAGGCAGGGACTGGCTTTCCACTTTGTAAGCTGACAGGCAGAGATATGAATCTACTCAGGTGGAAAGAGGTGCAGTGGAGTCCCTTTTTTTTTGCTGTTGAGAGGGCCTTTGTATCTTACGATCATCTCCATGGGAGGGCAGTACTCCGCTCTGTTGGGCAGTGGGAGCTATGTTACCTTATTTTAAAATGGGTTCCCGTTTAATTTCTTTAAATGTTAAAGGCTTGAATTCGCCCCAGAAGCGACTAATGTTTAACAAGGAATTACAAACGCAGAAGGCTTTGATCGCTTACGTCCAGGAGACCCATGTCAGGAAGAAACATGAGCACTTGTTGCTGAACCCTCAGTTTCAGAGTGCCCATTGGGCAGCGAGCACGAAGGGATCTCGCTATGCGGGGGTGGGTATCCTTATAGCAAATTCCCTGATACATGAGGTCCTGTTTAAATTGAGTGATGAGAACGGGCGTTATATACTACTCCATGTCCGGATTGGTACTAAGGTTTTTACTTTTCTTAATGTATATTTCCCCAACATAGATCAGGGGGGTTTTTTGAGAACCATTCATAATGTCCTACAACGCCATCTACTGGGGGACCTGATCTTGGGGGGTGATTTTAATGCTATAAGGGATCCACAGTTAGACTCCACACATGGTAGTGTGGCCCCTAGAGGCATGAGACGGGAGTGGGCCACGTTTTTGGAGCACTGGAGTCTCACGGACATTTGGCGTCAGCGCCATCCCAGATCACGCTCCTATACTTTTTTCTCTAAGCCTCACAACACATATACCCGTATCGACTATCTGTTTTTGCATGTTAACTTACAAAATGCGGTGGGTTGTGTTGGAATTGACAGTATTACTTGGTCGGACCATGCCCCTATTTGGCTGGAGCTCCATTTTCAGGACTCCGATACCGGGTATAGGGCCTGGAGACTTAATGAAAGTCTTTTGGCCGATAAGGCGTTCGTGACTGATCTCACTGCACAGATTACCGCCTATTTTGCTTCTAACATGATTGGGGATCAGGCTGTTACCACGGTTTGGGAGTGCTCCAAGGCGGTGGTGAGGGGTCTTCTTATAGCCAGGGCGGCTCATTGCAATAGGGAGCGGGAAAAATCCCGCCGGCTCCTCACAGCGGAGTTGGAGATGCTGACGCGCCAGCATCAGTCTTCCCTATCTTCGGTAGTTTATGGTAAATTGCTTAAAGTAAAGGATGCCTTGAGGGCCATTGATGACGCAGCTATTAGTCATTCTCTAAACCTCCTTAAGCAACAGTATTATGAAGGCAGTAACAAAGCCGGCCGATATTTAGCACGCAAACTGAAGGCGGCGAGAGCACAAACACTAATCGCTAAAGTGAAAACCCCCATGGGGCAGCTTGTTACAGCGTCCGCAGACATTCGCACCGCCTTCACAGACTTTTATGCTACTTTATACTCTCCGGGGGGGGCGGTGGAGATGTCCAGTATCCAAGCCTATTTGGCCGAGGTCGCCTTGCCCCAGCTTACCCCAGTACAGGCTTGTGTGCTGGACAAACCTATTGCCTTATCAGAGGTATTGGCCGCTATTAAAATGTTGAAAAAAGGAAAGGCCCCGGGGTTGGATGGATTCTCCACAGCTTACTATACTACATTCCGGGAGACTTTGGCGGAGCCCCTGGTTGCCATGTTTAATTCACTACGGGAAGGGGGTCGGTTAGACAAACAGGCTAATACGGCTGGGATATCGGTGCTTGCAAAGCCGGGTCGCGATCCGGAATTATGCAGCTCCTATAGGCCGATTTCCTTAATTAATTTAGATTTAAAAATTTTGGCCAGAATCATGGCCGCCCGGTTGAACCTTATCTTGCCCGAACTGGTTCATCCAGACCAAGTTGGCTTTGTCCCGGGACGCCTCGCGGCCGACAACATGCGTCGGATTGTGGACTTAGTAGAATATGTTCAGCACTAGGGTATCCCGTCCGTCCTTTTATCCCTCGATGCCGAAAAGGCGTTTGATCTAGTTCATTGGCCATTTTTGTTTGCCACACTTAAAAAAATGAGGTTCGGGGCTTACTTTGTCCAATGGATTGAGAAACTCTATGACCAACCTTTTGCTAGGGTAAAGGTAAATGGCAGCTACGGGGAGGCCTTTGCCATAGGGAGGGGAACGCGTCAAGAGTGTCCACTCTCTCCTTTATTATTTGCCCTTTTTTTAGAGCCGTTCGCATCGAGGGTCCGACATGCCATAGGGGTTCAAGGGGTAGTTCATGGTCGCCACCACTTCAAGATTTCATTATTTGCTGACGACGTGATGTTCACGCTAACCGAGCCGAAGTCCTCCTTGCAGGGGGTGATGTCAGAGCTGATCTCTTTTAGTGAAGTGTCGGGACTGCGGGTGAACTATGATAAATCTGAGATCCTCAATATTAATTTACCTGAGGTTGAGGCAGTTGAAATTGCGACACATTTCCAGTTTAAGTGGACGGCGACGGCTCTGAACTCCTTAGGAGTCCATATCGGGCCTAGAGCCAGTCAATTGTTAGCCCTTAATTATACCCCCCTAATTCAATCCCTACAGAGAGACATGGAGGGTTGGCAAAAGGGAACCTTCTCCTGGTTAGGCCGTATCGCCATCGTTAAGATGAACATTCTACCAAGGTTATTATACTTTTTTACGACCATCCCCATTTTTCTCCCTTCGGCGCTCATAAAGAAATGGCAGAAACTCATTTTTGGGTTCATTTGGCGGCGACGGCCACCCAGGGTAGGACGGTCGACTCTGTACATACCTAAGGTGCAGGGGGGCCTCGGAGTGCCGAATCTCGCAAAATACTACGGGGCCGCCCAACTCAGAGCCCTCGTAATCATGCACAAGTCTGCTATGCCACCGCAATGGGCCTTATTTGAGCAATCCTGTCTTGGCCATCTCCCCCTTTCCGCTCTCCCTTGGCAGCCCAGGAGCACCTGGCCGGGGGTCATGTACGTGCCTTTTGCCCTGGAGACCACTTTGCAGGTGTGGCACCGCTGGCGCCTATTATTAATAGGCGCTGGGCGATACACGCCGTTGACTCATATATTTAGCAATGCTCTTCTACCGGCCCCTGATGGGGGTGGGCTGGTCTCGCAATGGCAACGGGCGGGTATTGCACGTATTAAAGATATTGTTAGGGCGACCACCATTCTTTCTAGTGCGGATTTGGGGTCTCAATACCATTTAGAGCAGGTTGACTTTTTACTATATGCTAGTGTGTACCATGCTCTTAAGCGACAGCTCCGCTGTGGAGCTCTCCGCTTAACTACAACGTTATTTGAAACTATATGTCTTCATGCTCAATATGTTAAAGGTATTATATCTAAGATATATGTTTTGCTAGCTAACCCAAAACCAGTTCTATTCCGACAGCTACACCTCTGGATGCAGGATTTTGACCATCAATTTTCGGACCAGGACTGGGATTTGATTTTTCTTTCCGCCTTCAAATGTTCGATTTCCGCTAACATTCAAGAGAACTGTTACAAGCTATTATACAGATGGCATTACTCTCCCAGTCAGATACATAGGTTTATGCCGACTGCCTCGGATAAGTGCTGGCGGGCATGCGGGGCTGTGGGTACATATTATCACATGTGGTGGCAATGCCCGAAGGTACAAACTTATTGGTTGTCAGTTCTGACTTGGGCCTCTACTATTCTCCATCTGGATGTTAACGTAGAACCATGGCATGTATTGTTGACTCTGCCCTTGGATACTTATAATAAAGACATACAACGTTTTCTCCAACAAATTTTTATTGCAACTAGACTGGAATTGGCACAACATTGGAAAGACACTAACTTACCCACCCTGGCCATGATACAGAACAGGGTGCACCATACATATCAAATGGCGCGACTAACGGCCATCCATTGGGACCATTTTCCGGCCTTCTCTAAAATCTGGTCTCCTTATCGGATGTGGCTAGCATCTCAACAATGACTATCTGGTTTTGATCTTAATGGACTTTGCTCCTACACTTAAGATGCGCTTTCCATCAGGGGTTGTTTTTTTTTGTTTTTTGACTATTGATCTGCTTTTCTGTATATGCTCTGCCTGTCAGCAGGGGTGGGGGAGGGGGGTGGGCTGTATGGGATTTTGTTCTGGGGATTGTTGGGTTTACAAAATGTATTGACGGAACACGCAGTTTGCGTACTTGTTTTGGCATTGGCTTTGTTATTGGATGTCTGCATGTCCTATCAATAAAAATGATTAAATCAAAAAAAAAAATGGCAATCCTCGCAAGTGGGAAATCTCTAGACTGCCCCAAATGAAAAGGAAAAGCCAAAAACAGTGCCAGTGGGCACAACTGCTGTTTTTGCTGACAACAGGACTGTTTTCTTTTTTTAAAGTTCTTATAAGGTGCTGCCTAGAACAAAAACAAGTAGCCCTAGGAGGGAGTAGAATTGGTTTCTTCATGTCGGGAATCTCTGCCAAACAACTGATAGATGTGAATATGTGAAGAGAACTCCACATCGCAGCTTTGCAGATCTCCAGGAAGACCAATCTTAGATGAGCCACCAACACTGTGAAGGCTCAGACAGAATGAGCCTCAACATAACCCAGATTCAAGCTCACATGGGCATAACAGAAAGAGATGCCAAATGCAAGCTAACTGGATAGTCTGTTTGGCTACAACAATCCCATCTGGTCGTGTCAAAAGAAACAAAAATCTAGGTGGACAGATATAGGCTTCAGTCTACTCCAGATAGGAGAAGTCTCTTTTACAGTCCAAACCGTGCAGTGCTTCTTCACCTTGGTGAACATGTGGCTTGGGAAAGAATGCTGGAAGGATGATGGTTAAGATGAAATTCCACCACCACCTTTGGCAGAAACCTAGGATGGTTCTGTGAACCTATCCTATCACGATAAGTGTAAGTGGATAGGTCACTAGAGCATGGAGCTCATGGACTGTGTGCTGAAGTGACCAAAACTAAAAAAAGCAAACTTGCTTACCGTAAACTATGATTTCCATAGATAGCAGGATGAATTAGACATGATCTGTGGGTGATATCATCCAGTGGCATCAGAGTGATTTCTCTCCCAAGCTAGTAAAGCTCTACTGAGCATCTGTGAGAGTTCCCACACAGGCATTACATCAAGAGCCTATATCAAAGTTAATATTAACATACATCTAGGTAGTCGACTCTCCACGGAGGTTGTCAGGCATGTTTAATTACTCCTATCTACTCCAGGGAGGTTGTCAGGTATGTTTAAATTCCTCCTATCTACCTACTGAAAACACCATTTACGACAGTCATTCTCAACCTTTTTCCCATCATGACACACCTGACTGATAAAGCTCACATGTGACACACCGCTCATTACAATCCATGACGGAAATAACAAAATAAAGGCCCAGTATTAATTTTGTTAAGAATGACACAAGAGAAAGATAAATACTCTGAACAGAAATTACATAAATAGTAAACCTCCCATACCAAAATAGCACCAACTTTCAGCGCTCAAACAGTAAAGAAGAGTTGCTTACCTGTAACAGGTATTCTCCGAGGACAGCAAGATGTTATTACTCACAAATGGGTGACATCATCAGATGGAGCCCGGCACAGAAGTTTGATCTCAAAGAATCTAGAGCTTTCAACATTCCCTACTGAGTCCACAACATAGCTAATGCATGGAGAAACCAACTACCAGCAGAGGCAGGCAGGTTCTGTAAGAACTAACATCCAGCTGCCCTTGGAGAATACCTGTTACAGGTAAGCAACTCTGCATTCTCTGAGGACAAGCAGGATCGTAGACAGATCTGATTGATTTTTTTGATTGAGTGACTAGAGAATTGATAGAGAAAGAGCGCTCAATGACTTCTATTTGGTTTTCAGCGAAGCTTTTGATACAGTTCCACACAGGTGACTTGTGAACAAAATGAGAAGCTTCGGAGTGAACACCAAGGTGGTGGAGTGGATTACAAACTGGTTGACTGATAGGAGACAGCGTGTAATGATAAATGGAACTACTCTGAAGAGAGAGCTGTGTTAAGTGGAGTGCCACAGAGATCAGTATTGGGACCGGTTCTGCAGAAGGGATAGAAGGTAACGTTTGTTTATTTACGGATGATACTAAGATCTGCAACAGTTGGGTTCTACAAAGAGAAAACCATAGAAAAGGAAGTCACAAAACTCAGAAGCTTAGCCGAGGCGCCTCAAGCAGAGGAGTGATGCAAGTGTCAGCAAAAAACATACTCCACATTACAGAACACATTACCAACAGGGTTTCGGATCATGAAACAATGACAGTAGGTCTAGAAACCCCTGGATACAGGAAAAAGTCTAGAGATGAAAACAAGAGGACTCTTGCACGAAGACCACACAGTTTTCATCGGTGTTACAAGACAACCAAAACATCAACTGGGCTCGAGAACTCCCCAGAAAGAAACTACAGTCCACTGACATCTGAAGGACAGAATGTCTCTGCAGAAGTATGCCCATGTTTGACCAATAGGAATAATGGGTAGAAAACCCAAGCAACCCTTGGAAGAATATAATCAGCAACAATGACAGGATCTGTGACAGACATGATGTGCCAAAGCACCAGACATAGCTGACCAGCAGGAGAGCATCAAGAGTTTCAGGGGATGAAAGGCAATCCCTGAATGGGTTAGCTAGCTCAAACCCCCAAGCAGGGAGATGTGTTAGGCCTGAAGCTCAGCAATACTCACCCTGTCAAGGGCAGGATTATCCATCCTGTTTACAGGATAATTTGGGGGAGTAGGAAGACAATTTGGGCAATCTAATGAAGTCAGAAAAGCTAAAGGTAGTATTAGCCAGAGTTTGGCGAAAATATAGGGGAAAAGTGGTGTCTTTTCCTGCAAGTATACACTGAGATATACCACGAATGCTTTAGCTTGCCCCCGTACCCCTGAAATTCGAACTGGAAGTCAGAAGGAGCGAAGAACACAAGACGGCAGACCGCTGGACTGCCAGGGTAAGCACAAGTTGCTAGTTTGTATAACTCAACCCCAAGCGAATATCTCACTGCCAATTCCAGAAAGGAGTTACCCGAGATAAGAGCCCTCAGCCTGTTTGGAACAGCTGAAACAGCAAATTCCACAGGGAAGAAATAAGAAATCCACAAAACACTCCACTAAGAGACGGAAATACGATGTGCGCAAGTGCAAAACCCTGTCAAACAGAATTTCTTCACCTGCCTGGAAACTCTAAGGGTCCCAGGACAGGGCAAGGGCGATCTCGGAACAGATTACTCTGAACATAGCTTAGGTATTAATACCTCAGCCATGATAGCATATACTTCCCCCAAGGAAGCACATGGTTCTGTAAATGGAACAATTGTTGCATGAACCAGGACTCCCCTATTTTAGGGATAACCCTGTCTGCGGAAAGGGAAGTATAGCTTGCAAGCCACTGCAACCAAGTGCAACACCACTTTTCCAAGGTCCCTTGCCCCCAAAATCCCTCAGCAATGGATATGATGATAGGTTGAAAGGTATACTCGCCAAGTAGATGGATTAGAACCCCCCTCACTAAGGTAGGGTCCCGCAGGCGAGAATGACTGGCAATAGTCCTTATCACACAATACACATTGAGCTCAGCAGGGAGCAAAGGTGACTCCTAGACGTGAGAAACCCCTAATCTTCACCGGGAGCTACTCTGGAAAGAGTCCTTCGTGAAATAGACCTGCTGTGCCTTAGGACGACCTAAGAAGAGCACTACCACTCGACCGGGTTTCAAATCCCACAAGCAACAGAGGGCAGCCACCAGTTATAAGCAGTGACATGCCTTCTCCGGAAAATGGAGAACCAGAGACACCCCTTGCAAGGGTGGACAACCAGGCAACCAGAGGGGAACCCATAAGAGTTGCCCTGGAACACAGTTGAATTCCCCCTTCCTGAAGGGACAGGAAAGCAAACAGAATGTTGGGAATTATTAGAAAGGGAATGGTGAATAAAACGGAAAATGTCATAATGCCTCTGTATCGCTCCATGGTGAGACCGCACCTTGAATACTGTGTACAATTCTGGTCGCCGCATCTCAAAAAAGATATAATTGTGATGGAGAAGGTACAGAGAAGGGCTATCAAAATAAGGGGAATGGAACAACTCCCCTATGAGGAAAGTCTAAAGAGGTTAGGACTTTTCAGCTTGGAGAAGAGACGACTGAGGGGGGATATGATAGAGGTGTTTAAAATCATTAGAGGTCTAGAACGGGTAGATGTGAATCGGTTATTTACTCTTTCGGATAGTAGAAAGACTAGGGGGCACTCCATGAAGTTAGCATGGGGCACATTTAAAACTAATCGGAGAAAGTTCTTTTTTACTCAACGCACAATTAAACTCTGGAATTTGTTGCCAGAGGATGTAGTTAGTGCAGTTAGTATAGCTGTGTTTAAAAAAGGATTGGATAAGTTCTTGGAGGAGAAGTCCATTACCTGCTATTAAGTTCACTTACAGAATAGCCACTACCATTAGCAATGGTAACATGGAATAGACTTAGTTTTTGGGTACTTGCCAGGTTCTTATGGCCTGAATTGGCCACTGTTGGAAACAGGATGCTGGGCTTGATGGACCCTTGGTCTGACCCAGTATGGCATTTTCTTATGTTCTTATGTTCTTAATCAGGGCCTCACAATCCCAAAGAATCTGTCAACTCTCCATTTGATAGTTGAGACACAATCAGTGATCACTGAGGATCAGAAGTGACCAAGCTGCCACTGACAGCCACCCTCGGATGGGAAAGGCTACCACAGTAATCAACAAAGGGTGCCTGCAAAAACAGTCAGATGGTTGCCACTGCCATCTGCCAGCCCTGGCCTACAAGAGAGATGCATTGATTCAGAGATAAACCTGCCAGAGACGGAGCCCCAGGGCCTTCCCCTCAAAGAGAATTTGTGACACGGAAAGGGTCGAAAGACATTCCTTTTCTGAGGAAGGAGAACACGCCCGACACTACTCTCCAGGGGTTTACTCCCCTTAGGGTTCGACCAGAAACATAGTCCTAGGTCAGTCATGTGGCTACGGCACACAACCTGTTGTGATCGCCACGAGAGAAACAAACACACGCATACAGTAGAAGGCAACTGGAGAATAGAGCCCTTCGCTGTAAAAGCACGCTGACCAGTACTCATGCAGTGGTATCCCATTGTATGGATGGTGGCACACCAATCCCATTTTATTTTATTTATTTATTTATTTAAGGTTTTTATATACCGGCAATCATGAGCACATATCTTGCTGGTTTACATGAAACGGGAGTGCATTAAATACATCAACTAGAACTGTGGTGATCGAAGGAGCAGTTACAAATAACAAGGGTAGCAGAACTTGGATAAGAAGGAAGAGATAGGAAAGAATAAACGGTTGAACGGTATACAAATAAATTAAATGCTATGTAAAAATGGTATGATTAATGGCTGAATATTTGAAGTCCTTGGTTTGTATCTATGACGTGATATTAGATTGTGTCTGGGAAAGCTTGCTTGAATAACCAAGTCTTAAGGCCTTTCCTGAAAGTTAAGAGGCAAGGTTCCAGTCTGAGATCTGTGGGAATGGAATTCCACAGAGAAGGGCCAGCAGTGGAGGTGGCACGATCTCTTAGAGTGATGTGTTTGGTCATTTTCGCAGGGGGAACTTTGAGGGCGCCTCGGTAGACATTTCTGGTAGGTCTTGTCGAGTTGTATACTTGGAGGGGGATTTGTAGATCGAGGGAGATGCGTTGATGAATAGTTTTGAAGATGACACAAATGGCTTTGTACATGATACGGAAGTGGACGGGTAGCCAATGTAACTCTTTCAGAATGGGGGATATGTGGTCTCTCTTTCTTGCGCCTGTTAGTAATCGAGCTGCTGAATTTTGAACCATCTGTAGTGGTTTGGAGTAGGAAGAGGGCAGACCTAGCAATAGGGAATTGCAGTAGTCTAATTTTGCAAAAATGACTGCTTGGATGATCGTTCTGAAGTCTTGGGCATGGAAAAGAGGTCTTATCCTCTTCAGAACCTGGAGTTTATAGAAGCAGTCTTTGGTTGTTTTGTTGATATGGGCCTTGAAGTTTAGCCGGTTGTCTATTATCACTCCTAAGTCTCGAACTTGTGTGGTAGGTAGGTTGGTGGGAAGAGTAGTGTTGGAGATGTTGGTTTCCGGAGAAATGAGAAGGATTTCTGTCTTAGAAGAGTTTAAGATGAGGTGTAGGTTGTTTAGTAGTTGTTTGATTTTCAGGTGGCATGATTCCCAGTAGTCAAGAGTTTCCGAATATGTATCTTTGATGGGGATGATGATTTGGATATCGTCTGCATAAAGGAAGGACTTTAGATTGAGGTTGGTGAGAAGTTGGCAGAGAGGAAGAAGATAGATATTAAATAGGGTCGGAGATAATGAAGAACCTTGAGGGACTCCTATGACAGAGTCAAATCTAGAGGATTCCTTGTTTTGGATTTTAACTTTGTAACCTCTGTTATTGAGAAAGGTTTTGAACCAGGATAGGACGGTGCCGCTGATTCCTATAGACGAGAGTTGGTTTAGGAGGATGGCGTGGTTGACCGTGTCGAACGCTGCTGAGAGGTCTAACAAGATCAATAGGAATGAGTTTCCTTTGTCAAGGCCCATTAAGATATAATCTGTCAACGAGGAGAGGAGGGATTCTGTGCCTCGATTTTTTCTGAAGCCGTGTTGTGGGGTGAAGAGAAGATTGTTGTCTTCGATGAAATCTGAGAGTTGAGAGTTCACTAGTTTTTCCATGATCTTGGCGATGAATGGGAGGTTAGCTATGAGGCGGAAGTTGTTGGGTTCCTTCGGGTCAAGGTTAGGTTTCTTTAAGAGTGGTGAGATTGAGGCCATTTTGAGGTCATCAGGGCAGATTCCTTGGGCTAGAGAGCAGTTGATGATATTTGTCAAAGATGTGGCTATTGTGTCTGGAATAGATAGAAGTAATTTGGAGGGGATGTGGTCTGCAGGATGAGATGAAGGTTTCATTTTTCTCAGGATGGCTTGTATCTCAGTGGAGGCTACAGGTTCAAAGGTGTTTAAGCTGGCATTTTTGTGTGCAGGTTGTTGATATGTCTGGAGGGCTGCTGTGTCGGGAGGCAGTTGTGTTAGGAGATTGGAAATTTTATTTTGGAAAAACTGAGCGAGTTCTTCGGCTTTGGACTGAGCCATATTGCCGGGGATTTCTCGCGGTATGGTTTGAGTGAGGCTGGAGACATAGGCGAAGAGGGCTTTAGCGTCAAAGACCAGGTTGTGAATCTTGGATGCGTAAAAATCTTTTTTTGATTTTGAGGTGAGGGATTTGTACTGGTAAAGTGTGGATTTGTATGATGAGATGGTGGTGTCGCAAGGGGTTTTACGCCAGGTCGCTTCTTTTTTTCTTAAAGTTTGTTTAAGTTTTCTGAGTTCGTTGGTGAACCAAGGTTGGCACAGCAAGGACTGAGCAGCACTTGGTTGCGTGCTACCAAAAGGCAAATCACAGAGTGTGTGATGATATCTTCCTCAACAGTGCTCCCCAGCACTTTGTGGTGCAAAACTCACAAGGAGGCTGAGACCTTGACACGACGATGGCAGAACCCTGGCATGACTGAACTGCACAGACAGAGAGAATGCTATCTGCTACTGTCCAAGGCACTTGGAGTAGATGCCTTGCCATACCTGATCGTGTATGCCACGCAATGTTACAGTAACTCCCAGTGGAGTGCACAGGAACAGTATAACGACAGCGTCCCCAGTACCATTGGGGCTATGAGTGTGCATTGTGGAGTCAGAATGAACAAGTTGATCCCTCAAATTCGATCCTCATGTGTAAGTACAACTTGGTGTCATCTGTAACTCGTCGTAAATTTGTAAATATGGCATATTCTACAAATTTGTACTTACACATGAGGATCGAATCTGAGGGATCAACTGGTTCATTCTGACTACACAATGAAACCTTTGCCTAGCACTGGCGGCTCACATGTAGCATGCGGTGGATGCTCAATATGCCATGTTACGATGAATACTTCATCGTAAATATTAAATATTAATAATATGAAATGTAAATATTGTGCTGTTCAATTTCTCCCCTTCCATCCCAAGTTTATTTTCCTTGTTTTTTGTAACTTTCCCTCTCCCTTTTTCTGATTCACTGTATTTAAAGTTCAAGGTTCTTATTGAAAATATTGTTTTTTACGTTACGTTATGCTTTACACTCCTTGTTATTTGTAAACCGGGTTGATGTGATGCCTATCATGAAACTCGGTATAACAAAAACAATAAATAAATCTATTTTGCATCTATTCAGGAGACAGTACATTTAAAATCCCACACCACTTGCATGACATCTGGGGTGATCTATGTGATCAAATGTCCTTGCGACAAATTTTATGTGGGTAAAACAAAGCATTCCCTGAAGACTAGACTTATTGAACATCGTTCATGTTTAGTGAATAAAAAGCCTGTTGTAAAGCCTGTTGCTACGTTACGTTACACTGTGAACCGAGGTGATGTTTTTATCGTGCCCCGGTATATAAAAAAGTCTTAAATAAATAAATAAATAAATAAATAAACCACCATGTTATTGCTCCACTGGTAATGCATTGTCAGGATTTGCTGCATGTTTTTGATGAGTTACAGGTATGCATACTGGAACATGTGCGTCCTTGTTGGCGTGGTGGAGATTTAAATATCCAATTATTGAGGTCGGAACAAAGATGAATACATTACCTGAAGACAGTGCATCCGAACGGCCTCAATATAAGTCTTGATTTACAGGTTTTTCTTTGAAAGTTTCTTGGAAATAGCCATGAGATGACGTCAGCTATGACATAGCTGGGTCCTACTGGTTACGTGGACTTGCGTTGCAGGATTTAAATTGAGGCTTTCCGGCGAAATGGTCTCTGTTCCTGTTTGAAAAGAAGCGGGAGACATGCTGTCCCATGTAAGGATCCAATGTAAGGATTGCTGTCCCATGTAAGGATCCATGTAAGGATTTTATAGCTAAAATCCTGGAAAGATTAGTCAACCATCAACTCTGCGAATTCCTGGACGACAATAACATTCTCGCCACAACACAATTTGGCTTCCGCAAATCCCGAAGCACCGAATCCCTTCTCATTTCTCTAACTGACAATATTCTTTTCAACCTAGAGAAAAATCAACCTTGCCTTCTGATCCTCCTTGATCTTTCAGCGGCATTTGACACTGTAAACCACAAGATCCTCTTAGATCGACTAGCAGAGATTAGTATCAAAAACACCGCACTCAACTGGTTTAAATCCTTCCTACAAGACAGGTTCTATAAAGTTAAGATCAACAATCATGAATCTCAACCGATCAGTTCCAACCTTGGCGCCCCTCAAAGATCCTCTTTATCGCTGACCTTATTCAACATTTACTTGCTCCCTCTCTGTAACCTACTTTCGAAGCTAAATCTAACCCACTACCTTTATGCGGACGATGTCCAAATTCTTATTCCTATCACCAAATCCTTGCAAGAAACTCTTCACTTTTGGAACTCATGCTTCCTCTCCATATCAAATCTCCTTGCTGATTTCTGCCTAGTTCTCAATACCAACAAAACTGAATACCTCCTAAGCACCCAGGAAGGCAACTACCAACTCTCCAACATGCTTCCTTTGACAAAACCCACTCTATCTCCCCGTGTCAGAAACCTAGGAGTCACTATGGATAACCAACTGAATTTCAAAAGCTTTATCAGTAACACCGTGAAAGAATGCTTCTTCAAACTCCAGGTCCTAAAAAGACTCAGACCCTTACTGCACCCCCAGGATTTCAGATCAGTTTTGCAAGCAATTATATTTTCTAACATTGATTACTGCAACTCTCTGTTACTTGGGCTCCCAGCTATCTCCCTTAAACCTCTACAAATGTTCCAAAATGCCACTGCCAGGATTTTAACTAAAGCAAAAAAAAGGGACCACATAACTCCAATTTTAAAAAATCTCCATTGGCTCCCTATAAAATATAGGATCATCTACAAAACCCTCTCATCCATTCATAAATCTATTTACAAAGCCTCATATCTAGACCTCAGGATCCCATTCCAGCTACATTCTTCCTCTCGTCCGTTGAGATCATCGCAAAAAGGCACTCTAAAAACCCCTCCACTCAAAAACTCGTCAAACAAAAGAGCCCTCTCCACTGCGGGTCCGATCCACTGGAACTCTCTACCATCAGATCTCAGGCTTGAACAATGCCCCCTCACATTTAAAAAAAGACTTAAAACTTGGCTTTTCTCTCAAGCCTACGACTGAGTTGTCACCATAACTCCCCCCTCCTGGACAATTTCATATCATACCACTTTGTTCAATAATTCTAGAATTAATTTTCTAATCCCTCTGATCAATTTTATCAATTTCTAATCCCTCTGATCAATTTTCTTGATCAATTTTTCAAATACTTTATTCACGATTGATTCATTCTAATCGCCTTTCTATAGGATTGCTGTTATTTATTGTTGTTTTAATGTTATTTATCAACTTATTAAATTTCAATTGTTTTTTCTCCAAGTTCATTTTCCTGTTCTATGTAAGACTCACTTGTTAAGTCATTCCAATATTATATGTAAACCGAAGTGATTAGTAACATTGTTACTAGAACTTCGGTATATAAAAAATGCTAAATAAATAAATAAAATAAATAATGAGCCTGGGGACAGTATACTAGACAGATTTGTAATTTTGAAGAGTCGAATAGTGCGATTTCAAGGGGGAACATATCTTAGAAGTGATTAGTTTCATCTGCAGGCTTTTTTTGATGATTAACATGAGACCTCCACCTTTTTTTTGTTTGGTCTCGGGATTGAGAAAGTTTTGTATGTTGGGTCTTCTATTTGATTAATGGAGAAATTACTTACCTGATAATTTCGTTTTCCTTATTGTAGACAAATGGACTCAGGACCAATGGGTATAGTGTACTCCTGCTAGCAGTTGGAGGTGGATCAGATTTCAATCTGACGTCAGCCCCTAGTACATATACCCCTGCAGGAAGTGCGCTCTTCAGTATTCTCCTCGAAAAGCATTGTGGATATATGTGTGACTGACTGATTAACTTAATAATTTGATTAACTTGAATAACTTCATAACTTAGTTAAACGTTAAAACTTGATTAACTTGATTAGCTTGAACTGGTTGATTGACTATAGCTGGAGACCGCCAGTGTATTCAACTGGAAAGCGTCGACACCCGGCAGGGTGGATGTCCTAGTTAAATGAAAACGTGGCTTACCCTTGAAACATTTGAAAGACCATGTGTAACAGCAGCCAAGGGTGGGATGCTGAGTCCATCTGTCTACACTAAGGAAAAAGAAATTATCAGGTAAGTAATTTCTCCATTTCCTAGCATGCAACAGATGGACTCAGGACCAATGGGATGTATAAAAGCTACTCCCGAACCGGGTGGGAGGCTGCCCGTGACCCACTTAGAATTGTCCTTGCAAATGTTGTGTCCTCCCGAGCCCGAACATCCAGACGGTAGAATCTGGAGAAGGTATGGATGGAGGACCATGTCGCTGCCCTGCAGATCTCGGCAGGCGACAGCATTCTATTTTCTGCCCAGGATACTGCCTGGGCTCTGGTAGAATGGGCCTTGACCTGTAGAGGTGGTGGCTTGCCAGCTTCTACGTAGGCCATCTTGATGACTTCCTTGATCCAGCGGGCAATGCTTGCCCATAAGGCCGCTTCCCCTTGTCTCTTTCCGCTGTGAAGGACATAGAAACATAGAAACATAGAAACATAGAAATGACGGCAGAAGACGACCAAATGGCCCATCCAGTCTGCCCAGCAAGCTTCACACACTTTTTTCTCTCATACTTATCTGTTTCTCTTAGCTCTTGGTTCTATTTCCTTTCCACCCCCACCATTAATGTAGAAAGCAGTGATGGAGCTGCATCCAAGTGAATATCTAGCTGATAAGTTAGGGGTAGTAGGGGTAGTAACCGCCGCAATAAGCAAGCTACACCCATGCTTATTTGTTCTACTCAGACTATGTTATACAGCCCTTATTGGTTGTTTATCTTCTCCCCTGCCGTTGAAGCAGGGAGCTATGCTGGATATGCTTGAGGTATCAGTTTATTCTTCTCCCATGCTGTTGAAGCAGAGAGCCATGCTGGATATGCATCGAAAGTGAAGTATCAGGCACATTTGGTTTGGGGTAGTAACAGCCGTAACAAGCCAGCTATTCCCCGCTTTGTGAGTGTGAACCCTTTTTTCTTCTCCCCTGCCGTTGAAGCAGGGAGCTATGCTGGATATGCGTGAAGTATCAGTTTTTTCTTCTCCCCTGCCGTTGAAGCAGAGAACTATGCTGTATATGCATAGAAATAGAAGTAACAGGCTTATTTGGTTTGGGGTAGTAACCGCCGTAACAAGCCAGCTACTCCCCCCTTTGTGAGTGCAGATCCTTTATTCCACATTTCCTCTTGCTGTTGAAGTTAGAACGATGTTGGAGTCACAGTAAGCATGTGTACGTTTATTGAATAAGGGTATTGTCTCCAGGCAGTAGCCATCATTCTGGTGAGTCACCCACTCTTCATTGGCGGCCTCTTGACTTTATGGATCCACAGTGTTTATCCCACGCCCCTTTGAAGTCCTTCACAGTTCTGGTCTTCACCACATCCTCCGGAAGGGCATTCCAGGCATCCACCACCCTCTCTGTGAAGAAATACTTCCTAACATTGGTTCTGAATCTTCCTCCCTGGAGCTTCAAATCGTGACCCCTGGTTCTGCTGATTTTTTTCCTACGGAAAAGGTTTGTCGTTGTCTTTGGATCATTAAAACCTTTCAAGTATCTGAAAGTCTGTATCATATCGCCTCTGCTCCTCCTTTCCTCCAGGGTGTACATATTTAGATTCTTCAATCTCTCCTCATACGTCATCCGATGAAGATCCTCCACCTTCCTGGTCGCCCTTCTCTGTACCGCTTCCATCTTGTCTTTGTCTTTTTGTAGATACGGTCTCCAGAACTGAGCACAGTACTCCAGGTGAGGCCTCACCAAGGACCTGTACAAGGGAATAATCACTTCCCTTTTCTTACTCGATATTCCTCTCTCTATGCAGCCCAGCATTCTTCTGGCTTTTGCTATAGCCTTGTCGCATTGTTTCGCAGACTTCATATCATTAGACACTATCACCCCAAGGTCCCTCTCCTGCTCCGTGCACATCAGCCTTTCCCCCCCCATCGAATACAGTTCATTCGGGTTTCCACTCCCCATATGCATGACTTTGCACTTCTTGGCATTGAATCTCAGCTGCCATATCTTCGACCACTCTTCCAGTTTCCTTAGATCCCGTCTCATTCTCTCCACTCCTTCCGGCGTGTCCACTCTGTTGCAGATCTTAGTGTCATCCGCGAAAAGACAAACCTTGCCTTCTATCCCGAAAAGGTGGTACGTTTTTCGAACGGGTTCCAACATTTCCAGGTATCTGGATAGGAGTCTGCCGATATTGAGGTGGCGTAGACTACGGGCTTCTTCTGAATTCTTCAAGCCATCCGTCGTTGGTAATGAGATGGTCTGGTTAAGGTGGAAGTGTGAGACCACTTTGGGGAGGAAGGAGGGAACCGTGCGTAGTTGGATGGTTCCCAGGGTGAACCTGAGGAATGGCTAACAGGACAGTGCTTGTAGTTCCAAGATGTGGCGGGCTGAGCAAACTGCCAGCAAGAACACCGTTTTTAAGGTTAACAGGCGAAGGGACAGTCCTCGGAGGGGTTGAAGGCGGTTCCCGCTAGGAAATCCAAGACAAGATTGAGATTCCACAGAGGTACCGGCCACTTTAGTGGTGGACGAATGTGTTTGACTCCTTTTAGGAAGTGTGACATGTCCGAGAGGCTATGCTGTCGCCCTCGCTCTTGGAACCGTAGCATGACAGTGTGGCCACCTGTACCTTGATGGAGTTGAGGGACAGTCCCTTCTGTAGTCCGTTTTGTTGGAATTCCAGGATCACGGGGACTTTAAATGAGCGTGACTTGACGTTGTGGTCTTCGCACCAGGCTTCAAATACTCTCCAAATCCTTATGTACGTTAACGATGTGGAGAACTTGCATGCTCCTCGGAGGGTGTAGATTACAGCTCCCGAGTATACGGTCTCTCTCAGGCGGGCCCTCTCAAGGGCCAGACCGTAAGAGAGAATTGAGCTGGGTCCTCGTGGAGGATCGGACCTTGTTGTAGCAGGTCCCTCTGTGGAGGCAGGGGTAGGGGGTTCCCTGCCAGCAGTCTTCTCATGTCTGCGTACCAGGGTCTTCTTGGCCAATCTGGAGCCACCAGAAGAACTAGCCCCCTGTGCAGTTGTATCTTGTGAATGATTGTGCCCAATAGGGGCCACTGCAGGAAGGCGTATAGCAGGGTCCCCGGTGGCCAGTTCTGTACCAGGGCATCGATCCCTTGGGACTGCGGTTCCTGCCTGCGGCTGAAGTATCTGGACACTTGGGCGTTGGATCTGTTTGCCAGAAGGTCCATGTCCGGTGTCCCCCACCGATTCACTATCATTTGGAAGGCTGCGGATGATAGCCTCCATTCTCCTGGGTCTAGACTTTCCCTGCTGAGGAAGTCCGCCGTGATGTCTTTTCCGGCGATGTGGACGGCGGAGATCTCCTGGAGATTTGCTTCCGCCCACGCCATCAGGGGGTCTATTTCTAGGGACACTTGTTGGCTTCTGGTCCCCCCGTCGGTTGATGTAGGTCACTGTTGTGGCGTTGTCTGACATTACTTTGACCGCTTTGTCTCAAAGTCTGTGAGCAAACCGCAGACAGGCTAGTCTGACTGCCCGCGCTTCTAGGCGGTTGATGTTCCATCCCGCCACTTCTGCATTCCACTGCCCTTGGGTGGTTAACTCCTCGCAGTGTGCTCCCCATCCTTGTAGACTGGCATCTGTGGTGAGTAGGGTCCAGGTTGGAGAGGATAGACTTGATCCTCAGCTCAGGTGGTTGGCCTGCAGCCACCACCGTAGCTGGTTCCGGACTCTGCCCGGGAGCGATAGATGTACGGTGTAGTTCTGGGACCGTGGACTCCACCGTGATAGATGTGAGTGTTGTAGGGGCCTCATGTGGGCTCACACCCGTGGCACAACTTCCAGTGTGGATGCCATCAGCCCGAGGACTTGCAGGTAATCCCATGCTGTGGGACGAGGATCGTTCAGCAAGGTCTGTAGCAAGTTCCACAGTTTTAATCTCCTTGTGGGGGTCAGGCTGACCTTGGCTTCTTTGGTGTTGAATCGGACTCCTAGGTATTCCAGCGACTGTGAGGGTTGTAGGAAACTTTTGTTTGTGTTGACCACCCATCCTAGGCTCTCCAGTAGAGATACGACTCTGCTTGTTGCTCGGTGGCTTTCCTCTGGTGACTTTGCCCTGATCAGCCAGTCGTCTAGGTAAGAGTGGACGAGGATTCCTTCCTTCCTCAGTGTTGCCACCACCACTACTATTACCTTGGTGAACATCCGGGGTGCTGTAGCTAACCCGAAGGGTAGTGCCCGGAACTGGTAATGACGGTTCAGGACTTTGAAGCGTAGGTAGCGCCGGTGTTCCTGGTGAATTGGGATGTGTAGGTAGGCCTCCGCAAGATCCAGGGATGTGAGAAATTCTCCCGATTGTATCGCCCTTATTAAGGATCGCAGGGTTTCCATGCGGAAGCGGGGAATCCTCAGGTGGCGATTGACCGACTTGATGTCCAGGATGGGCCTGAATGTTCCCTCTTTCTTGGGGACGATAAAATAGATGGAACAATGTCCAGTATTTATTTCTTGTGGAGGCACTGGGGTTATGGCCTCGAGGGCCAGTAGTCTGGACAGTGTAGCTTCTACTGCCGCCCTCTTGAACAGGTCGAGGCAGGGGGACTCCACGAACTTGTCCGGAGGGGTACGTAGAAAATCCAGGTAGTACCCCTCCCGAATAATGGCTAGGACCCACTTCTCCGAAGTTATCTCGACCCATCTGCGGTAGAATAAGGCTAGTCTGCCCCCTATGGCTTCTTCCCTTGGAAGGGTCGGCTGAATCTCATTGTGGGGTGCGGCTGGGGCCTGTACCCGAGCTGGTACCCCTCTTGTTGTGCTTGTTCCGCAAGGACTGGTTCCTGGTCGTAGGGCGGGGCGCTTGATAGATGTTCCTGTAAGGATTGAAGCGCTGTGAACTTCTGCCCCTGGAGGGCCTGGGGAAGAGCCGCTGGTTTCTCTTCGTTTTATCCTCCGGCAGGCGCAGCACTAGGAACTCGCCCCATTTGTCGGCTAATTTCTCTAGTTCGCTGCCAAACAGGAGGGATCCTTTGAAGGGCATCCTTGTGAGGCGCGTTTTGGAAAATGTGTCGGCCGACCAGCTTCGGAGCCAGAGTTGCCTTCTGGCCACCACCGCAGATGACACTCCTCTGGCCGCTGTACGCACTAAGTTGGAGGAAGCGTCCGCGAGGAATGATACTGTTGGTTCCATGTCTTTCAACTAGCTTGATCACTCCATTCTTATACTTCACTTTCAATGCATATCCAGCATAGTTCTCTGCTTTAACGGCAGGGGAGAAGAAAAACTGTTACTTCACACATCCAGCAGAGCTCTCTGCTTCAACGGCAGGGGAGAAGAAAAAAGGGTTTGCACTCACAAAGCGGGGAGTAGCTGGCTTGTTACGGCGGTTACTACCCCAAACCAAATGTACCTGATACTTCACTCTCGACGCATATCCAGCATGGCTCTCTGCTTCAACGGCATGGGAGAAAGACTGATACAAAACGAATTTCCAGCATAGCTCTCTACTTCAACGGCAGGGGAAAAGAAAAACTGATACTTCACGCATATCCAGCATAACTTCAACGGCAGGGGAGAAGAAAAAAGGATTCACACTCACAAAGCGGGGAGTAGCTGGCTTGTTACGGCGGTTACTACCCCAAACCAAATGTGCCTGATACTTCACTTTCGATGCATATCCAGCATAGCTCTCTGCTTCAACGGCAGGGGAGAAGAAAAAAAACTGATACTTCACGCATATCCAGCATAGCTCCCTGCTTCAACGGCAGGGGAGAAGATAAACAACCAATAAGGGCTGTATAACATAATCTGGGTAAAAACAAATAAGCATGGGTGTAGCTTGCTTATTGCGGCGGTTACTACCCCTACTACCTCTAACTAATCAAGCTAGATATTTCACTTGGATGCAGCTCCATCACCGCTCTCTACATTAATGGTGGGGGTGGAAGGGAAATAGAACCAAGAGCTAAGAGAAACAGATAAGTATGAGAGAAAAAATGAGTGAAGCTTGCTGGGCAGACTGGATGGGCCATTTGGTCTTCTTCTGCCGTCATTTCTATGTTTCTATGTCTTCTCCCAGGGTGTTGTTCCTGGTTTGGGATAAGCAGGCACGTGTCACCACTGTGCAGCAGGCCGCAATTTGTAGAGACACAGCGGCTATGTCAAATGACTGTTTAAGGATGGATTCCAGACACCGGTCGTGTGCATCCTTGAGTGCTGCTCCTCCCTCTACTGGGATAGTGGTGCGCTTAGAGACCACGCAGACCATGGCATCAACTCTTGGGCATGCAAGATCTTTGGTTGCCGGGTCCAGGGGGTACATGGCTGCCAAAGCTCGTCCCCCTTTGAATGTGGACTCCGGGGCATTCCATTCCAGGTCAGTCAGCTGTTGTGCCGCTTGTAACAGAGGGAAATGGTGAGAGGTCTGACGAAGACCCTCCAGTAGGGGGTTCGGTTTAGGCTCCCCCAAAGTACCTGCGCCCGGGATAGAGAGCTCCGTCAGGCATTGGGTGACCAGATCCGGGAGCTCGTCCTTTGTGAAGAAGCGTCTCATGGTTCGGTGGGGCTCTGTCCCCGGGGGGAGCTCCCCCTCTTCTAGGGCTCAGCTTCCTCTTCAGAGATGTCCGAGTCCCCATAGGTGGGGCTTCTGGGTAGTGGAAGCCTGTATCTGGGCCTTGAAGGACCTGAGGGTCCTCCGGCAGAGCCTGTGGCTGACCAGCTGGAGGTTCAGTTTGCATTTGAACAAAGGCGTGAATCTCCTTGAAGAACTCCACCCATGAGATTAATGCTGGATCTAAGCTGAGGGGCGCTGGTTCCCTGGGAATCCCCGTCTGTGGGGAGGTCCCACTGGGATCTGCTAGGTCTGGGGTACTCCCTGAGGAGCTAGTACGCTGCACTGGGTGGGACTGGCCCTGAAATGGATCTCCCAAGGCCTCCTCACACTGTGGGGTAGATTTTAAGAAAGTGCACCTTCGCGTACTTTTGTTGGTGCACCAGGCGCAAACAAAAGTACGCTTGATTTTAGTAGATACGCGCGTAGCCGCGCGTATCAGCTAAAATCCAGGATCGGCGCGCGCAAGGCTGCCGATGTCGTGTAGCCGGCGCGCGCCAAGCCGCGCAGCCTGCCGCCGTTCCCTCCGAGGCCGCTCCGAAATCGGAGCGGCCTCGGAGGGAACTCGCTTTCGCCCTCCCCTCACCTTCCCCTCCCTTCCTCTATCTAACCCACCCCCCCGGCCCTATCTAGACCCCCCCTACCTTTGTTGGGGGATTTACGCCTCCCGGAGGGAGAAGTAAATCCCCGCGCGCCGAGACGCAACCTGGGGGCGGTTCCGGAGGGCGCAGCCACTCCCCTGGACCAAAACCACGCCCCCGGGCCCGCCCCCGAAACGCCGCGCCGATCCGACACGCCCCCCTCGAAAAACCCCGGGACTTGCGCGCGCCGGTAGGCCTATGGAACATAGGCGCACCGGCGCGCAAGGCCCTGCTCGCGTAAATCCTGGTGGATTTACGCGAGCAGGGCTTTTAAAATCCACCCCTGTATGCACAGGACGTCTGCCTCCTCGCTTTGTGCAGCTCTGATGTGGCACGCTGGGCAGAGGCCTTGAGCCTTTATCCCTGATTCTGGTGGTGCCATGGCTGTCGACGCGTAAACTCTTATGCGCTCCGGTGCGCTTAAGATGAGCGTGAGTTGTGCTCGCAGCTGTGCATCCAGCCGTATATATGTGCCCAGCTCTGTGCGTGCAACTTATGCGCACAAGGTTTTATGTGCATGTAAGTCTATGCACACAGTGCTTTGTGCACCTAGCTCTGTTTTGTTCGCTCTGGCCGAACGGCGCGGCGAATAGGGCAAACATGGCGACAGCGAGCACGCGGGCAATATGGCGACCCCCTCGGAGGGTCTCCACGTGGGTAGACCCTTGGAAATAGCCGGGGCCTGGCCCTGCTAGGGAGGATCAACCCGGTGGCACTGGTCCCGGCCGGTGACCTGTGCTCTTCCTCGATCCTCGGAGACCGGATTCAAGCAGAAGATTTCTACCTTACCTTGTCTTCGGCGCTTCCCGGTTTCGTCCCGGGCGGTCTCCGGCTGCCGGGGGGAGAGGGCAAATACTTTCACCGCTGCACTCAAGGGTGCACCCGCTGCCTCTCAGCCGCGCCCAAGGATCAGGGGCTAGGTCCTCGCCGCGATTCGGCCGCTGGACTGAGGCTCACCTCCGAGGGTCCACGCAAATCACCTCGGGAATCTCAACTGGGGGAGGGACCCGAGGGTATCACCGCAGGAGAGCGTCTTCAGGTAGGTTTCTTCTTTAAAATTTGGTTCTAACGCTGTGAGAGACTGCAGATAGTCCCTAACTGCTATGGAGACGGAAAATACTGGAGAGCTGCACTTCCTGCAGGGGTATATGTACTAGGGGCTGACGTCAAATTGAAATCTGATGCGTCTCCAACTGCTAGCAGGAGTACACTATACCCATTGGTCCTGAGTCCATCTGCTACACGCTAGGAAATAAAACATTGTCAGAGTTTTTAATCCAGGTTTCTGTGATTGCTATGAAGTCTGGTTTGGTATCAGTGAGTAAGTCTGTGAGAATGGGCTTTTTTTTTTTTTTTACTATGGATTGTGCGTTAAATAGTATGAATGATAGGAGCATGCATTTGGTGTAAGTCTTCAGATTCTTGTATGTAATGTTTGAGCGATTGTACTCACTTTTTCTCTTAGGTTTTCGGCGTTCTTCATGAGATTTATTTATTTTTTTATTTAGAATTTTTATATACCGACATTCAAATGGATATCACATCGGTTTACATAAAAACAGGGGTAACAACTTTACAGTTGGAAAGGAAAATAATAGTTACATCTAACAGGGGATTCAAGAGGAACAGGATAGAGAGCAGAATGGTCAGAGGGACCTAGAGAGAGGAAGATACAGAATTTAGGAAAGATTAACCGAAACTATATTACATTTCAACAACATTATAATGCGGTACAATAGCAGTGTATTGTATTACATATGTTACATGAGATGTGTATTGTATTACATATGTTACATGAGATGTGTTTTCTAGTCAAGGAATAGTGGTATCCATTTTGCTTCGTTCGTTGGTTGGGATGTGGTGGGTTGGCATGCTTGTTGGTGTACCGCAAGTGGTCCGGAGATGGATGCCATGTATTAGGGATCGCACTGGGGGGCACACATACCATATATTTAGCCTTCTTCAATGCCAGGGTTCCCAGGCCTCCTGAGAAACTGCCTCCTGAAGGATCAGGATGCCACAGTCTGAGAGCAAGACTTTAGTCATGGGATCCAGATCCGTCACTCAGTTTCAGCATGTAAGAGGTGAAAGCAGTGGCGCAGTGGGTAATACAAAATAGGCGCTGTACTCCACTGAGTGCTACTTAGAGATGGTTGTGGTCAATGGTGGGAGGTATCTGTAAACAGCGAGCTCTGGGAGACAATTAAACGGGCGAGCTGTATTTGATATCTGAAAATATCCAATGGCGGATGTAGGGGTCAGAAAGTCATGGAGGTTAGAGGAGAGCGGGATTAGAGCTAACAAGGGCTAGGGGAGGGGAGAGCTAGGGGAGTGTTCAGAAAGGAGCGCGAAGCAGACGCACTTCGGATTATAAATTTTCCTGTAGTGAAGAAAATTCAGCCGATGTAGATGTTTAAAGAATATTTGTTGGAATGTTTAAAGATCCCCAAGGAAATAATGCCAGTGGTCACCAAATCCTTTTTCATATCTAGGAAGTCCATGATTTCAATGGGAGAAGAGGAAGCACAGGAACAACAATCACTGAATATTTAGGAAATAATTGAGATGTCATAGCAGACAGAAATTCAAACAAGGGGTATACTTCTTGCTTCATTTGCATTCGCTCAGGACAGAAACCTTGTTCTTAAATTTTTCTTCCGAAATAGAAAAGCTCAGTACCATGGGCAATGTGTTTGGAGTTACCCAGATATTGTTCGCTCCACACAAGAGCGAAGGAAAAAGTTTCTACTCATGAGAACTGAGGTGATAAATCGTGGGGCCAGTATGGTGTTAAGATACCCATGCAAATGTCTATTAAAATATCAAGAGGAAAATATATATCTTTTTCAATCCTCTGCAATTAAGCAGTTTCTTAGATGGGAAGGGTTGAAGTGATGTACTAATGAAAGGGGTATGTGCCTTTTGTTACAGTTTATTCCTTTATTTTGAAGTAATGATGTATAATGAGCTCTTTAATATGCTTGTACGTACATCTTGGTCTCAAATTTCCTTGACTATTAGTGATCTGGTTTAATTTAGAATATATAACTGTTGCTTATGAGAAATGGTATAAATGATCTTTATTCTTATCATATATGATTGTAATATATCTGAAAACTGCAAAGAAAAAAAATCACACCCCCACCAGAAGAGCATACCCCTCCCAACACAATATTTTGGCAGCTAAAGAAAAAAAAATTGATGGTAGTATCGATTTGGGGCATATACATTGACAAAAACTGTTTTTGTACCATACAACATACTCGCTAATAAAAGAAATCTGCCCTCGGGTTCAAAGACCTGTTTCTTTAGTGCAAAAGGAGTGGTTTTGTTGAAAAGTATGGCAACTCCCGTCGGGTAGAATAAGAAGAGAAAATACATTGCCCCACCCAATCCCTATGTAATCTGACATATTCCAATATCATCTAAATGTGTTTCCTGCAAAAAAGGTTAGAGGTCCCCCGCTTCTTGAAATCAGTTAGAACTTTCTTCTGTTTGATCAGCGAGTGCAGCCCATCCACATTGAGAGAACATAGCAATATATCAGCCACTGGGAAGCCAAACCAAAACAGATGCACCAATAAAACAAAAAATCCAGAGGCGGGTCCCCCATGCGTCCCCCAAGAAAAGCAATAGGAACATGGCAGGCACAGCCATGCAGGCACAGCAGCCACAATAGACACAATAAAAGAAAGTAAGCAAGCAGCTCAACCACACACATACACACAAAATCCTGACCCACATATTCGACCCCAATCCAATCCATTCAATGATCCCCGTAAAACCCAGAGTCCTTGTAGAAACTACCACACAAACATTCAGTGCTCTCTGCACTGAACCTGTAGTACTCTCCCCACAAGTCTCCTGGGATCGCCATGATAAAGGATGAAGAAAAAATAACCACAGTGATTTCATGAAAGAAAACATCTTCTTCCCAGAGCAACATCAGTCGCTAACAACCATCATGTACAGAGCAGTCCTCATAGCAATGGAAAAGAACAGCATCAGCAACAGCAAGGATGCCCAGTAACAGGAAGTGCCCCACGATGACTAACAAACAAACCAATGCGACAGTATTCTCAAAAGGGCACAATGTCACTCATTGCCCAGGGTGGCTGCCAAAACTAATACCAAATCCAGGGGTGGGCACTCAAAGCACATTAGATGCCCGCTCAATTTAGCAAGACATATCAACCAAATATGGCAGCTATCCAAAAATGCTCGCTCCAAGTGTGATCAGTGCATCAGTCCTTAAAGGAATCAAAAAACACCTTTGCTTCATGCGCAGTAGTAAACAGCTTTGTGTCCCCCTTGATGAAACACTTTTAAATCGAGCATGGAATTGCAGAGAGAAACGCACGCCACGCCAAAATAGTTGAGAGCAATAAAGGTGAGAATTTGCGTCAAGCAGCCTGCACATTCGCTGAAAAATTAGAAAAAAGCAGTAGTTTAGCATTGCCATTTTTGAGATCCAAATCTTTGCAAAATGCTGCCAGAATTGGAGAAATTACATACCTGATAATTTTGTTTTTCTTAGTGAGACACATGGACTCAGGACCAATGGGTGTAGTGTACTCCTGATAGCAGTTGGGAGACAGAGTCAGATTTCAAGCTGACGTCAGCCTACATATACCCGTGCAGGAAGCTTAGCTCCTCAGTATTCTCCTCGAAAAGCAATTGTGGATATATGTGTGTTTTGATAACTTGGCTAACTTGATTAACTAGGACTGGTTCAACTGATTTCCAAATTGGAGACCGCCAGTGCACTCAACCAAAAAACGCTGCACCCGGCAAATATGGGTGTCTTGAAATAGGGGTAATACCTGGCTTACCCGTGCTTGTTTTGCTCTCGGGGATTGTCACCCGAGGTTTCCTGATTTTGGGGCAGCCGTGGGCGGGATGCTGAGTCCATCTGTCTACACTAAGGAAAACGAAATTATCAGATAAGTAATTTCTCCATTTCCTAAGGTGTAGCAGATGGACTCAGGACCAATTGCATGTACAAAAGCTATTCCCGAATGGGTGGGAGGCTGCCCGTGGCCCACTTAGTACTGCCCTTGCAAATGATGTGTCCTCCCGGGCCTGGACATCCAGACGGTAGAACCTGGAGAATGTATGTATGGAGGACCACGTCGCTGACCGACAGATCTTGGCGGGTGACAACATCTTGGTTTCTGCCCAAGACACTGCCTGGGCCCTTGTAGAATAGGCTTTGACTTGTAGAGGCGGAGGCTTCCCTGCCTCTATGTAGGCCGCCTTGATTACTTCTTTGATCCAGCGGGCTATGGTTGCCCGCGAGGCCGCTTCCCCTTGTTTCTTCCCGCTGTGAAGGACAAATAGGTGGTTCATCTTTCATACGGATTCCGATCTTTCCAGGTATCGGACTAGGAGTCTGCCGACGTTTAGGTAGTGAAGACTGTGTGAGTCTTCCAAGTCCTTATGTTCATCTGGAGATGGTAGAGATATGGTTTGGTTTACATGAAATTGAGAAACCACCTTCGGAAGAAAGGTGGGGGACTGTGCGTAGCTGTATGGATCCCGGTGTGAACCTGAGGAATGGTTTTCGGCAGGATAGGGCTTGAAGCTCGGAGATGCGACAGGCTGAACATATTGCCACTAGGAATGCAGTCTTCAAGGTTAGTAGCGTAGTGAGACCGCAAGTAGGTCTGAAGGAAGCTCCCACTAGGAAGTCTAGTACTAGATTGAGATTCCATTGAGATTCAGTGGTGGCTTCCTCCCTGCATTCCCTCAGGAGCCTAGCATGTTGGACTGCAGAAAGTTGAAAAGATTTATTGAAAACCTTGTTCAGGAAGGCATTGTATACCAACTGTGCAGGCTTGGTAATATGCACTGGAAATAGTTAAGAACATAAGAAATTGTCATGCTGGGTCAGACCAAGGGTCCAACAAGCCCAGCATCCTGTTTCCAACAGAGGCCAAACCAGACCACAAGAACAGGAAAATTAGTTCTTACCTGTTAATTTTCGTTCCTGTAGTACCAAGGATGAGTCCAGACTGCTTGGTTATGCCTCCCTTCCAGCAGATGGAGTCAGAGAGAAAACTGAAAAGCACCATCCACATAACCCAGGATGCCACCTGCGATCCCTCGGTATTATCGATTTCAAAGCAGAATGAATGGCCATTGCTAAAGAAAAAAATTTGTGAAAGATAAAAAACATCATATAATCTATAACCTTTTGTTATATCCTATAACCTTTTGTTCCATGTACCACTGTTATAATATGTTATAATTGTTTTTTTTTGGTTACCATGTTATAATGTAAAATAGGGCGGACTACGCCCTATTCTCTTGGTTATCTGGAAACCGATGTGATATCTCGATTGAATGTCGGTATATAAAAGAAATAAATAATAATAATAATAATCATATGTAAATACGCTTTTGCAACTAGTGACTAGATCAAGTTAAAACTAAACCTGCTCAATAACATGAACTTGTAAGAAGAACAAGGTAGTCTGCCCTATGTAAAGAACGGACTTGCATTACAACCTGCTAAGAAAATATGAACAGCTGACTGGACTCTCCTGTGTATGGGCGGGCGTCTGGACTGATCCTTGGTACTACAGGAATGAAAATTAACAGGTAAGAACTAATTTTCCTTTCCCTGTACATACCAGGATCAGTCCAGACTGCTGGGATGTACTCAGGTTGACCTAAATGGGGTGGGACCTGGAGAGTCCCGCGCGAAGCACACTACCGCCAAAGGAATCCACCCTCGGATCCCTCACATCCAACCGGTAATGTTTAGCAAACGTGTATAAGGATTTCCACGTGGCTGCCCGACAAATCTCTTGTGGCGAGACACACTGGCTCTCTGCCCATGAAGCCGCCTGAGACCGAAGAGAATGCGCCTTAAGACCTTCCGGCACTGGGCGCCCACAACATATGTAAGCGGAAGCAATAGCGTCCTTCAACCACCGGGCGATAGTAGTCTTAGAAGCCTAAGCCCCTTTCTTAGGACCGCTCCACAAAACAAAGAGGTGATCAGACAATCGAAACGGATTAGTAACCTTCAAATATCGCAAGAGGACCTAAGGACATCCAACCTCCGTAGATCCTTATCTGCATCAGAAAAAGCCGGTAACTCGACGGATTGATTGACATGAAAAGTCGAGACTACCTTGGGCAAAAAGGAAGGTACTGTGCGAAGAGAGATACCCGAATCAGAAATACGCAGAAAAGGCTCTCGACAGGACAGGGCTTGAAGCTCGGAAACCCGCCTAGCCGAACAGATAGCCACGAGAAACACCGCCTTAAGCGTCAAGTCTTTAAGCGTTGCTCGCTTCAAGGGCTCAAAGGGTGGCCCGCCGAGTGACCGGAGAACCAAGTTTAAACTCCAAGATGGACAAACCACTCGCACCGGTGGTTTCAAGTGCTTGGCCCCCTTCAAAAACTGTATCACATTTGGTGAGCCGCTATGGAAATATCATCAATTTTACCACGGAGACTGCCCAAGGCCAAAACCTGAACCCAGAGCGAACTGTTAGACAGACCCTTTTGTAAGCCGTCCTGTAAAAATGACAGGATGTGAACAACAGTGGCCCGACGAGGGAACAAGCTGAACCCACAGCACCGGGAATCAAAGTCTTTCCAAACCCGAACATATGTAAGCAACGTAGAAGTTTTTCTGGCTCGCAGAAGAGTGGAAATAACTGCCTCCGAGTAACACTTTCTTCTTAACTGTCTCCTTTCATAAACCAGGCCGCTAGACAGAATCAATCTGCCTGCTCTAAAAATACTGGACCCTGCCGCAGCAGGTTGGGCAGATGACTGAAACGCAGCGGACCGTCCACCACTAGGTTGATCAGATCGGCGAACCATGGCCTTCGGGCCCACTCGGGAGCCACTAGAACTACTGGGCCCTGGTGAGACTCTATGCGACGCAATACCTTTCCAATCAGCGGCCATGGAGGAAACACATGGAGAAGGATGTGCAGCGGCCAAGGAAGAACCAGAGCATCCACCCCTTCGGACCCGTGGTCTCGCCTGCGACTGAAGAAGCGAGCCGCCTTTGCATTCCGTCGAGTTGCCATCAGGTCCAGGTGGGGGGGGTCCCCCATCGTCTTATCATCATGCTCATCGCTTCCTCCGACAGTTCCCATTCCCCGGGATCCAATTGTTGTCGACTGAGGAAGTCCACCTGAACGTTGTCGACGCTGGCGATGTGAGACGCCGCAATCCGGTCAAGGTGGCGCTCTGCCCATCTCATCAGCATGTCGGCCTCGGACACGGGACGACTTCTGGTGCCTCCTTGCCTGTTTATGTAGGCCACGCGGTCGCATTGTCGGAAAGAATCCGTACCGCTTTGTTGCGTAACAGTGGTAAGAAGTGTTGCAGAGCTAGTCGGACCGCTCTGGTCGCCAACCTGTTGATGGACCACTGTACCTGAAACGGAGACCAAAGGCCCTGAGCCGACCTCGACTGGCACACTGCTCCCCAACCAGAGAGGCTGGCATCAGTCGTTACCACTATCCATTGGGGACTCTCGAGGTAGACCCCCTTCAGAAGATGATCCGGATTTAACCACCAGGCCAGACTGGACCTGGCCGGTTCGAGCAGAGGCAAGGGGATCTGGTACTCCTCCGACTTGGGATCCCAACGCGAGAGCAGCGTTCTCTGCAATGGTCTTAAATGTGCGAAGGCCCAAGGGACTAGCTCCAGGGTAGACGCCATATATCCAAGAACCTGCAAATAATCCCACACCACTGGGGAGGGGAGAGAGAGCAGACGCCGTACCTGGGACATCAACCTGTCCATGCGATTGAGGGGTAAGGAAACTCTGCCCACCAACATATCGAAGCGAGCCCCCAAGAACTCTATTACCTGGGTTGGGATCAGCTGGCTCTTGGCATAGTTGACAACCCAGCCCAGAGACTGTAGACGACACACAACCGAACGGACCGCCGCCCGGCAGAGTTGCTCCGATTTCGCTCGAATAAGCCAATCGTCCAGGTAGGAATGCACCAGAATTCCTTCCCGACGTAAGCTCGCCGCTACCACCATCAACACCTTGGTGAATATGTGAGGAGCAGTCGCCAGACCAAAGGGGAGGGCACAAAACTGATAGTGTTGCTCCAGAATCATGAATCTGAGAAACCGCTGATGGTGTTCCTGGATCCCTAGGTGAAGATATGCCTCCGTCAGATCCAAAGAAGCCAAAAACTCTCCCTTATGGACTGCCGCAATGACCGACCGCAACGTTTCCATACGAAAGCGAGGCACCCTCAAGGCTTTGTTGACCTGCTTGAGGTCCAAAATCGGGCGAAAAGTCCCATCCTTCTTTGGTACCACAAAATTGATGGAGTATCGACCCGGCCGGTGCACTGACGGAGGAACCGGCATAATGGCTCCCAGAGCCTTCAACCGATCTAGAGTCTGAAGGACCACCTGTTGCTTGCGCGGTGGCCCGCAAGGAGACATCAGGAAAAGATCCCGGAGGGGATGAGCAAAATCCAAAGCATAACCGTGATTTATACTATCTAGTACCCACTGATCGGAAGTAATTTTGACCCATTCCTCGTAAAAGTGGGACAGCAGATCCCCGATGTTCGGAATGGGTCGGCGTCCCTTCATTGTGCAGGCTTGCTGTTGTTGGCGAAGGCATGGGTCCCGGCTCGCTGAGGACGCCTGCCTCGAAAGGAAGTCAACCAAGACTGTTTTCTCGAAGCTGATTGCTGAGGGCCATAGCCCGCAGCCCCCCTATTTGAACAAAAATGACGCTGTCCCCTGAAACGGCCTCGGACATTACCAGGAGAGCGGGCCGCCCTGGGCTTGTCCTCTGTCAGCTTGTACACCTTGTTGTCACCCAGTGCCTTGATAAGTTGTTCCAACTCATCACCAAATAACAACTTACCCTGAAAAGGGAAGGAGCCGAGTTGGGATTTAGAAGAAGCATCCGCGGACCAGTTCCGGAGCCACAACAGGCGACGCGCCGATACCGAAGACATAGTACGTGCCGAGGTCCGAAGGAGATCATAGAGGGCGTCAGCCATATAGGCAACAGCTGATTCCATACGGGTCACCTGTTCGTCCTCCCTGGGGGAAAGGTCTTGGGCCGTCAATATTTGCTGAACCCATCAAAGCAAAGCCCGCTGTATAAGGCTACTACATACAGCTGCCCGTATTCCCAAGGCAGATACTTCAAATATACGCTTAAGCAACGCTTCCAACTTCCTATCCTGCAAGTCTTTAAGCGCAGTGCCCCCCGTCACCGGAATAGTAGTGTGCTTGGCTATGTCCGTGACTGCGGAGTCCACTTTGGGAACCTTAAGGAGGTCAAGCGTCTCAACAGGGAGTGGATACAACTATTCCATGGCTCTAGTGTCCCTCAAGGAAGCCTCCGGGGTCTCCCACTCCCGTGACACAATCTGTGAAAGTTTCGGGTGAAAAGGGAACATCTGCGGCGGGGCACGGAGTCCCGCTAACGCTGCATCCCCCATAGACAAATCCGACGAGTCCTGAGATAGGGGGGAGTTCCAGCTCCTGCAGCACATGCAAAATTAAATGGTCCAGTTCTTCCCTATGGAACAGGCGTAGGACCTGTGGGTCATCCCCCTCCACCGGAGCGACGTTATCTCCCTTATCATCCAGGGTGAAAGGATCCTGACAACCCGGATCCACCGGGTCCACTGGATCAGGCAACTTACCCCCCCCCCCCCCCCCCGAGTCCCTCAGGATCTTTGCAAGGAGGGGAGACTGAAAATACCACTCAGACTCTGCCTCTAAATAAGCTTTATGCAGCAATAATATAAATTTAGATGAAAAAGGTTGCCGTCGCTTTAAGGACCCCCTCCCCCGAGACATTACCCGGGGGAGGAGCAGGTTTGGCCGGCAAACCACGCGGCCTGTGCGGCGGGGACAGTGGGGGAGGGAGATCCCCTCCCTCCTCCGAGTCGTCAGCATCTTCGTCTGAGGCAGACAAAATGGCCACCGCTCCCATACTAATCGGGAGCATGCCGTCCCCTGAGGCATGGTCTGCAGCCGGGTGGAGAACTCCACCCCCTCCGGAGGCCCGGGACTGCTGGCAGGCACGGCTGAGAAGAAAAGCACAGGCCGAAGAAAAAGATAAGTTATTTAACCTTTTTTTTTTTTTTTTTTTTTGGAAAACGAAACTCTGCCCACGGGGAACGGCGCTTCGGGGGGGGCAGAGGAATGGAACGTCTCTGAGAGAGGGGAGAGTGACCGGCCCACCGGTAAATCCCCCCCCCCCCTCTTCTCACCGGGCCAAACTGAAACACAATCCGAGAAATAGAGACAGGACCAAGCCCTGCCGTGCCTGCCTGTGGCTGGCTGCTTCAGCAAAATAGGGACGAGAAAAAAACGCTTTTGATTTTCCTCTTTTTAATGATCCAGTCACAGGCTCTGAAGCCGTATTGTACAAACTTTCTTTTATATTAGATTTTTTTTTTTTTTTTAAGGTGGTCAAACCTGGTGAGACACAGCCCCAAGAAAAACCAAGATCAGGACCACAGGGTATGCCTCTCAATCTGCTGGAGTCAGAGAAAATACTGAGGGATCGCAGGTGGCACCCAGGGATATGTGGGTGGTGCTTTTCAGTTTTCTCTCTGACTCCATCTGCTGGAAGGGAGGCATAACCCAGCAGTCTGGACTGATCCTGGTACGTACAGGGAACTGGCAATTATCCAAACCATTTCTGTTTTTCAGTTTGTTTTATTATGAATGTTTTATTTAATTACGTATGTTTTTATGTTCACAGCCTAGGGCCTTGGTAGAGCTAATTAATAAATGCTATAAATAAAATAAAATGTGTTCAGAATTAAATATAGTACACTGAGCATATATATATATATATATATATATATATATATATTTTTACAATAAAAATGTTTACCTAGTAGTTGTTGACCACCTGACAAGAGTTCTAGATTATGTGGAAGTCTTCCTTTGGGGCCCAGCCTCCTCTCCCAGCAACAAAGAAGCTTTGCATGTCTGCCACTGCACTGCTGAGAATCAAATACAGTACAATACATCTTCTAGGTCTCTTTTTGATTATGATCCAAGCAATAGGTCTGAAATATGAGCTGAGGGCAAACTCTTCTTAGCCTTCAAATTGCAAAGCTGTACAATATGCTAGTTAACATCCTATCTGAGCCTACCTGGAACATGATCATGCGCTGGCCATTGTCGAAGCAGAATTGCCCACCTATTTAAAATGGTAGCCTAGTAGCGACTGTTAATTTTATAAGCCACATAAATCCTTAGGAAGCTGAAAAAAAAACCAGGGAGAGAACGGTGGGGAAAAAAATGAAGTAGAAGAGGAAAATTCCAGGCAAGTGAAGAAGGAATGAATGGGGAGGGTACAAGGCACTTTCTGGTATATATATATGAGTAGCAGAAATCGCAATTTGGAAACTGGTATGCCTTACCTGTAAATAGATACCAACAAGTTAGAAGTCTCTGATGGAAACTGGGCAGGTCGGGTGTGATTTAGAACATGCCAACCTCGATGATGGAACCTTCCTGCAGATATGGAACACACTTATCTGAGGATATCTTGATAGAATTTTCTAGTGAGCAAGATAGTGACTAAATTCCCATAGTAAAATTCCAAAGGTTTTGCATTTTCTAACACTGCACCATCTAAGCCCTGGGGGAATTCTGCGCTACTGCGGAGCGCAGAATTCCCCCATGCGCAGAATGGCCATTTGCTGCGCAGAAAATAGCAGAGACCCCTGCATGCTGCGAATGGAGCGTGTCCTGCGTGTGCCGCAGGATGTATTCCGTTCGCAGAGAAGATGAAGGCCCCAGCACGCCATTCTCGGCGAAATGGAAGGACCCCACATGCCACGGAGCATGCTCCGCTCGCGGCGAAGGAAGACCCATGTGCCGCGGAGTATGATCCGCTCGTGGCGAAGATGGAAGGCCCCAGAGAGAGAAAATGTGTGTGTTTGAGAAAGGAGAGGGGGAGAGAGAGAGCATGGGAAGTAAGAGAGCGGGGAAGTGGGGAATGCTGGAGTATGGGTTTCAGAGAGAGGGAGCCTATGAGGGGAGGAGAGGGTGTGAGAGAGAGCATGGGATGTAAGCGGGGAGGGGGGGGGAGATGCTTGAGTGTGGGTTTCAGAGAGAGGAAGTTTATATGAGGAGATTGTGAAGGAGTGTATGTGTTTGAGAGATTGGGAGCTCGTGTGTATGAAAAAGAGACCGTGTCTATGTGAAGGGATTGTGTATGTGTGAGACAGAGCCTGTGTGAATGGGTGCATGAGAGAGAAAGAGACATAGGTAGCCTGTGTGAGATGTATGTGAGAGAGAGAAAGGGAGTTTGTGTGGGTGTGTATAAAAGAAAGAGGGCCCTATATTGGGGGGGGGGGTATGTGTATTAGAGAGAGGGAGGGACAAAGGGAGACTGTGTGAGGGGCAGTATTGAGAACGGGTCAAACTGAGGGACAAAGGGAGACTGTGTGAGGGGCAGTATTGAGAACGGGTCAAACTCTGGGACTGGTGATAGAGTGGAAGGGAGAGATACTGGCAGGTGGAGGAGTTGGGGCCTGAGAGGGCAAAAACATCTCACTCAATGCCTCCAACAGACAACCTTGGTTCACCAATGAACTCAGAAAACTAAAACAAAGTTTAAGAAAGAAAGAAGCGACTTGGCGTAAAACTCCTTCTGACATCACCATTTCATCATACAAATCCACACTATACCAATACAAAGCCCTCACCTCAAAATCAAAAAAAGATTATTTTGCATCTAAGATTCACAACCTGGTCTTTGATGCTAAAGCCCTCTTCGCTTATGTATCCAGCCTCACTCAAACCATACCGCGAGAAATCCCCGGCGACATGGCACAATCCAAAGCTGAAGAACTCGCCCAGTTTTTCCAAAATAAAATCAACAATCTTTTAACTCAACTGCCTTCCAATACAGCTGACGCCCTCCCGACATATCAACACCCGACCTTCATAAACTCCAGCCTAAACACTTTTGAGCCTGTCTCTTCCACTGAGATACAAACCATCCTGAGAAGAATGAAACCTTCGTCTCATCCTGCAGACCACATCCCCACCAAACTACTCCTATCTATTCCAGACACAATAGCCACATCATTGACAAACATTATCAACTGCTCTCTAGCCCAAGGATCCTTCCCAGATGATCTCAAAATGGCCTCAATCTCACCACTCCTAAAGAAACCCAACCTTGACCCAAAGGACCCCAACAACTTCCGCCCCATAGCTAACCTCCCATTCATCGCCAAGATCATGGAAAAACTAGTCAACTCTCAACTATCAAACTACATCGAAGACAATAATCTCCTCTTCGCCCCACAACACGGATTCCGAAAAAATCGAGGCACAGAATCTCTCCTTATCTCTTTGACAGACCATATCCTATTGGGCCTCGACAAAGGAAACTCATTCCTATTGATCTTGCTAGACCTATCGGCAGCGTTTGACACGGTCAACCACGCCATCCTCCTAAACCAGTTGTCATCCATAGGAATCAGCGGCACCGTCCTTTCCTGGTTTAAAACCTCTCTCAACAATAGAGGTTACAAAGTTAAACTCCAAAACAAGGAATCCTCAAGATTTGACTCTGCCATTGGAGTCCCACAAGGTTCCTCATTATCTCCGACTCTATTCAATATTTACCTTCTTCCTCTATGCCAACTTCTCACCGACCTCAATCTAAAGTTTTTCCTATACGCAGATGATATTCAAATCATCATCCCTATCAAAGACACATACTCTAATACTCTTGACTACTGGGAATCTTGCCACCAAAAAATCAAACAACTACTCAACAGCCTACACCTCATCTTAAATTCCTCCAAGACTGAGATCCTTCTCATCTCGCCTGAAAACAACACCAACAACAGTACTCTTCCTACCAATCTTGCTACCACACAAACTACAGACCTAGGAGTGATAATAGATAACCGGCTAAACTTCAAGGCACACATCAACAAAACAACCAAAGACTGCTTCTATAAACTCCAGGTCCTGAAAAGGATAAGACCTCTTTTCCACGCTCAAGACTTCAGAACGATCATCCAAGCAGTCATTTTTTCGAAACTGGACTACTACAATTCCCTATTGCTAGGTCTACCTTCATCCTACTCCAAACCACTACAGATGGTTCAAAATTCAGCAGCCCGTATTCTGACAGGCGCAAGGAAAAGAGACCACATTTCCCCCGTCTTGAAAGAGCTTCATTGGTTACCCGTATACTTCCGCATCATGTATAAAGCCATAACTATCACCTATAAAACTATACATCAACTCACCACTCTCGATCTCCAATTCCCTCTCCAAGTACATAATTCTACTAGACCTACCAGAGATGCTTATAGAGGCTCCCTCCTAGTTCCCCCAGCGAAAACGACCAAACACATTACCCTAAGAGATCGCGCCACCTCCACAGCTGGCCCTCTACTGTGGAATTCCATTCCTACAGACCTCAGACAGGAGCCCTGCCTCCCAACTTTTAGGAAAAAACTTAAGACTTGGTTATTCAAGCAAGCTTTTCCGGACACAACCCAATGACACAATCCAATGACTCCTAAAACACCTTGCCGTTTGTATATAACAGTTATTTTGTATACTACAGTTAAATTGTATATTGTTTAACCATTTCTATCCTCTCCTCTCTTCTTCCTTCTCCAAGTTTGGCCACCCTTGTTATATGTAACTGTACCTTCTGTCACCACAGTTCTAGTTCTATGTATTTATTGCACCCCCGTTCTATGTAAACCAGCAAGATATGTTTTCATGATTGCCGGTATATAAAAACTCTAAATAAAATAAAAATAAAATAAAATGGCCAGGGGAATAGGGAAAGCGAGTGGAAGGGACACTTACAGGTGTAGATTTTCAAAGGGGTACGCGCGTAGCCCCCGAAAACCTACCCCAAACCCCCCCTGCGCGCGCTGAGCCTATTTTGCATAGGCTCGGTGGCACGCGCAAGCCCCGGGACGCACGTAAGTCCCGGGGCTTGCATGGAGGGGCGTGTCGGAGGGCGTACCGGGAGTGACGCGGCGTTTCGGGGGTGTGGTTCCGGCCCGGGGGCGTTCCAGGGGCGTGACAGCAGCCCCTGGACCAGCCCCCGGACCGGAACATGGTGCACAGCAGCCTGCCCTGCTTCCAGCAGGCGTAACCTTCGGGATAGAGGTAGGGGGAGGTTTAGATAGGGCCGGGGGGAGGTTAGGTAGGGTAAGGTGAGGGGAGGGGAGGGCGAAGGAAAGTTCCCATGGAGGCTGCTCCGATTTCGGAGCGGCCTCGGAGGGAACGGAAGCAGGCTGCGCGGCTCAGCGCGCACAGGCTGCCGATTTTGGGCAGCCTTGCGCGCGCCGACCCCGGATTTTAATGGCTACGCACGTATCTACTGAAATCCCGCGAACAAAAGTACGCATGTGCGCAGATTTATAAAATCTGCCCCACAGTGAATTTCTGGGGAAATTCTGCTCAAAATAGTTTTCTGCATCTTTAAGTACTAACATTTTTCTGTATTAAAATGTAAATTGTGTTATTTTGACCAATATTTGTGGGCAGAATTCCCCCAGGAGTAATCTCTGATGAGTGTCTGAAAGAAATAAAACAAAAGGTGTTCGGGAAATTCAGTCAAACACCTTTAACAGAGAACAGCTTTGGAACTACCGTGTAGGTGGGGTCACCACTTGCAAGATGGACTTCTGGAACACACGACTGCTAATGTATTTTTCTTCTATGCACTGAAAAGCGCTAAACTGAACAACTTCCTTGTAAGCATCTAACTAAAAAAGGGATTCACGCTAAAACCGGAACAGAGGTTAAATTAAGCAACCAGGGCCCGCAAGTGGCTACACCATGCTTTTCACCTGAACCGTTGGGGCCGATAATACAATTGAATCTCTTGAAGGGGCCGATTATTTGCCGGCCGCGCCACGACTTGAAATTCTCCAACAGCAGCAACTTCAAATATCCCATCTTCTTTCTCAAGTTTCTCTATCCAGTCTTGAATACCGTCACTCCAAATTCTTTTGCACAATTTTGCCACTAATCCATAAGACCCCCAACACTTAGCACGACCACGTTCTCGCTCAGTGAAATCAGCAGACTTCGCAAACGAAAAGTCTCGCGAGATCACTAAGCCCGCGTTACTGAATTCTCGCCTTTTTTTTTTAAGGCGGGAACTGGTAACCAAGCAACTGTTGCTTTGACGCCTGTAATAAATACACTGGAGCGCGAACAGCCCCGGGGGCAGGCCCCGATATCTTCGCAGACTGCTCATTTAAGTAAAGGCGCTACTGCCGGCAGACAGCCTAGGGGCGAGGGAAAAGGGAGCCTTTTACCTTTTTTTTTGCTCTTCCTATAAAAATGTATAAATTGGATATTCCTGTGGATCGAAAAGAGGCTGCGGTTTTGGAAAGAAGGAGAAATGCGGAGGTGCAAAGGCAAAGCAGGATTTTCGATTGCAAAATTCGGACTATAGGGGTGAGATGAAGTTATTCGGAATCTAAACTGTATTCTTGCTTCTATCTGTTTTGGGTCAAAATTACATATAAAAATGTAATAAGTGACAGCAAACACGCACCTTTAGAAAGGGAATGGATAAATATAGATGCATACTATTAGGAAGTTGCCATGGGATGGGAATTTACTAGTCTTTAATTACTTTTTTCTTAGTTTTCCGTTAATTATTTTGGACAGTTTAATAGGTCTTTTTTCTACTTTCTGTTGAATCCCTAAATTGCATGTCTTGCAAAATAGTGAGATAAACTATTTGGCAGATAGTTATACTGCATTTCTCTGGTGTTTATCTGCATATTGTTTTGCATGAATATGGGCTATAGAACGTCTAAATCTTCTTTTAAAATGTTCACCTTTTGTTGCCTTATAATCTGGAAGTAAAATTCATGAAATCAGTGCTTGTGCCATATATCCACACATTCTAGCCCACAACTGCCAGGTGAACAACACATTATAGAATTCTTTAGACAATGAAGTAGAAATAAAAACATGCAATATCTTGATTGGATACGGGTCCATCTCTTGTACTTCTGCAACAATCTTAAATATTTAAAGCTCTACATAAGAACTGCCATATTATTACTACTACTACTTACATTTTTATAGCGCTACACGACATACTCAGCATGCTACAAACACACAAAAAAAGATAGAACCCTGCTCAATAGAGCTTACAATCGAATAAGACAAACATACCGGACAACAGACTTGGGGTATTTCATAACCAAGACAACAATTAAAAGAAAAGATGCTACCCTGGAGGTTCTGGATTTCAAATTTTTACCTAAAAGCCTAAATTTTGCTTCCAGAAACTCCCTCCCAAACCTTCCTATGTCACTGATATCCATATGCCCCATGACAGCCAGCTCCTTTCCAGCACTGTCTAAAATCCTGTCTAAGTGACACATGAGATCAGACTCCTTTGCATCAGGCAGACAAGTTACCAAGTGATCCTCCTGTCCACCAGCCACCTAGCTATCAACATTTCTAATGATTGAATCACCAACTATGATGGCTGTCCTAACCCTTCCTTCCTAAGCACAAGCCCTTGAGGACCTATCCTCAGTGTGAGAGAATAATGCATCACCTGAAGAGCAGGTCATAGATACAGGATAATTTCCTGATCTACCAAGTTGATGCTGTCCTTGCAGGTCACTTGGCTCTTTTAAGGCAGCACAGGGACTCCTAAGAACATAAGAAAATGCCATACTGGGTCAGACCAAGGGTCCATCAAGCCCAGCATCCTGTTTCCAGCAGTGGCCAATCCAGGCCATAAGAAACTGGCAAGTACCAAAAAACTGAGGGGGTCATTTTCAAAAGCGATCGCATGCGAAAAGTCTGCGACCTTAGAAAATCCAGGCCCAAGTCTATTCCATGTTACTGTTGCTAGTAATATCAGTGGCTATTTTCTAAGTCAACTTAATTAATACCAGGTAATGTACTTCTCCTCCAAGAACTTATCCAATCCTTTTTTAAACACAGCTACACTATCTACACTAACCACATCCCCTAGCAATAAATTCCAAAGTTTAATTGTGCGTTGAGTGAAAAAGAACTTTCTACGATTAGTTTTAAATGTTCCACATGCTAACTTCATGGAGTGCCCCCTAGTCTTTCTATTATCTGAAAGAGTAAATAATAGATTCACATTTACCCATTCTAGACCTTTTATTATTTTAAACACCTCTGTCACATCCCCCCTAAGCCATCTCTTCTCCAAGATGAACAGTCCAACCTCTTTAGTCTTTCCTCATAGGGGAGTTGTTCCATCCCCTTTATCATTTTGGTCGCCCTTCTCTGTACCTTCTTCATCACAACTATATCTTTTTTGAGATGCGGCAACCAGAATTGCACACAGTATTCAGGGTGTTCTCACCATGGAGCGATACAGAGGCATTATGTCATTTTCCGTTTTATTCACAATTCCCTTTCTAATAATTCCTAACATTCTGTTTGCAATTCCTAACTCTCAGTACTCCTGAGGGAGTACTGAGAGCAGGTGATTTCCTAATGATTGAAGAGTAAGTATTGCTTTGTTGGAAAATTTTGTGACTTAAAGCTTGGGGCAGAAAAGATATTGTGGGGTAAATTGATATTAGCTAGGTAAATTTTTTGTGTATGTTAGATTCATTCTTAGTTAGGTGTATCCAATCGCCTTCAAAAACACACGGCAAATGAATTAGCCCCACCTTGTTAAATTGTACTGATTCACACTGAAGACAGGATAAATTCAGCAGTTCCTGTTGATTCTTTCTGCTGGTTAGTATACTTCAAAACAAAGACTCAACATGAGCACCAAGAAACTGTCAAAAGAATGCTGCGACAAAGTTATGAACGGCTCATATCTGGGGATGTATATAAAAATTTTGTAAAGTCCTTGAATATCCCCCAGAACAAAGTCAAGGTGATTATTAAGAAGTGGAAGGTTTATGATACCACCAACACTCTTCCTACATGAGGATGTCCTTCTGCAATGGATGACTGAGCAAGAAGGAGAATGATCAGGGAGGCAACCTAGATGCTGATGGTAACTTTGAAAGAGTTGGAGACTTCCATGGCCAAGGTTGTTCAATGTGTGCATGTGATAATATCCCAAGTACAAATCTGGCCTATATGGTAGGGTGGCAAGAAAGAATCCATTACTCAAGAAAGCTCACCTTGAATCTCATTTAAAGTATGCAGAGGAATACTTAAGGGGTACTGTAGCCATGTGGTGAAATATTTTGTGATCTCACAAAACTAAAATAGAACTTTTTGACCCAAATGCAAAGTATTAACTTTGGTGCCAACCCAATGCAACACATCATCCAAAGGACACCATCATTATCGTGAAGCATTGTGGTGGTGGCAGCATCATGTTATGGGGATGTTTCTAATCTGCAGAGACTGGGGTACTTGTCAGGATAGAAGGGACAATGAATGGAGAAAAGTCTATGTAGAAAATTTAGATAGACATGGTTTGATAGGACACAGCCAACATGGAATTACCCAAGGGAAGTCTTGCCTCACAAATCTCCTACATTTTTTTGAAGGGGTGATAAACATGTGGACAAAGGTGAACTGATAGATGTGGTGTATTTGGATTTTCAGAAGGCATTTGACAAAGTTCCTCATGAGAGGCTTCTAAGAAAACTAAAAAGTCATGGGATAGGAGGCGATGTCCTTTTGTGTATTGCAAGTTGGTTAAAAGACAGGAAACAGATAGTGGGATTAAATGGTCAGTTTTCAAATGAAAAAAAGGTAAACAGTGGAGTGCCTCAGGGATCTGTACTTGGAACGGTGCTTTTTAATATATTTATAAATTATCTGAAAAGGGATACGATGAGTGAGGTGATCAAATCTGCAGATGACACAAAATTATGCAGAGTAGTTAAATTGTAGGAGGACCTTGCGAGACTGGAAGATTGGGCTTCCAAATGGCAGATGAAATTTAGCGTAGACAAGTGCAAAGCGATGCATATAGGGAAAAATAACCCTTGCTTTAGTTACACAATCAGGTCTATCCTGTAAAGTGCGGCCGCGTTTACCCTGCTCCTAAGCCGCGTTTTACTCACTTTCCGGCCGCGTTATCCCTTCCTGCGATCCCGAATCCACTTTAACCTACTCCTACCGCGTCCTAAAATCCCCGGCCAACCCCTTCCGCACGCGGCATGTATATTGCATGCAAACGAGCGAATTAACTATTCCCTAGCATCCCGTAACCCGCGCCCCGACTATTGCTATCTTTCCCTGCCGTTTTGTCGCGCGTTTAACCTGCTAACTTCCCGCCTACCCTTACCCCTGCAGTAGAGGCAGGGGTAAGGGTAGGCGGCAAGCTTTCCCCCAGCCCCCGCTCACCTGCCCCGGCCGCGATCATGGGTGCCGGTCTCCGGGGCAGCCCCAGTCCTCTCCCTCCTCCCGAAGCAAAAAAAAGCGTAAAAACCAAAAGCAAAAAGTAAGTCGCTTCGCCGCTGTCACTTCTCCCCTCCTCCCGGAGCAGGGCGCGAAAAGCAGCCTTGCTCCGGGAGGAGGGGAGAACCTGACAGCGGCGAAGCAAAAAAAAAAAGCAAAAAACCAAAAGCAAAAAGTAAGTCGCTTCGCTTCTTCCCTCCTCCCGGAGCAAGGCTGCTTTTCGTGCCCTGCTCCGGGAGGAGGGGAGAAGCGGCGAAGCAACTTACTTTTGCATCCCCGATTGGACTTACTTTTTTTGCAGCCGTCCGGTCCATCTGAAGAAGGTATCTTCCCCTCCCCGGGGAAGATGGATGCCAGCACGGGGGAAAGCGGCCCCTGTGCATTCAATTGGCTGCTGAAGACGTGACGTCACGACGTTTGGCGTCACGGCATGTGACGTCACGTCTTGAGCAGCCAATTGAATGCACAGGGGCCGCTTTCCCCCGTGCTGGCATCCATCTTCCCCCGGGAGGCAGAGGGGAGCCACGATACCTTCTTCAGATGGCCGGACGGCTGCAAAAAAAGTAAGTCCGATCGGGGATGCAAAAGTAAGTTGCTTCGCCGCTTCTCCCCTCCTCCCGGAGCAGGGCGCGAAAAGCAGCCTTGCTCCGGGAGGAGGGGAGAAGCGAAGCGACTTACTTTTTGCTTTTGGTTTTTTGGTTTTTTTTTTTTTTTGCTTCGCCGCTGTCAGGTTCTCCCCTCCCGGAGCAAGGCTGCTTTTCGCGCCCTGCTTTGGGAGGAGGGGAGGGGGGATTGGCAGTCCCGACTTCCTGGTATCTGTCATTTGAAATGACAGATACCAGCGTGGCGTGAAGCGTTAGGCCCACGCACCCAGGATACTGTATAGGCGCTCTATCCAGTAAAATGGGTTGCGCGGGCCTAAGGCTTCACGGGCCCTTCTTAGACGCGGTTTACATTTACATAAAATTAGTGTTCAGGATCGAGCGGTAGGTGTGCTGCACTGTGCGTGCGGCAACCACGGGTGCCGCAGGCACTAACGCAGCTCTTCCTACCGCTCGGTACTGGATAGACCTGAATGTTAGGATCTACCTTAGGAGTTACCACCCAGGAAAGAGATCTAGGCGTCATAGTGGATAATACATTAAAATCATCGGCTCAGTGTGCTGTGGTGATCAAAAAAGCAAACAGAATGTTAGGAAATATTAGGAAGAGAATGGAAAATAAAATGGAGGATATCATAATACCTCTGTTTCACTCCATGGTGAGACTGCACCTTGAATATTGTGCGCAGTTCTGATCACCGCATCTCAAAAAGGATATAGCTGCACTGGAGAAAGTGCAGAGAAGGGGTGACCAAAATGATAAGGGGCATTGAATGGCTGCCATATGAGAAAAGGCTAAAGAAGTTAGGGCTGTTCAGTTTGGAGAAGAGTCAACTGAGGGGCGATATGATGGAAGTCTAGAAAATCATGAAAGGACTTGAACAAGTTAATGTAAATCAGTTATTTACACTCTCATATAATAGAAGGACCAGGGGGCACTCCATGAAGTTAGCAAGCAGCTCATTTAAAACAAATCAAAGAAAATTATTTAGTTAAACTCTGGAATTCATTGCCAGAGGATGTGGTTACAGCAGTTAGTATAACTGTGTTTAAAAAAGGTTTGGATAAGTTCCTAGAGGAAAAATCCATAAACTGCTATTACGGTAATTAATAAACAATACAGTGTTGCGCTTCCCGGCCGCGTTCGCTCCATGTCCGGGCCTGCTCACCTTTCCCGTCCATTCACAAGCTCCGGGCTCTTTCACATCACAGCCACCGACAGTTTGCGGCGTCCCCAGCTCCCCCGCGCTTAGGCTCCTGTCCAGGCCTCATGGTGGGGCTCAGCGTCCTCCGTGGCGTCAGCCCTGCCCCTAGGTGCGCGCGGACTGCCCAGCCTCTTAAAGGGCCAGGGGCAGATCCCACCTCCGCGGCGCACCCTGATTGATGCTGTATTAAAGGAAGTGGTCTGACACCACTTTCTCGCCTTGGCAATCGGGTTGTACACTCCGGTGTGTCTAGTTTGCCTTCCAGCGTCTCTTGTTCCAGTTACTCTTGTTCCAGCGTCTCCTGTTCCAGCGTCTCCTGTGTCTCCTGTTCCTTCGTCTCTCCATTCGTGGTAGTACCCTTCGGACTGATCTCACGGTACTGACCATTGCTTGCACCTGACTATTCTTGATTGCTGCCTGAACCTGACCTCTGCCTGTTCTCTGACCACTCCTGATCGCTGCCTGGAACTGACCTCTGCCTGAACACTGACTACTCCTGATCGCTGCCTGGAACCGACCTTTGCCTGAACACTGACTACTCCTGATCGCTGCCTGGAACCGACCTCTGACCAAACACTGATTACTCTTGATCGCTGCCTGGAACTTGACCTCTGCCTGACCTGACTACTTCCGGATTAACTACAGGTACTGACCCCTGCTTCGGCTGACCATTCTGAACTGTTACTCTGGCCTTGATTCTCGCTATCCATTCGGACTCTCTGTTCTGGCCTCCTGTGACCTCTGGATATTCTTGTTTGGACATCGACCGTGCACCCTTGTTCGTGGTGGGCACTCCTCTGCACTTCCTCTCTAGGAGACCCTGCGAGGCCCACCTAAGACCAGGTGGCCCGGGTAACCAAGGACTCAACCTGAGAGAACCCTGGGTTGCTATTGGTGAAGCTCCAGCTAACCTCTGTCTCCTCCTGTGCTCCGCCGCCTGGTGGCAGGCACTCTCCAGATCCGACCGGAGGGCCGTACCAATCCTGCACCAGGCCAACGGTCCACCTCCAGCGCAACATACAGCTTGTGATTTATCTAATGTTGGGTACTTGCCAAGTATTTGTGTCTTGGATTGGCCACTGTTGGAAACAGGATACTGGGCTTGATGGACCCTTGGTCTGACTCAGAATGGCATATCTTATGTTCTTATGTAAAATTTGCTGCCCTCTGCAAGATATCTGAAACTAGATGGACGTTCACCTTCCAGCATGCCAACAACCTGAAGCACACAGCCAAAGCTACACTGGAGTGGCTAAGAAACAAATATTGACTGGGTAAATGTAACATCAGGACTTGCTAGAGAGACATAAAAGTTCCTGGATGTAATAAATGATTGCTTCATGGAGCAATTGGTTCAGGAACCAACAAGAGAGGGAGCTATTTTAGATTTAATTCTTAGTGGAACGCAGGATTTGGTGAGAGAGGTAACGGTGGTGGGGCCACTTGGCAACAGTGATCATAACATGATCAAATTTAAACTAATAACTGGAAGGGGGACAATAAGTAAATCTGCAGCTTTAACACTAAACTTTCAAAAGGGAAACTTTGATAAAATGAGGAAAACATTTAGAAAAAAACTGAAAGGTGTAGCTGCAAAGATTAAAAGTGTTCAACAGGCATGGACATTGTTTAAAAATACAATCCTAGAGGCGCAGTACATATGTATTCCACATATGTCATAATGCCTCTGTATCGCTCCATGATGAGACCGCACCTTGAATACTGTGTACAATTCTGGTCGCCACATCTCAAAAAAGATATAATTGCAATGGAGAAGGTACAGAGAAGGGCTACCAAAATGATTAGGGGAATGGAACAGCTCCCCTATGAGGAAAGACTAAAGAGGTTAGGATTTTTCAGCTTGGAGAAGAGACGGCTGAGGGGGGATATGATAGAGGTGTTTAAAATCATGAGAGGTCTAGAACGGGTAGATGTGAATCGGTTATTTACTCTTTCGGATAATAGAAAGACTAGGGGGCACTCCATGAAGTTAGCATGTGGCACATTTAAAACTAATCGGAGAAAGTTCTTTTTTACTCAACGCACAGTTAAACTCTGGAGTTTGTTGCCAGAGGATGTGGTTAGTGCAGTTAGTGTAGCTGTGTTTAAAAAAGGATTGGATAAGTTCTTGGAGGAGAAGTCCATTACCTGCTATTAAGTTCACTTAGAGAATAGCCACTGCCGTTAGCAATGGTTACATGGAATTGACTTAGTTTTTGGGTACTTTCCAGGTTTTTATGGCCTGGATTGGCCACTGTTGGAAACAGGATGCTGGGCTTGATGGACCCTTGGTCTGACCCAGTATGGCATGTTCTTATATTCTTAAGCACTTTCAACCCCCCCAACACAGTAATCACTCATGAGCATTGCAAACCCCTGAAGTCAGATCCTCCTCCAACTCACTACATCCCCACAAAGTTTTCTCCATCTAACTCTAGCCTTTCAAAATTATTATGGGGACATACACACAGACATGCTTTACTATCTGTTAAGCCTCTCTTCCATATTGAACCTAGGCTATTTGGAACGGAGGTTTATCAGATGGTAAAGGATGTATTAATGGGTTCCATTTAGAACCTATTAAGATATCACAGTATACATTTTCTTGCATATTATTAGCAAGAAAATGTTTATTGCGATATCTTAATAGGTCCCTGATTTTATCTCTTTCCTGCAGGTGTCAGTTTTCAAACTGTCTGCATGGGAACAAAGTCCACAGTCACGTTTAACTCATGGGCTTGTAGGGAGGTATCTCATGTTTTACCCCTGCAAGCAGCAAATATGAATCATAATAGCCAATAAATAACCAGGCCAAATATTGACAGGCCAAAACACTGTCCCAGTGGAAAATAAGAGACCTTGCTCTGATGAGAACTTTATACTGAAGGATACTTTATCTAGATCTGCCTGTTTGTATGCTCCTATGTAAATAAAAAGCAAGGCAGAGGGACAATGCAACTTAAGCTCATAAGCCAGAAGTCAGGGACCAGACAAGGCAAGTCCAGCGGTCGGAAAGACCCCCCACCCTTGGAAGTGAAAGGGGGCGGTGAGACAGAGAAAAACACTCTAGTGCACAGCTTGGCATACAGATGTGGCAGTTCTCCCCCTGAAGAAATGGGGAGGAGGGAAAAGGCTTGCAACATGATAGGACCCCCCCCCCAATAAATGGGGAGGGAGAAAAAACCTGCAAGGCGGGAAAGACCCTCCACCCACCACATGATGATCTTCTGCATATTTATGAGCTGGAAAATATAAGACAGGGGGGCAAATAAGGAGAGGGAAGTGACCCTGGAAGTAAAGGATGCCCTGGAGGTTGGGGAACGAACCCTGAGTGTGACCCGGAAAGGAAGAACAAAAGGGGAGCCCAAAACAGACCAGCACTCTCTGCTATTGAGGAGGGAGAAGACTAAGTGTGGCCAAGAGCCCGGGGCAGGAGACCAGAGAGAGGAGATGCCCTCTTCAGGTGCGGAGAGTGACATGGAGTCTGAGATGGTAAGGGGCGAGAACAAGCCCCAGACAGCCCGGCAAGTACCAGAGCCAGAAGCCAGTCTCCTTTCCGGATCGCTGCCAGCTCTGCCAGTACCAAACCCAGGAACCAAGCCCTTCCCTGCACACATTTTCCTGACTTCCAACCAGCGTCTGCTTCAGAGGTGACCAGAGGGGTATCGCCTAAGTTGGGACCAGGGCTAAGTGAGTTAGCCTGCTTAATATATTAATGCTTATGGTTAAGGAGCATGGCATGTTTGTTACCAACCATGGTACAGAACTTTCTTTAGGGAAAATTGGTGCTTAGTGGCCAGGATGTTTGGTAGGAATTGTTATTTTCTAAATGCTACATCCTGCAAAATCTGATAAATAAAAGTCTGTTTCTGAGGAGAACGTGTTGTCTTTTTCCTAACTTAGGATTGTGAAATAAGCTGAGAGGGCAACTGAAAGTGTCCTGTAGCAGACAGGTCCCTGCACCCCTAAACTTGCTTACAGTCTTTGCTGCAATTTTCAAAATTTAAATTTTTAAAACAGTGTGCTAGTACTTTTTCCATGGAAACTACTGCATGAAGAATTGAAAATGCAATCTGTGTTATTTTCTTACCCAGGTTAAATGCCCCTGGGAATGACTCTTCTAAATGCTGCTAAACATGGACACGTAGTAAAACACCACACATACCTTTAGTTACATTGAGGGAGGGTAATTTGCAGACAGGCAATTATGTATTTGAAAATTGTCCTCCCCATGCCCCAAAACAACCAAGGATACTCGCCTTGCTGTGGCATAGGTAGGTTAAACATGCATCTTTTATGCTAAAATACCATTAATATACACAGTACATCAGGTTAACAGTCCCAGCATCCAGAGAAACAAGGGGCTGTGACCAAGTTTGTGGTCCGTAAATGTGGCATTTCACCAGATGCACTGGTTTTATAATAATTTTTGAGCAAGTAGAAAGAGAGAGATTTTTAAATTTCCTTTGCTGCAGTGACTCTATGCTCCTGAGTGCTCTCTGTTGTTTTGGGGAAGAAGCACCTCTGTACTCATAACAGTCTTGACAGTGTTGCTTGTGTTTCCTTCTTGCAGAATATATGTGAGGAGAAAAAAAAACTATGCATATGTTTTTCCAATTAAAAACTGCAACTTATGATTTGTAGAGGCTATTGATTAACCTTGAAGTGCAGAGTAAATCATGATAGAAGTCTCCGGTATTTATTTTATTAGATTGAGAAAGATGCTTTGGATATCCAAGTGAATGACAAGAGGATTCGGGAGGAAACTGAAAAGAGAAGACAGGAACTATATGGTGTGTCATGTTTCATTCCTTTACATAATACAATACTTTGCATCCTGGTATTTAATGAAATATGGTACTCTGTAATTGACAATTTTTTTTTAATTTAATCTTTATTATGCTTTTCAAAACAAAAAAAACTCAACTTGATGTATAGAAATTGATGGTGGATTACAGTATAGCAACAAAATAATAGAATACATAAACAGAAATACATTACCATATATACTCATGTATAAATAAATCTCATGTATAAGTCAAGGGTATTTTTTGGGCCCCAAAATCAAGATTTATCTGTCACAAGTGGATAAGTCGAGGGTAAGTGTTGTCTACAAGTTAACAATTACCAAGGGTGCTGAAAATGCTTCCTGATGTCAAATAGCTTATACTAGCCGTTAAGCCCGTAACAACGGGCTACATTTAAAAACATTTTTTTCGGTCCATTTCCTTCCGACTCCCTCCCCCTCATTCTCCCTCCTCCCTCTAGTCTCCCTCCCTCCCTCTCCCCCTTCCCCCCTCCCCCTCTATTCTCCCTCCCTCTCCCTCCCTCCCCTCTTCCTCCCTCTCCCCCTCTCCCTCCCCTCTTCCTCCCTCTCCCCCCTCCCCTTCCTTCCTCTCCCCTTCCTTCCCCCTCCTCCCTCTCCCCTTCCTCGCTCTCCCCCCTCACTCTCTCCTCCCTCCTCACTCTCTTCTCCCCCCCTCCCCTTCCCCTCACTCTCTCCTCCCTCTCCTCAGTCACTCCCCCTCTCTCAATCCCCTCCCCTTTCAGATCATCCACAACCGGCAGATGGAAGATCTCCGGGGGGTCCCCCCCGCGTGCGCGGCGCCGCTACTGCTCGTCGTCGCTGCCGCCGCTACTGCTCCTCCCACTCCTGCTTCTCGCCGCTGCCGCTCCTGCGGCCCCAGCGCCATTTTTTTTTTCGGGCACGCTCGGCTCTGACCGACATGCTCGCCCGCGCATGCGCGGTAGAGCTGCGCTCTACTGCGCATTTGCGGGCCGTCGGTCAGAGCCCATTTATAAGGTAGATAGACCAAGTACACCAGAGAGCCTGAGAAATAATTATAGACTTGATTAGAATCCAGTATATTAGAATTATTTATATTCTCACTGATTTTTAATCAAGAGCTAGTATATCATGTCATCTTTTGCTATAAACTTTGTTTCAGACAAGCAATAATCATTACAAGATGGCTGCCCTCCTTGTTTAATCCTTCCCTCCCTCTCCCCCCATGGCTGCACTCCCTGTTCAATCCTGCCCTCCCTGTTCAATCCTTCCTACCCCCTTTTGACTGTCTTCCCTGTTCAATCCTTCCCTCCCTCCACCCCCCCCCCCCCTCCCTTTCATGGCTGCCCTCCCTGGTCAATCCCTCACTCCAACCTCCCCATGGCTACCCTCCCTGTTCAATTCTTTCTTCCCTCCCTCCCATGGCTGCCCTCCTTGTTCAATCTTTCCCTTCCTCCCGACCCCCCCCCCCCCCCAAGACTCACCAAAAGTCTCTAGAGGTCCAACACGGGGCCCGGGAGTGATCTCCCTCTCCCAGGCCGTAGGCTGCCAGTAGTTAAAATAGCACCACGGCCCTTTGCCCTTACCATGTGGCAGGGGCTACCGGTGCCATTGGCTGTTCCCTGTCAATTGATAAGGGTAAAAAGCTGCTGGCGCCCGCTGGACCACCAGGGACTTTCAGTGAGTTTGGGGGGAGGATGGGAGGATCACGTAATACGCGTGTATAAGGCGAGCCAGCTTTTACGTGTCTATGGTCTGGCACAAATTTCTCAAGAATGTAATTAGTGCAGTTAGTGTGGCTGCATTTAAAAAAGATTTGGATAAGTTCTTGGAGGAAAAGTCCATTAACTGCTATTAATCAAGTTGTCTTAGAGAATAGCCACTGCTATTACTGGCATCAGTAGCATGGCATCTACTTAGGGCCAGATTTTAAAAGTTACCCGTGGGCGTAGATTAGTGCGCGCAACCCGGTGCGCACAAATCTATGCCCGATTTTATAACATGCACGCGCAGCCGCACGCATGTTATAAAATCCAGGGTTGGCGTGCGCAAGGGAATGCACTATTGTGCAACTTGCGTGCGCCGAGCCACGCAGCCTTCCTCCGTTCCCTCCGAGGCCGCTTCGAAATCGCTCCGAAATCGGCGTAGGTTGTACGCGCTGGCCAATGGCCAGCCCGTGATCCCGGGCAAATGGCCACTGTGCCTGGAGGCTCCAGCCCCGCCCCACCCCTGGACTGCCCCACCCCTTTTTTCAAGCCCAGGACATACGCGCATCCCGGGGCTTGAGCATGTCGCTGGGCCTATGCAAAATAGACTCGGCGCGCACAGGAGTGGGTTTTAGGGGTTATGCTCGTAATATACACTCGTAACCCTTTTAAAATCCGCCCCTTAGTGTTTTGATACTTGCCAGGTACTTGTAGCCTGGATTGCCCACTGTTGGAAACAGGATGCTGGGCTTGATGGACCCTTGGTCTGACCCAGTATAGCAATTTCTTATGTTCTTATAACTTATATATGAGTATATACGGTAACTATATTCTTCCATTTATTAAACCACCACTGGGGGAGAAAAATAAGAGAAAAAGACTGAAAAAGAAAAGAACAAGAATCAATATTTATAATATGCTAGAATTAAGAGACATCTTGAGGTTCAGACCTTCTCGGAGGGATCCTATTCTGAATGAATCCCTCTAGCTGTGAAGGTTCAGAAAAGATTTATTTGACCCCCAAATGACAATTTTAAAGTATCCACTTAACAGAGACACAAGTAAATAGGACACAGAAGAAAGACATTTCCATTTAAAAAAATGCACATAATGGAAATGCACATAATGGACAGCCTACATGGAATTTTCTTGGAAGGCCTTTCTCCACGGCTCCAGGACGAACTTGCGGCCCGGGACCTTCCGGACGATCTCCAGGAGCTTATAGAGCTGGCCGGACGAGTTGACCGATGCATCCAGCGCTGCTTTCGGGAGCGAAGGTCCGTCCAGGGGCAGGCCGGTCATCAAACCACGCCACCCTCGGGGCCGAGCCCCACCACCTGCGGCAGCTGCCCTTCCGCCGGAAGAACTCATGCAATTGGGCCGGGGTCCTCTCTCTGCCGAAGAACGGAGGCGTCGACGCTCGCAGGGGTTATGTCTCTACTGTGGTGGCAAGGGGCACTTCCTGGCTCGCTGCACTGAACATCCGGGAAACGCCCGAACCTAGAGTCTAGTGGGGAGTTGATTCTAGGCAGTACCTCTTCGAACTCCCCATGTACCGTCCCGGCAAGACTCTGTCTCCCAGGAGGAGGATTCGATACCTTGGCACTGCTCGATTCCGGGTCCGGGGGAAATTTTATCCGCCGAGATCAGGTACAACAACTGCAGCTCGAGGTCTTGCCTCAGGAACCACCCTTGCGGGTATCTTCCATCCAGGGGATTCCTCTCCCGGGTGCCATTACCACTCTTACGCATCTTCTCCAGCTTCAGGTCGGGCTTCTTCATAGGGAGGAGATCTCTTTTCTCATCCTTGAGAGATCCATTCACCCGCTCATCTTAGGACTGCCTTGGCTGAGGAAACATTCTCCAGTGATAAACTGGGACTCGCTGCAGATCACATCATGGGGGCCAGCATGCGTTCATCGCTGTCTTCCTGCTCGCCCACTCCAGACGCTTCCGCTCCTGGCAGCCCCGTTGTCGGTGCCACCACAGTACCAGGCCTTCCAGGAGAAGGCTGAATTACTACCTGAGCATCGGCCTTTCGATTGCGCGATTGATCTGCTGCCAGATACTACACCACCTCGCGGTAGAGTTTACCCTCTGTCTCTGCCGGAAACCAAGGCCATGTCTGCTTACATTAAGGAGAATCTGGACCGAGGGTTTATAAGACCATCTAACTCTCCGGCAGGAGCCGGCTTCTTATTCGTGGCCAAGAAGGATGGGTCTCTTCGGCCCTGTATCGATTACCGGGGCCTGAACCAGATCACCCGACGAGACCGCTATCCGTTACCCCTGATTCCGGAACTCCTGGATCGTCTGCAAGGGGCCCGCATCTTCACCAAGCTGGACCTTAGAGGGGCGTACAACCTCGTACAGATCCGACCGGGAGACGAGTGGAAGACCGCTTTTAATACCAGGGACGGTCATTATGAATACCTCGTCATGCCTTTCGGTCTCTGTAACGCCCCAGCCGTGTTCCAAAATCTAATGAACGAGGTGCTTCGCGACCTCCTGTACACCTCAGTCATCGTCTATCTGGTCGTTGTGTTAATATACTCCCGGGACCTTGAGGAACATCGTCAACATGTTCGCCAGGTTTTGCTAAAGCTAAGAGAGAACCGATTATATGCCAAGCTGGAGAAATGTCAGTTCGAGGAGGAATCCTTGCCCTTCCTGGGGTACATCGTCTCCTCTACCGGCTTCCGCATAGATCCCGATAAAGTCGCCGCTATCCGGAACTGGCCTCAACCGGTGGGAGTGAAGGCGCTCCAGCGTTTTTTAGGCTTCGCCAACTTCTACCGCCACTTTATCCCGCATTATTCCACCTTGGTGGCGCCTCTTACAGCCCTCACGCGCAAGGGTGCCGACGCACGTAAATGGACCCCAACCGCCGTACAGGCCTTCCAGGACCTTAAGGAGGCTTTCCTTCAGGACACCTGCCTCCGACATCCGGACCCCTTACGCCCGTTCATAGTGGAGGTGGATGCCTCCAATGTGGCCGTCGGGGCCGTCCTGTCCCAGATCACCAAGGACGGCAAAGCTCGGCCATGTTCCTACTTCTCCCGTAAGTTTTCACCTGCCGAGAAGAACTACGGTATCGGGGACAAAGAGCTCCTTGCCATCAAACTTGCTTTTGAAGAGTGGCGCCAGTGGCTGGAGGGGGCTCAACATCCAATCATAGTTTACACGGACCACAAAAATTTGGAATATTTATCCCATGCTCAGAGGCTCAATCCCCGGCAGGCGCGCTGGTCCCTCTTTTTTAGTCGGTTCAATTTCTCCCTTCGGTATCGACCGGCGACCAAGAATGTTAGGGCAGACGCCCTCTCACGCACCACTGAGATCGAGGATACCTCTGAGACCCCTCAATTCATTCTGGATCCGGCTAAAGTCTAACTGGCTGCCACCGAACTTGCACCAGCGGGGAGGACGGTAGTTCCCGTACGCTCGAGAAAGAGGGTCCTAGCATGGGCACACGACTCTCTGACGGCCGGTCATCCCGGGATCGCCCGGACTCTTGAACTACTAACAGAGTTCTATTGGTGGCCACGAGTGAAGGAGGATGTTCGTCTATATGTACAATCTTGTCCCACGTGTGCACAGCAGAAACCCTTACCCGGTCGTCCCTGGGGTCTCCTCCAGCCACTCCCAGTACCCACAGAACCGTGGACTCATATCTCCACGGATTTTGTGGTAGAATTACCCCCGTCTGAGGGTAAGACGGTGGTTTGGGTCACGGTTGACCGCTTCTCGAAAATGGCCCATTTTGTGCCACTTGCCAAGTTACCCACGGCTCCAGAGCTAGCTGGACTGTTCGTCCATCATGTCTTCCGACTGCATGGTCTGCCTCTACATATTGCCTCGGACCGAGGGCCCCAATTCACGGCAAAGTACTGGCGGGCTCTCTGCAGGAAATTTGGGGTTCAGCTAGACTTAACCACGGCGTTTCACCCTCAGGGCAACGGGCAGGTTGAACGCACAAATCGAACTCTGAAGGCATTCCTCCGAGCCTTTGTAGGAGAGCTGCAGGACAATTGGGTCGCTCTTCTACCGTGGGCCGAGTTCTCTTATAATCGCCATCGACACTCCGCCACGCGACAGTCTCCTTTCCAGTTGGTTTATGGGAAGGTTCCCAAACCTCCTCTACCGTTACCGGTACCTGTCTCCTCACCAGCGGCGCAACTGACGGCCAGTCAAATTCACAAGCTTTGGCACGCTACGCAAAAAAGCTTCACCGCACCGCCGCTCGGTTCAAGGCTTACGCGGATCGGTCTCGGCGCCCCGCCCCAGTGTTTCTGCCCGGATCTAAGGTATGGCTCAGTACCAAGAACATCCAGCTTCGGATTCCTTCCATGAGGCTAGCGCCTCGCTACATTGGACCCTTCCGGGTGGCCGAACGTGTTGGCGCGGTTTCCTATCGCCTACGTCTTCCTTCTACCCTTAGGATACATGATGTCTTCCATGTCTCCCTCCTCAAGCCTGTGGTCCTCTCTCGCTTTCGACCTCTCCCTCCGGAGCCCACTGCTGTTGCTTCTGACCCCGGGGCCACGTACACGGTCAAGGATGTGTTGGATGTTCGGTTCCGTCGTCATCGCTGGGAATATCTTCTCTCTTGGGAGGGATACGATCCTGAGGAGAACTCGTGGGAACCCTCCACCCACATCCTGGATAAGGACCTTCTCCGCCAGTTCCATCTGGCTCATCCAGCAAAGCCGCGACCCCCGGGGAGGGGGCGTAGGAGGGGGGGTACTGTTGCGACCCCGGGACCGACCCGGGGTCGGCACTCACCCGTGGCGCGGTCCGGACTCGTCCCCAGGCCGGTCCCAGGGTCGGCGCCCGCCCATGGCGCGGCCCGGGTCCGTTCCCGCTCGCTCGGCCCTGCACAGGCCTCTAGCACCGCGCTCCTGCCTCGCAGGAGCGGACGGCGTCTCGAGGCAGCTGGCTCCGCCCCCTAGTCGCGCGCGCGCGCGCGGCTGAGCTCCCTTCTTAAAGGGGCCAGCGCGGGAAAACCCGGGGACTGCCTCCGATGACGTCAGACGCTGCAGGGCTATTTAAGCCCTGCAGTTGCTCTTCTTCTCTGCCTTGCAACGAGGTTCCCAGGGTTTCGTTCCTGCTTCCAGTTGCAGTATCCTGCTTACTCTTCCCTCTTCCTTGGCTTCTGACTCGGACTGGCTCTCAGTGATTCCCTGGCTTCTGACACGGACTGGCTCTCGGTGATTCCTTGGCTCCTGACGCGGACCGGCTTTCGATGTTTCTGTGGTACTCGACTTGGCCTGGTGAGTGACGTTCCTTTGGCTCTCGACCTTGGACTTCTTCAGGACTCCGTCTCCGAGGTATCTCCTAAGTCCCAGCGGCCGGGTCCCTACGGGCTCCTCCTGGGGGGACACCGGCTTCCAGGGTGAATCTCCTAAGTCCCAGCGGCCGGACTCTTACGAGCTCCTCTCGGGGGAGTACTGGCTTCCAGGGCGAAGACCTTCTACCACCAGGCCAGTCTCACCTTCTCCTCAACTCCTTGACCAGCCCTTGGTCGCATAGGGCCTTCCGTGGTTTCCTCCGCCAGCCGTCCTCGAGTCCGCCTCTGCCGCCTCCCGATCGGCACCAGTGCTGAGAACCCTCTTAGCCTCCCTCCATCGGTCCCGATCGGTCTAAGGGTCCACGAAGCTAACACAATTTACTGCCAGGTTTTGGAGGGCCCTCTGCCAGAAGTTTGACGTCACCCTTGACTACACGTCTGCTTACCACCCACAGACCAATGGTCTTGCGGAGAGAACGAATCAGACCTTAAAGCAGTTCCTCCGTATCTACATCAATGAGAAACAAGATGACTGGGCTAGCCTGCTACCCTGGGCAGAATTTGCACTTAATTCTCATCTCTCCACGGATACTGGGTCCTCGCCATTCCAGATAGTGTATGGGAAGCAGTCACGCCCGCTGCTGCCAGTTCCCATTTCAATTATTTCCCCGGTAGCTCAACTCTCGGCAGACGAGTTACACCGCCTGTGGACCTCCACACAACGCGCACTGGTCAAATCCAGTCAGGTGGCAAAAAGGTACTCCGATCAGCGAAGAAGACCATACCTGCCTCTCAGGCCAGGCCAAAACGTTTGGCTAAGCACACAGTTCATCTGCCTGACGCTGCCATCAGTGCGACTGGCCCCGCGATTTATAGGGCCATTTCCTATCATCTGACAGGTTGGTGCAGTTTCATATCAGCTCCGTCTTCCGCCTTCTCTCAAGATACACAATACGTTCCATGTTTCCCTCTTGAAGCCTTTGGTGTTATCATGGCCTTCCAGCATGCCTCCGACTCCCCAACCTATTGCCTCCGAAGATGACCTCACCTATTAAGTCCGAGAAGTCTTGGACGTGAGGAAGCATAGGAAGAAATGGGAGCACCTCTTAGCGTTCGGCCCCGAGGAAAACACCTGGGAGCCGTTGGCCAACATCTTAGATCGGGGCTTGCTTGAGCAATTCCACAGAGACCATCCGTCTAAGCCCAGGCCTCCGGGGAGGCACCCTAAAGAGGGGGGTACTGTTGTGTTCCGCGCCCTACCTCATCCGTGGGGGTGGCACACCACGGCAATGCCAAGTCATGACCCTGGGCCGGCGCCCGCCACCCCGGCGCAGGTTCCCAGTCTGGCCGCCGGGTGGGGAACCGTCCCCACTCCTCCCCCCTCGCGGCGCTCTGTAGGCTTTCCTCCCCGGAGGAAATCCAAGGTAGCCACCACCATTTTTAGGCACGAGGCCGCGCCTCGTCACCAGAATTAAAGGGACCTAAACCCTTTAATTACCCACAGCTGCTGCCAATGGTCCAGAGCAGAGGAAGTATAAAAGGAGGCTTCCTCTGCTCATTCCTTGACTTGGCAACTTTTGGGTTAGTCAGGTCTTCTTGCTTCGGTGAGTACTTCTATTTTGGATCCTTGTTCCTGTTTTGTCTTGGTGTTTCTGGTTCCTGACTTCGGATCGGCTAGCAGTGATTCCTGGTGTTTGACTTCGGATCGGCTAGCAGTGATTCCTGGTGTTTGACTTTGGATCGGCTAGCGGTGATTCCTGGTGTTTGACTTCGGACTGGTAAGCGACGACCCTCTGGCACTTGACCTTGGACTTCTTTTGGACCATCGTCTCCAAGGGCCCACCTAAGTCCCAGCGGCCCGGGTCCCTACGGGCTCCTCCTGGGGGGACCGCAGGCTTCCAGGGTTGAAGCTCCAGTCAGCCCTTGCACCGAACGCTCAACCTCTCAAAGGTCCACCTAAGTCCCAGCGGTCCGGGTCCCTACGGGCTCCTCCCGGGGGGACCGCGGGCTTCCAGTGGCGAAGACACAGTTCCTTTTCTCGACGTCATGACTCTTCGTCTGCCTCTATAGTCGCTTCTGTCTCCAGTGCCGAGGGTCAGCTGGTCACATCTTCTGTTTCTGCCTCGCCACCCAACGGGAGAACCTATGGACCTTCCTCCTCAGGTATTCCATCCTCCCGTCTGCCCAAGGGTTCACAAGCCTGAGCATAACAGATGTCTTCTAAAGACTTGCTCAAAAGCTATCTAATCAATATATCAGGATTTTCAGCAACATCGATTCCATGGTATCCAAAATGTTATACTTACCAACAAAGCAGGATTTTATTTATTTTATTATTTAACAGTTTTCTATACCGACATTAAAATACACATCATATCGGTTTACATTATAACAGCAGGTAGAAATTACATCGAACGGGGAGACGGGGATGGAGAACCGATAGGAACAAGAGTTAGAGGGGCTCTAACAGGGAGCCCGAGGCAATAGTTAAAAATAGAAAAAGGGGGGGTGGGGGAGGAGGAGGGAGCTATATACAAAGGGAGAGTTGGGAGGGTGAAAAATTAGGGGCTAAAATACAAGGAAGGGGTGGAAGGAGGGGGGGCAGATATTTACATGGGCGGTGGGAGTGGGTAGATTGTAGCAAAGCTTGAAGTCAGTTGATACTTTATCAGATATAATATAGAAATTTATCAGATATAATAGAAAAATCCTTTGAGACAAATATTGAAACTGGTTTCATTTACACAGGTGTCTGATAGAGACTTGATACTCCAATTGTATTTTCGTAAGCAACAACAGCAATTTTATGGTAAACAAATTAGAGTATTCCCTGATATTACTAAATTGATGCAAGAAAAGAGAAAATCTTTTCTACAGATGAAGAATGAAGTGATAACAAGAGAAGCCAAGATCTATTTAAGATTCCCATGCAGATGTATATTTGTATTTCAAAATGATAGATTTATTTTTATGGAGAGAGCAGCTAAGGCAGTGTTTAGATTCGCACTCCTAAGAAAACTCCTAGAAGGTGTTGACTATATATGAAAGGTGCAATTTTGTCATTGTGCGGTTATTATTATTGAAAATTTTCCTGTATAATCTGCTTTAATGTAATTGCTCTCTATTCATACTTATAATATACGGATAAAATTATTAACCTTAGTTTTTGGGCCTGTTTGGCCATGAATATTGGAATTATATCCTTTCTGTGTTTTTCTGAAAACATTGTTTCAATGTTATTTGTTAGAAATCAATACAAAAAAATTAAAAAAAAAAAAGAATATCTCAGGTATCCATTCTTGACCCACAAGACAAGACCTCCATAATCCTGAAGGCCTGAGCACACTGACCTTAGGCCCCAGCCACCTTCCCAGGACAGAAGGCAGGACTGGCCACCCTCTCCCCTTGGAGAGACTACCCTACCAGCACCTCTCTTTAGTCAGAGAGACATTCCAAAGTACCCTGAGCCATAAAGGCACACAAGTTTTGTAAAACTCCTGATTACTGTCACTGGAGAGTTTCATACCTCTTCTGTATACTCCTACTGTACTCTGATACCTCTCACTTCAAACAGGGTCTATTGCGACCAGTGCTGCTACTCTAGTAAGGGACAGTTTTGGGAGTCATTTCATGTGCCTCACTTGAGTCTCCATGTTTACTAGCGCTGTTCACTCATCAGGAAGGCAAGGACTACAAACATATTCCTGCACTGTGTTCTAAAGATAAAACTTCAAGAAAATTAGCTCATTGTTATATTTCTTTTTCTTTGCTTCTTATTAGCCACCCAAATGAAAGAAAATGATAAAATTGCCTGCTTACTTGAGGACCGACAAGCAAATGACATCAGAAATTTAAACAAAGCCATTGATGAGTTTCGACTGCGCTATCAAATGCCACAGACCAGGCGCGAGTTTGATCTTTCTGATCCAGAAGCTGTAAAGAAAGCTCTTCCTGCTCGACTAAATGACAGTGACCCTCGTTGTACTGTCTCTGGCATTCAGAAGTTTGTTGGTGAAGATTTAAGCCAGAAACAGAGAAGGAAATTCCAGCAAGAGCAGTTGAGAGAATGGTCTTTGCAGCAACAAAGGGATCTGGAGAAAGCTCAAGCAGATCAAAAGTTTGCAGGTAAAATGAGTCTTAGGTCTACATTGTATCCATCCTTTCACTTACTGACGTAGCAGAATTGTATGTCTCTTGTAAAATATTCTTAGCCATCAATGAATAGCTAGGAAATATAGTAGCATTTTGCTACTTCTTGGTACCTTTTTAAAATTTGGATTTTGGACTTTTTACTATCCTTGCCTCTTTAATTCATTTATTTGTTAAGACATTTTAGGATTGTTTGAATGGAAAAGTATTTCAAAAGTATTCTTGCTCTTTCTCTGCTTACTATTATATTGTATGGAGTACAATTTTCAAATAGCCTGCCTAGAGATTAATTTTCACAGGCATTTCCTTGGGTAAAATAGTGCTTTACCTGCATAAATGACCTGTTATCAAATTGCCTGCCCAATAAGCAGGGAAATTATGCAGGTATATGCTGTATGTATTTTAAGTTTACCCGAACAGAGCAGAGGCATTCCCGGGGACAGGAGGCTGATGTTAGGGAAAAGTTTGCACTTATAAGCAAAGTTAACCAGATAAACGTATCCTGCTAATTCTGTAGGGATATTCAGTGGCACAGGCTTGCTGCTGAGTATACTCAGCAATGTCAAAGTTAGCCGGATAAGTTTATCCGGCTAACTTTAGGATTGCCAAAGACCAGTCCTTAAGTTATCTGGCTACCAAAAAATGCTGAAAATCAGAGTTTATTCAGTCTGCAATGGAATGCCCCCGCCCCACCCCTGATCTGGCAGGATAAACAGTTCTCCAACTATCTTAGAACTAGTCAGCATAGTGGGATTTTCAACTCCACCATTTAAACAGCTAAGTTCAAACTCAGCTGGACAAAAGAGGCCGAATACAAACCTCTACATGTATAAAATTTCATGAAAAATGTCCGCACACATAATAGCAAATGTAAATGTGTGCAGATAGTGTTCGTGTTCACTTTTAAAATTTGTGTAACTTATATGGGGTTTTTACCATCTAATTTTTCAGGGTAGTACAAACTAACTGGCTGGTTTTAATGCACATACAGTACTTTATGGAAATTATCAAAGAGAAATAATTACATTGTTTCTTTTTGAAAATTAGCAAGTTTAGAGTATAGGGGCTAAACATATCCATGCGTTTTCACCGGCTGTTTGTGTGGGCAGCCAATCAGGGGCAAAATAACAAGCATAAACTGGAAAAATCAAATGTACGTGTTCTATTTTTCATGCCCAATCTAAACATTCCTACAAAATGGCCCTTGGCTCCCATTTGCCCCTTATGTGTGGGGCAATGGGAGCCACGTGTCATCTGACACTGTTTTCAGTGATGGTACGGGTTGGGCAATAGCCAAGTGCAGAATTGTTCTTGCTCCTGGGGGGGCCCCTTTAATTCAAAATTGAGTAAAAACAGGGTCTGGGGATGACTGGGGGCCTTGGGGGTCAGTGGGAGGGGGAATTTTGGAGATTTGAGGTGAGGAAGTTACAATAAGGGGGCAGGACTTAACTTATATTCAGGGTGGGGCTGTGCTGGGGAAGAGGGAGGCCTAGAGGGGAGGCTATGTCCATAGTGGGCAGGAGGGCTTTGAAATGATGCATAGTTTCCCTAACCTAAGCCACATAGCAGGTGCAAAGTATATGCATAAGCTGTGGTGAATTTTCACCAAAATTTGAAAATTTACTAAAGATACACGAGTACAAAAAATGTCTGCATATTGTACTGCTAGGTGGCTTAGTGAAAATTGCCCCTATCAGACCTAAAGTAATAAGACAGGAGTAAAAAACTGTGTTGTATTTCAGTACACATTTTCTTAACTCCTGCTGCTGTAAGGCTATAAGCTAATAGTATGTTAATGGATCAGGAGTTCAAAAGAAGCTCATAAACCTTAAAATGTGCATAAAAACAGGAATAGTATGCATAAATCATGTTTAATGTGTACAAACTATGATTTATGTGGAAGAAACTTGATTTATGCATACAAACCAAGATTCAGGAGTACAGAACATGGATTCTGAGCATAAATATTGTTTTGCATGCACAAATCATGCTTAATGTGCACAGAACATGTTAAGAGTAGAGCCCTGGTTTGTGCACATTGTACAGAAACCATAGATTTGTGCAGCTAAAAGTTGTGTGCACAAAAGATGAATTAGGGGCACAATCTATGTTTCTATGTTTCTATAATCTTTATCCCCCTAAATTGTACGCAGAAGACTTGAGTTAGAACCATAAGTTATACACCTAAAAGTTGTGCACTCAAAACATGAGAACATAAAATTTGTGCTCATAGGTTGTGCCAGAAAACCCAGATAAAGCATGTTTTATGCGCATATATCTTGAGTACAAAGACCCCAGCACCACAAATTCCAGATTCAGCCCCATAGACTAACACTCGCCCAGAAACTTTACTCCACATCTGACCAGAAATTAAATTTCTGGTATTGTTTTAAGCCTACACACCTCTCTGCTTTGGGGCATAATAGCTAATGCCTGATTAACATGGCTAAGCCGTGTGCACAAAACTCCTTGCTACATCAGAAGTAAAGTTCTGTGCTCAAAAATGTGTGCAGAACCACACACTGACCTGTGCACACAGCTTAGCACACCTCATGAATGCCTTTCAGGTTGATTTTGAAACAAGCACGCAAGGATAGGATAGAATTTTATAATTGTGTGCGCATTTATGCACGTATGTTTTAAAATGTACCAACTACGTGTTAAGTATGCTTCTAATTTTAAGAGGCTACTCGAGCACAGCTAGTGCATGTGTGTCTTCATTAGGACCTTGTCAGCTTTTACTCATGTATGTCAGCAAATTTTAAAACATGCTCGCACAGGGACAACCCAGTTTTTCCAATTAGTCCACCAGTTTGCCCAGTTAATATCAAGGTGTTCCAAACCCCTCTGGTTCTTTATCATGTACGCTCCCAGTTGACCCAGACCCCCTCACCCTGTCCTCTAAGCCTTAAAACTCGAGATCTACAGACTTGCTGTTCATCTGGACTAGCAGTAAAGTTACGAGGATAACAAGCCCACACACACCGTGATCTCCGGTTTTAAAATTCGGAGTTATGCGTGTAAGTGTTGGCTCCAGGCTGGAACGCCTATGCCCCACCACTTTTCCGCCCCCTTATTCCTCACTCGCTCACGGGTACTTACGCGCATATTTTTTAGCTTTTTAAAATCCGTGTTGCTGACGCAAGACCCACATATGCATGTATGTGGGCATTAAGCTGTTTGTGTGTACCACATATTATAATCTGGCAGAATGCACACATTATGGTTTTAATTGCATTTAGAGGATCTATATGACAAGAACAGGATTAAACTTGATGAAAGGGCTATGGACCTTCAAAGAATGGAGGAAGAATCAAGACGAGCTGTGTGTCTGGCTACAAAGGACTACAATGTAGCCCAGGTAATTTGACCTTACTTCTAAAGGGATAGTAAAATGTTACAAACCATTATTTTAAAAACATATTAGAGGTGCTGATGTTGCAGCAAAGGGAAAGGTCTGCTGTTCAGGAAATGGATAGCCTCTGAACAGCAGTAGAAGTATCAGGCAACTCGCATCTCTATAACAGAAACCTTTATAGTATCAAGCACTAATGTATAGCAGTGCAACATTTTCCCATCTACTCAATGTGCCATGTATCTAGATTATATTGAAGCTCGTGGCAGTGGGTAGGAGAATGGAAGTAGACCAGGGATGAGCAAACTGGAGGACATAAACAATCCTGAATGGGGCAATGGCTGCCCAATAAGGGAAGAAAAAATGGCTTTGCTGTCGAGTCTCATTGCTGTGGAGGCACTGCAAACTCAGGTAAGAGGGAGCTGTCAGAACGTAGTGACATATTTGTAAGCATTTATGGTAGCTATCTCAGAGAGTCCATCTCCTTCCCCTGTGTATCATAATATACAGCATATACACATAGGGGCAACCTCTATCCATTCATATATATGTATTTTCTACACCAAATTCAAAACACCATATTTGTATTAATCATACCCAATTTGTATACATATACATGTAATATTACAAAATGTTACATCAAAATTACCCTATACAATCAAGATTAATACTTATGGACACGTTGGTAGTACATCCTACACATTTACATCATATTAGACATAACAATATCATATCCCCTTATAAAACACATATGCCCATATCATATATCCACCACACCCATGCACACCCATTCACTCATAGTCACACCATCCATACATCATACATATCTAAGTTCACCCCTAAAATCCCACAATTCAACTTTTACTTCCAATTTTCCATCCCATCAATCAATTTTTACTTCCAATTATCCCAACAAGGATCCTTGTTTCGCCCCATTCAGGCTTCAACAGGGGATGTACTTATATAGTCTTCCCTTCAAATCACCGGCCCATTCTCTTCTACACCAGCAAACTCCAAACCGGCATGATCCACCGCTCACATATGTCCGAGTATCACCCTCTACCTATAATATATAACAATCATTAATGCCATTCCCTAAATGTCTTCTATTATAATTCTTCCTAAATTCAAAGCCACTTACTACTTTTTCCTTATGCCATACATGTCCATAATGATCTTCCTGAACGGGGCGAAACAAGGGTCTTTGTATAGATGGTGTGACTATGAGTGAATGGGTGTGCATGGGTGTGGTGGATATATGATATGGGTATATGTGTTTTATAAGGGGATATGATATTGTTATGTCTAATATGATGTAAAGGTGTAGGATGTACTACCAACGTGTCCATAAGTATTAATCTTGATTGTATAGGGTAATTTTGATGTAACATTTTGTAATATTACATGTATATGTATACAAATTGGGTATGATTAATACAAATATGGTGTTTTGAATATGGTGTAGAAAATACATATATATGAATGGATAGAGGTTGCCCCTATGTGTATATTTATATTTGTAAGCATGCATCTCTTTCAGTGGGCTGGGGAGAGGAACTGCTTCTGCTGCAGCAGAACTCTGTGGTAGAACTGGACATAGGAGGAGCCACTGCAGTTTTCACAACCCATGAAGAGCTGCTACCCTCAGGCCTCAGCCCGTGAGGATTTCCTGCTGCTGCCAGATCCCTAGCAGGGAGTGGGATCACAGCTGTTATGGTCCCAGTAAAATAACCGGTGAGATAGGGAGGGGAATGGGAAAAGAGGCTAGAGAGATTGAGGAGATGGGGAAAGAGAATAAAGGCAAAAAGTGAATTAAAAATGTTAAATAAGCAAATCAAAACCTGAGAAAATAAAAAATAGAGAGAAAAATATGAAAAATTAGTGAAAACAGTAGAACAAAAACAAAAAAAAAGTTGGGCAGGATGGGATGGAGTTTTTTCAGCTCCTAAAAATATTTTGCTGGCTCCTTACCATTATGGTGTGTGGCCTGTGTGTCTGGGAGTGGAGCATGTGTCTCTGTGTTTGCCTGGCGAGCTGCGATCTAAACCTCTATGTTTTTCTGTCTGGGTGTGGAGTCTCTGTGTCTATATCTGTTTGGGCGTTGGTCTGGGTATGGAGTGTCTGGGTATGAAGTATCTGTTTCTCTCTGTGTCTGGGTGTGGGGTTTCTGTCTGTCTGTGCTTGTGTGCGTATGTTCGGACCTACTCCTTTCAGCAACTTGAAAAGAAATAAAATGGGGGCTTTGAGCCACTGGCTGGCAATGTGGCTGTCATATGTGTGTATATATCACATCAGAGTTTTAAGATTGGTAACTTTAGGATATTGTCCTGTAAAGATGAGATGGACATTATTCAGATTCTTGGTTCTGCTCAAAAACATTTTTTTTTTAAAGTGGTTTTAATGAATTGTGAACTTATATTATTATATGTACTTTTGATTATTACGTGTATTATTGTATGTATTTTTGATTATTAAAAACATGTTTTTTGTTCCTCATAAATATGTGTGCATTTTTATAATAGGTGAGGACCATTAAATTAAAAATAGTTCTCTTCTGTCTTTATTTGTTTTGACTATCTATCTATATATATATATATATACATACACACACGTCAGAGAACCCTAAAATAGGATAAGTAACATCACTAATGTTTTAAATGATTTGGAAGATGCATAATGTTGCAAGCTTTATTACACAAAAGCTTTATTACACAAAAAATAAAATTGGCACAATAATACACACATATATTTATCAATTGCCCTAGTTAATCATTCCTCATTCACACCGCTTCAAGAAAGATACTGTGTGAATTGCAAATGAGTCACATGGAGGATACCTTCATAGACAAGCAGGATGGTAGTCCTCACAGATGGGTGACATCATCAGATGGAGCCCAGCATGGAAAACTTTTATGAAAGTTTCTAGAAACTTTGACTGGCACACTGAGCATGCACAGCATGCCACTATCTGAGTGTCCACGCAAGGTCCCCTTCAGTCTCTTATTTTCCACGGTGCTAGTTGCTTTTAAAGTATTTTTTTCTCCTGTTTTACATCGGGCCCCCTTTCCTCCAGACAGTGTCCCCTCGGCGCGGCAGGTTAGTTTTACCATTTCAACCTTTTCACGGTAGATTCCTGGCGGCTCGCTTCTCTGTGACCGCCATTCATTGACTGCTCGCTGGCTCGTTTTCATAGCATTTTCCGGGTTTCGCTGTTGCCCTCAGTACCCGTGGACCTTATCCATCATAGACCCACATGAGGTCTGCATCCTCTGCCGGGGGGCATTGCATCACGTCCAAGGATGTCAGCTGTGAGATCAGATGACCCCCAAAGGCCTGTCGTGCTCATCTCGACAAATGGAGAAACTCTTTGGCCCCAAAAAGTCCACTCCATCTATGCCAGCTTCAGAATCCCCAACACCCAGGGGTAGAGGGAACAACTGGATACGCCGTCTCTCTGTACACCCCCAGCAGCTACTTCCAAGGATCGGGGAGCCGGTGATTTGCCCTCACTGCTTTCGATGCTTTCTCGGAAATTGGTTTCCTCCACTTCCTCGATGACTGGAAAAGACCTGACCAAGCACCGTGGGAAACCTGTAAGCATCACCACTGGTCACCGTTGGCGCACAGCTCCGGTCACTGGCGTCCGTCATACTGCCACCAAAGTGGCCCCGTGGTGAGGAGGACCGATCATCCAGCAGACCCAGGAGCCCAAGACGGTCCCTACCGACATCCGTGCCGGGCACCGGGGCTCCGAGGAGAGTCCAGTAATGCCTCGTCCCCCTCCACCAGTCCTTTTTTTACCGGTCTTCCAGGAGGAGTTGGACTGCAGGGTGCGGTGCTCCAAGCCTTACAGGGCATTGAAACCCCCACCCCCACCCTGGCACCGACTGGATCCCGCACCATCTCTGTTGTTGCCCCTGCTTGAGCATCTGAACATCTTACTTGGTGCCCTTCAGACGCAGCCAGTGCTCGGGGGACCATTGGTTCCCCCAAGCCACCGATACCCTCCTGGAAGCAATTCTCATCATCAGGTCCGAGGAGGAGGAAGACATGCACCAACCACCAGCGCCATCCGGTGCTTTGGTCCTGAGGCCACAGTTCCCCAAGCCTGTGCCTGGGCCCTCAGGCTTTCCACAGCCTTGGTACCCTCAGTCCCTCAGTGTCCAGATCGAAAGGTTTGGACAGGCCTCACCCACACAGGCCCCTTGGGGCCACGGCGGGAAGGTCTGGCCGGCCCCGGATGATGACGTCAGCACCTGGGGAGATTTAAACCTCTCCCTGTGAATCTTCAGATGCCTTGCAACGAGGTTCCTGCTTAGCTGCTTCCGGTATTCTCCTTGACCCTGCCTTGCCTGCCGCCTGCCTTGACTCAGCCTGGATTTTGACCCTGCCTTGCCTGCCGCCTGCCTTGACTCAGCCTGGAATTTGACTCTGCCTTGCCTGCCGCCTGCCTTGACTCAGCCTGGACTTTGACCCTGCCTTGCCTGCCACCTGCCTTGACTTTGACCCTGCCTTGCCTGCCGCCTGCCTTGACTTTGACCCTGCCTTGCCTGCCGCCTGCCTTGACTTTGACCCTGCCTTGCCTGCCGCCTGCCTGGACTTTGACCCTGCCTTGCCTGCCACCTGCCTGGACTTTGACCCTGCCTTGCCTGCCACCTGCCTTGACTCAGCCTGGATTTGACCCTGCCTTGCCTGCCGCCTGCCTTGACTCAGCCTGGACTTTGACCCTGCCTTGCCTGCTGACTGCCTTGACTTAGCCTGGACTTTGCCCCTGCCTTGCCTGCCGCCTGCCTTGACTCAGCCTGGACTTTGACCCTGCCTTGCCTGCCGCCTGCCTTGACCCTGCCTGGACCCGGACTTTGGTTGCTTGCCGCCTGCCTTGACCCTGCCTGGACCTGGACTCTGTTTGCTTGCCGCCTGCCTTGTCCCTGCCTGGACCCGGACTTTGGTTGCTTGCCGCCTGCCTTGACCTTGCCTGGACTCGGACTCCGTTTGCCTGCCGCCTGTCTTGACCCTGCCTGGACCTGGACTCTGTTGCTGGCCGCTTGCCTTGACTCTCCCCTAGGCTATTCACTCCACCATCCAGAGAGGAGTTCATCCGGACCATTCCTCGGTGAGTACCCTCCAGACCAAGGGTCCACAGTAGAACAGATTGCAAGGCCATGGACCCGGTGGACTTGACGGGCCTCCAGGCTATTCCAGGCCTGGCTCAACAACTTATGCAACAGAGGCAACAACAACAGTGCCTAGAGACTCTGACCGCCACTGTTGAGCTTTTAGTGAACCGGCTTGACTCGGTCCGAGGAGCAGAGGCTGCAGTTCCTATGCCTGCAATTCCGAGCTTTACAAGTGCTATAACCCACTTGCCTGCCCCACCTCGATATGCTGGAGATGCCAAACAATGTCGAGGATTTCTGAACCATTGTTTCATTCGGTTCTCTCTGCAGGAACAACAATTCCCAACAGATCGGGTTAAGATGTCCTTCATCATTTCCTTGTTGGATGGGAAGGCCCTAGCCTGGGCGTCCCCAATCTGGGAATGTGGAGACTCCATTTTGGGCGACTTGCCGCGGTTTGTTCGGACCTTCCGCCAAGTATTCGATGAACCAGAGCCTTCAATTAACAACAGGAGTCCCTCAGGGGTCGGTGTTGTCGGCAACACTGTTTAATGTATATCTGTTGCCTTTGTGCCATTTATTAGCTGGTCTGAATCTGATATATTTTGTTTATGCCGATGATATCCAGATCTTGTTTCCGATTGAGAATGATGTAGACGCGACTATCAAACTTATTAAAATGTATTTAAAAATTATCAGACAACTACTGACACAATTGAAATTAATTTTAAACCTTGAGAAAACTCTATTTATGATTTTAGATAGGAAAAGATTTTATGATGAACAAAAACTAAGTTTGACCACTGATATTAAGGATATGAAATTTGAAAATATAACAAGGAATTTAGGTTTCCAGATCAATACTGAATTTAATTGCCAGAAACACATTTCAAAGATAATTAAAGAAGGATATGGGAAGTTAATGATGTTGAAAAGACTTAAACCATTGTTATCACAAGAGAATTTTAGATTAGTATTACAATCAATGATATTCACAGGACTGGACTATGGCAACGCAATGTTTCTAGGTCTACCGAAAATTTGACTTAGACCTTTACAGATTTTACAAAATACGGCAGCACGTATACTGACAGGTACCAAAAGGAAAGAACACATAACTCCAGTACTAAAAAAGTTACACTGGCTACCGATTGAACAGAGAATAACTTTTAAGGTGCTCTGTATCATCCACAAAATTCTATATGAAGATACAACTGACTGGTTTAATACATCAATAAGATTACATGACCCGCAACGAGATTTGAGATAATCTAACAAGGGACTCCTTACAATTCCAAATATTAAATCGGCCCACTTATGCGAAGTCAGGGAACGAACCATATCAATTGCGGATCCAAAGCTTTGGAACAAATTACCACCAGATTTGAGAGTGCAACATGATGAAAAACAATTTCGGAAGGATTTAAAGACCTGGTTATTCCGGCAAGCATATACAGAAGAATAGAGGACACAAAAGAATCCATAGGCAATATCAGATTTTGAGAGACTTTAAATATTTCTATTTTTATTTCTTCACTGTTTTAATCTTTTTAAAGGTAGCATTTTATTCCTATTGATGGTAATTTTTATATTTTTAGGTTATAGTTTTTAGTTATTTATAATATTATAATATGTATTGTTTCTTTCTTCTAACTATTCTTTTGTTATTATTATATTTGAATTTTGTGAACCGTTGAGACGGATTTCTCCATTCAACGGTATATAAAACTGCTTAAATAAATAAATAAATAAACCAGGACGTCTGTCTACCGCCTCCTCGGAACTCCTCAACCTCCGTCAAGGCGCTCGTACTTTGGCTGACTTTGCGGTGGAGTTCCGCACCTTGGCATCCGAGCTGGGATGGCAGACTGATTGCTTAGGAAGAATCTTTCTGGAAGGACTTTCTCCTCGTATCAAAGACGAGTTGGCGGCACGAGAGATTCCAGATGATCTTGAGGCATTGATTGACCTCACGGGTCGTATTGATCGACGACTACAGCAACGGGCCTTGAGTGCACAGATGCAGCAGAGAAGCATGTGCTACCTGCTTCATTCGCATTCAGGTATGACAGGAGCAAGAGCAGAGCAGCATGGGAAGGAAATGGAGGACAAGCTTCGTGCAGTCAGTGCAGCAGCTTCTCTCCTTGTACTGTCTAGAGTCATTAGTGAGGCTGGACTGCAGCTGCCAGTGTGAGAGCCTATGTAAATAAGAGAGCATGTGTGTGTATGTGTGAGAGAGCATGTGGGGGTGAGAGAGCACATGTACGTATGAGGAGAGAGAGATTTGTGTGTGAGTGTTTGTATGAAAGAGAGCGTGAGAGTATGTGTATGTGAGAGCATGTGTATGTGAGAGCAAGTCACTAAGCACATGACTAGCATGGAGACCTGTTGCCAAGGCAAGGAAGCACTGGCTGGGCCCAGCCTTCGGTACCAGAACCCAGTGACATCATCATCCAGGGCTGCGGATTGGATTCCCACCTCAGCCCCTTTAAAAGCAGAACTGATGCATGCACGCCTAGGAAGGGGCGCGGCTCAAGACGGCAGCGTCTCCCAGCAGACTATGTGGGGAGGCCCATTGCTGAGCAAAGACATCCGCTGCAGAGCTGGGAGCATGGGGAGCGGCCCGGAGACAGCAGCCCACGGCCGCAAGAGAGGCAGAACCAGGCACTGGAGCTGGTAAACGGAGGTAAGAGGGCCTGGCCACGGGCATGCTGCAGCCAGCACATGCAACAGTACCTCCCCCTTAAGCCCCCCTCTTGGAGGTCTGGGTTTGCCCGGATGGGCATGATGAAACTGCAGAAGGAGGCTTTTGTCCAAGATGTTGTGCGCTGGCTCCCAAGAGTTTTTTTCAGGGCCGTAACCCTCCCACGAGAAGAGGTACTCCCACCGACAACCCCTACGGCAGGCGTCAAGGACTTCTCGGACCTTGTAGGTACTATCGGACTCAGCGACCAGATGAGATGGTTCAGGTGCCTTATGAGAAGGCCAAGAGAGAATCACCGTTTTCAACAAGGACACATGGAACGTGTTATGGATGCTAAGGGTCGGTGGCAACCAGATCTGATAAGTAACAGGTCCAATAAGATGGGTGACCGGAAAAGGTTCAATGTATCTTGGTGCAAATCTTTGGGAAGATACTTTGAGGCGAATGTATCGCATACTCAGCCAGACCTTCTGTCCAGGTAGAAATTCAGGAGCAAGACGTCAATGGGTGTCCATGGGTGTCGATGGACCTCTTAGCCCGAGCCGCTGCCTGACGCAAACAGAAGTTTGACTGGTTCCAAAGGGCTTTAAGGGCGTCAGCAGTGGTCTGAGCGGCTGGCCTGCCATAGACAATGGTGAATGGCGATACCCCCGTAGCAGCGGCGATGTGGGAGTTGTGGGAAAACTCCGCCCACAGGAGATGTTCTGCCCAGTTGCCCTGCCGATCATTGATATATGCGCGTAGAAAGGCTTTCAAGGAACGGTTCATGCATTCAGATTGCCCGTTGGCCTGTGGGTGGTAAGCTGTGGTGAGGCTGATGTTAATGCCGAACTTGCTGCACAGGGCGCGTCAATAACGGGCGACAAACTGGGGACCTCTGTCCGAAGCTATATCCTTGGGTAGGCCATGCAGATGGAACACGTGGAAAAAAAAGAGACGTGCTAGTTCTGAAGCTGAAGGTAGGCCAGGTAGTGGAACAAAATGGGCCATTTTGGAGAACCTATCGATGATGACCCAAATGTGACCGTGTTTCCTTTTGACGGAGGCAGATCCACAACAAAATCTGTGGAGAGGTGCAGGAAGTGGTTGGAGAAGGCCCCAGGGTCGACTGACCGTGGGCTTCTGCTGGGCACACGGGTTGCAGGAATCGACGTAGGGTCTAGTATCAGTGACCATGGTGGGCCATCAGAAGAACCACTGGAGAAGAGCGAGGGTTCGTGCCCGTCTTGGGTGACCGGCGAACTTTGAAGCATGTGCCCAACGGAGAACTCTCTCACGAAGCTGGCGAGGTACGACAGTTTTACCGGCTGGGACTGAAAAGGTTGCTGATAAGCGGATACATGCGGGATCAATGATGTGGCTAGGCTCTTCGGGGACATCTTCGGGTTCAAAGGAGCGAGACAGGGCATCCGCCCAGAGGTTCTTCTCTGCAGGGCGATACCAGAGTTCGAAGTTGAACCTGGAAAAGAATAATGCCCAGCGGGCCTGGCGAGCGTTAAAACGCTGGGCATGACTCAAGTGTTCAAGGTTTTTGTGGTCAGTGAAAATTGTGAACTTATGTTGAGCGCCCTCTAGCCAAGGGCGCAACTCCTCTAAGGCAAGCTTGACTGCAAGTAACTCCCGATCACCGATACTATAATTCTGTTCTGCGGGATAGAACTTGCGGGAGAAAAAGGAACATGGCGTCAAGGTTTCCAACATTGAGTGCTGGCTCAAGACCATCCCAGCCCCTATTGCAAAGGCGTCTACTTCGACAATGAAGGGACGGTTTGGTCCGGATGTTGCAAACAAGATCCAGCAAGAAAGGCATCTTTGAGACGTTGAAAAGAAGTGAGGGCCTCAGGGGACTAGTTCCAGGTGTCTCGGCCCTTGCGGGTCATAGCTGTGAGGAGAACTGCCAGAGTCGAGTAATTAGCGATGAAATGGCGGTAATAATTCGTGAATCCCAGGAATCGCTGCAGTGCCCAAAGGCCCACTGGCTGGGGCCAATCTTGTATTCCTTTAAGTTTATCTGGGTCCATGGAAAATCCTCGTTGTGAAATGAAATATCCTAGGAAGGGTAGACTGGATTGCTCAAAAAGACATTTGTCCAATTTGGCAAAGAGATGGTTTTCACGAAAACGTTGGAGAACTGTGTGAACATCAGCATGGTAGGTAGCTAAGTCCTTGGAAAAGACAAGGATGTCGTCAAGGTATGTGACGACTTTGACATACAGGAGGTCCTGGAAGATCTTGTTGATCATTCGCTGGAATACAGCAGGGGCATTGCAGAGGCCGAAAGGCATTACCAGGTATTTGTAATGCCCATCCCTGGTAATAAAAGCCGTTTTTCAGATGTCCTCAGGGCGTATGCACACCAGGTTATAGGCTCCTCGTAAGTCTAGTTTAGAAAAGATGGAAGCCCCTTGAAGGCAATTGAACAACTCGGAGATCAGAGGCAGAGGATACTTGTCTTTGCGAGTTATGGTATTCAGGCCTCGATAGTCAATACATGGCCTCAAGGACCCGTTCTTCTTCGTGACAAAGAAAAATCCTGCTCCAGCGGGAGAAGTCAAAGGTCTAATGAATCCTTTGGCCAGGTTCTCTTGGATATAATCCGTCATGGCACGGGTCTCAGGCTGTGACAACGGGTAGGTCCAGCCTCGAGGAGGTGTGGTCCCTGGTAGAAGCTCGATTGGGCAATCGAACTTACGGAAAGGCGGAAGGATATCAGCCTTCTGTTTTGAGAAGACGTCCTCAAAATCTGCGTATGGAGCAGGAATGCCAGAGGTAGTGGTTGCAAGAGAAACTGTAGGAGTTGGTACCACCTTTTTCAGACAGGTCTGATGGCAAGCTGGGCTCCATTCTGTGAGCTGGAGCATTCCCCAGTCAAACTGGGGGAAGTGACGCTGGAGTCAAGGTAATCCTAGAACCACCGGGTGAATAGATTTTCCTAAGACGAGGAGAATTTCTAAGAGGAAATATGGAAAAGAGGATTTGCATTCAGGCAACAACCAACAAGGCTGCACAGTCTGGGTAAACAAATAAGCGTGTGAGTAGCTTGCTTGTTGCGGCAGTTACTACCCCAAACCAATTAAACCAGATACTTCACTTTGAATGCATATCCAGCACAGCTCACAGCTTCAACGGCAGGGGGGAATGAAGAAAAGAGGATTTATTTTCAGACAACAACCAACAAGGACTGAATTGCACAGTCTGGGTAAACAAATGTGTGGGAGTAGCTTCCTTGTTGTGGCGGTTACTACCCCTAACCAATTAAACCAGATACTTTGAATGCATATCCAGCGCAGCTTACTGTTTCAACGGCAGGGGGCAATGAAGAAATAGGATTTACATTCAGACAACAACCAACACGGACTGAATTGCACAGTCTGGTTAAACAAATAAATGTGGGAGTAGCTTGCTTGTTGAGGCAGTTACTACCCTAAACCTATCAAGCCTGATACTTCACCTTGAATGCATATCCAGCGAGGCTCTCTGCTTCAGTGGAAGGAGAGGAATGAGGAAAAGAGGATTTACATCCCGACAACATCTAACAAGGCATTGATCTGAGCAGTATGAGTATACAAACATCGGGTAACTTCTCATTACGAAGGTTACTACCCTCAAACATTAAGCCTTATACTTCACTTTGATGCAGCTTCAACACTGCTCTCCGCATCAGTGGCGGGGGTGGAAAGAAATTGGAATCAAAAAGTTACCAATAAGGGCCCTGAACTCAGCGGTCGGGGTAACAGAAAGGTATGGGAAAATAAGTGTGAGAGCTTGCTGGGCAGACTGGATGGGCCTGTTGGTCTTCTTCTGCCATCATTTCTATGTTTCTATGAGTTCCACTTCTTCTTCATGGAAAGCACCGGTGAGAAGGCGAACTGGTTCAGTTACCAAGGAAATTCGGCCGAGCAACGGCTCACCATAAATGGAGGCAATACACAAGGAAGTTTCCAGGGGACAGGTAGAAATACCCAGAAGTTGTACTAGGTCCTTGAGAATAAAGTTCCCCCCTGCTCCGGAGTCTATCAGAGCAAGGACAGGGAAGGAACAGGAGTCCCAGGTTAAAGTGACAGGTAGAAATAACTGGGGGGCCGGTGAAGTAGTGCCCAAGTTCAGGACCCCTACTGAACTTGGGCCCAGAAGTTTCCCGGACGGACTGGACAAGTCTGGAGACGATGACCAGGAGCTCCACAATATAGGCATAGGCCCGACTGCCCCCGCCGGAGGCACTCCTCCGGGGCAAACGCCCATGGCCCAACTGCATGGGCTCTTCCTCTTTAGAGATAGGTGGGGGTTCCGCCAGCGGCAGGACCTGAGGAAGGTGGTGAGTGGGAGTGCTCCAAGATGGGTTGTCTGGGTGTCCAAGCCTCACGGTGGCGCTCTTGGAAGCGAGGGTCGATATGGCCTGTCAAGTCGATAAGGTCCTCAAGGGAGGACGGGAGCTCGCGGGCCGCCAGTTCATCTTTGAGCTGGGAAGATAGCCCGTCCAGGTAGATAGCTCGGAGACAATCTTCTTGCCAGGATAACTCTGTAGCAAGTGTCCGGTATTCTATAGTGTAATCGTACAGGGCCTGTTGACCTTGCCGCAGATGAAGAAGGTTGGTGCTTGCCACAGCCTGCCATCCAGGATCATCAAACGTCCGATGGAAGACAGCCACAAAGTGAGATAGCGTTTGTAGGAGTGAGTCCGAGTGCTCCCACAGGGGCGAAGCCCATGCCAACACCTTACCCTAGAGTTGAGACAGGATGACGTTAACCTTCATGAGTTCATTTTGGAAGATGGAGGCTGCAGAACAAATTGCATGTAGCATTGGTTGATAAACCCTCTGCAGAGCCTAGAGTCCCCATTGAAACGAGGTGGAGCTGGTAGGGCCAGCAGAGCCCTGGATGGCAAGGGAGACGGCTGTTGGCTGGCTGGAGCTGGTACTGGAAGTGGGTGACCTGATTGGGCATCAAGCCAGGCGTGGAGATGCTCGATATAGGAGGCCATTGCCTCGAGAAACCACTGTTGCTCTTGCACCTTGGAAGCCAGTCCGGGGATGGCCTGGAGGGTGGATGGCTCCACCAAGTCCATGGCCTTGGCAACCTGTTGCGCAGGAGGTGGACCCTTGGGCCAAGGTGGGGTTGACGCTACCCTCAGGGCAAGCCCTACGGGTCCCCACCGTCGGCAGGCGGAGCTGGCTGACTGACGGAGGCCAGCTGGAGCTTTGCTGATACCAGCCCTCGTTCCCCGCAGGTTGAACCCTTGGGTACCGGGGCCTCCATCCAAGGTCTTTTCAGGGATGACGAGGTCAGCCAGGGTCCAGCAGCGGTAGCAGGAGTAGGTGGTCTGATCTGGACGAGGTGGAGTCCCGGAGACCTGGGCGCCAATGAGAACAGGAGGCAGAGGGCGCCCGAGTAAGACCAGGTCGAAGCCTGAGAGGCCAAGTCCAGAGTGAAGACAAGCGGAGCGTCGTAGAGCAGGCTGAAATCAGTGTTGCGGGAGCGTTTGGAAGCGGTCCCATTTCCTGGGAGATAAAGTGTACCCTTGGGCCACAACATGACCGGAGAGGAGCTCCGGGGGAGCGCCGTGGCAGGCGAAACGTGCCCCAGCACGGGCCAGCAAGCTGGAGATAGGGATCTGCCGAACCTGACACATCAGAGAGACCCAGCAACACAATGTTGGTCTCTGAAGTAGTCCTCTGGCCACTCGATATGTTATGTTCGTGGACCCTTGGGCCGGTTGGGACAGAGGATGGAGTGCTGTAGAGGTCCACAGTAAGTGTCCCAACCAGGAGGCGGCTCGGAGACTAGGAACAAGCTGAAAGGCTGGACTACGGTGGAGTCCTATGCGACCAAGAACTCGGGAGCCACTGGGAGGATGGACGATGTTGGATCTTGATGGTAGAAGAATCTTCACCCTGGAGACTGGCACTCCCCCGGGAGGAGCCCTTAGGAGTCCAGCCGCTGGGACTTTTGGAGATTCACCCTGGAAGCCGAAGTCCCCCCAGGAGGAGCCCGTAGGGACACGGCCGCTGGGACATAGGCGACTCTCTGAAGGTGGAAGATGGTCCGGATGCAGGCGCCTCCTGCAGGTCGTGGGTTCCGGACGGCTGGCGCCTCCAGCAGGTCGTAGGTAATCCAAAAGTCGGTCCTGGGGTCGGCTTCCAAGAGCGATCCACAGCCAGTCCAGGGGTCGGTGTCCAGAGAGCGGTCCAAAGCCAATCCAGAGGTCGAAGCCAGAGAGCGGTCCAAAGCCAATCCAGGGGTCGAAGCGTGAGAGCGGTCCAAAGCCAATCCAGGGGTCGAAGTCAGAGAGCGGTCCAAAGCCAGTCCAGGGGTCGAAGTCCAGAAGAATCAATCAGCAAGGAGGGCAAGGCAGAAGCGGGACGAAGAGCAAATCAGGAACACCGCAACAGCAGGCAGAAGACCAGGAACCTTGTTGCAAGGCACTGGAGATGTGTAGGTGCAGGGTACTAATACCCTGGGGCGACTGACGTCATCAAAAGGCACTTCCTGAATTTTCCCGCGCTGGCCCCTTAAGAGCCTAGCCCCCGCGCGCGCGTCTAGGGGGCGGGACCAGTGACGGGAGTCAGCAGCATCTCCGATGCCGCGCAGGAGCCGCAGCATGCTGCGATTCGGGCTCCGGGGGCCGAGGAGCTCCTCTATCGGGCCGGGCCAGCCTCGAGGTAGGAGAGGGAACCGGGGCAAGGCCTGGTTCCGTAACAGTACCCCCTCCCTTACGCCCCCTCCCTGGAGGCTTGGGCCTCCCTGGATGGTCAATATGGAACTGGTGGAGAAGGTTCTTATCCAAAATATTGGAGGATGGTTCCCAGGAGTTTTCCTCAGGGCCATACCCTTCCCATGTGTAAGGAATGAGGTAAGCGAGAATAAGGTAAAAGTAAAATAATATGTTTATTGATATACAATCTTAACAATTCTAAGTATTAAAGGTATACAGTTCTAAGCACTAAAATATACAATTCTAAGCATATACAGTTCTAAGCACTAAAATATACAGTTCTAAGCATTAAAAATATTGCTAAGCATATACATCTGTATCCGTGCACAATATTTCGGCCAATACTCACAATACCCTTTTCATCAGCCTGCATGAGAGAGAGAGCCCACCACAGGCAAAAGGTGTCCAGTCACTTTGTACGTCTACAAAGGACACGCAGCACTTTGCATGCCAGCAAAGTGAAAGTAAGTTTCTCGCTCTCCCCGTTTTTCAGCCATAGCTGCTTGTCTTTTATAGCCTAATGTAAACAAGTGTGCGTGCCAAACTAGACTGTGTGTATGTGGGACAGGATTACTCACTATCCTAGAATCAGATCTATGCCAACAGTCCCAGTCTAAACTATGCATTCCAGACTCAAGGATGGTTTAGTCAGGTCATCCTACTCTGTGCTGTATGTCAAACATGCTGAGCTGATTCTGCAGTTTCCCTTACACCATGAGAGGAGGTACTCCCACCGACGGTGATGAAACCGAACGTCCAAAACCTCCTTTACAGTATAAATGCCGTCTACTTCAGCTTCGGTGGTAGTAGGCACTGGAGGTTTGTCATGAAAGGAGAGCACTAGCGGTTTAAGCAGGGATACCTGGAATACGTTATGGATCCACAAAGTGGAAGGTAATCGTAGACGGTAGGATACTGCCCCTACCCGTTCCAAGACCGTAAATGGACCCACATACTTGGGAGCTAATCACATAGACGGGATCCGTAGGCGAAGGTTCTTGGTACTTAACCAAACTTTACTTCCTGGGAGGAAGATCGGAGCCAGCTGTCGTCGGCAATCGGCATATTTCTTCGCCTTGGCCGAGGCAAGTCGGAGCTTCTCCTGAGTGGACGTCCACAGGGAGTGCTGCTGCTGGGGCGGTAAGCTGAACCACCGGAGAGGAGACTGATAGAGGCAGAGGCAATGGGGGCCTAGGGGTTTTCCCATAAACGAGCTGAAACGGAGACTGGTTGGTGGCTGAATGCTTATGACGGTTGTATGAGAATTCGGCCCAAGGTAAAAGGGTGACCCAATCATCTTGCAGATCCCCAACAAAGGCTTGAAGAAAGGCCTTCAGTGTCCGGTTGGTTCGTTCGACCTGGCCATTGGCTTGTGGGTGGAAGGCTGTAGTAAGGTCTAAGCGCACCCCAAATTTTCTGCACAGGGATCTCCAGTATTTGGCCGTAAACTGCGGCCCACGGTCGGAGGAAATGTGCGAAGGTAAGCCATGTAAACGAAATACATGCTGTATGAAGAGGTTGGCCAGTTCCGGCGCTGAGGGTAGCTTGGCGAGAGGCACGAAGTGGGCCATCTTGGAAAAGCGGTCGACCGTGACCCAAATCACCATCTTCCCGTCGGAAACAGGCAAATCCACAATAAAGTCGGTGGAGAGGTGAGTCCAGAGCTCCGTAGGAGTGGGCAGCGGCTGTAGAAGCCCCCAGGGGCGTCCATGGAAAGGCTTGTGTTGAGCACAGGTAGGACACGACTGGACATACTGTCGTTCGTCCTCCTTAACTCGGGGCCACCAGTAGAATTCGGTCAGGAGTTCCAGAGTCTGGGTGATCCCTGGATATCCGGTGGTCAGCGAATCGTGAGCCCAGGCTAAGACCTTCTTTCGAGAACGCTTAGGAACCACCGTCTTACCCGCTGGGGCCTCTTCAGAGGCTGCTAACAAGACCTTGGCTGGATCCAGGATGTATTGAGGCGGGTTAGGTGCATCTTCGGGTTCTGATGTCCGAGAGAGCGCGTCCGCTCGTATGTTCTTTGCTGCTGGTCGGTATCGAAGGGAAAAATTGAAGCGACTGAAAAAGAGTGCCCATCGGGCCTGCCGCGGATTGAGGCGCTGAGCCCGACACAGGTACTCGAGATTTTTGTGATCGGTATAAACGATAACCAAATGCAGAGCTCCCTCCAGCCACTGACGCCACTCGTCGAAGGTTAGCTTAATCGCCAGTAGCTCTTTATCTCCAATGCCGTAGTTCCTCTCAGCCGGAGAAAATTTTCGCGAGTAGAAAGAACAGGGCATAAGCTTGCTTCTGGCAGATAACTGGCTTAGAACTGCCCTCACAGCTGTTTCCGAGGCATCCACCTCTACGATGAACTGACGTTGGGGGTCAGGATGGCGCAGGCAGGTGTCCTGGAGGAACGCCTCTTTCAAGTCATGAAAGGCCTGTACGGCCGTAGTCAGCCAATTCTTGGCATCGGCCCCCTTCTTGGTGAGGGCAGTTAGAGGAGCCACCTTCTGAGAGTAGTGCGGAATGAATTGCCGGTAAAAGTTGGCGAACCCCAGGAATCGTTGGAGTGCTTTCACCCCCTGAGGTTGTGGCCAGTTCTTGATTGCAGCAACCTTCTCAGGGTCCATCAGAAAGCCGGTGGATGACACAATATATCCTAAAAAGGGTAACGACTCTTGCTCAAAAACACATTTCTCTAATTTAGCGTAGAGTTTGTTCTCCCGAAGCTTTAGGAGTACCTGTCGGACATGTTGGCGGTGCGTCTCTAGGTCCTTGGAGTAAATAAGGACGTCATCAAGGTAGACGATGACTGAAGAGTGTAACATGTCTCTAAGAACCACATTCATGAGGTTTTGAAAGACCGCCGGGGCGTTAAACAGGCCAAAGGGCATAACCAGGTATTCATAATGGCCGTCCCTCGTATTGAAAGCGGTCTTCCATTCATCGCCGGGACGAATCCTCACCAGGTTATACGCTCCCCGCAGGTTCAATTTAGTAAAAATTTTGGCCCCCTGTAACCTGTCCAGGAGCTCCGGTATCAGAGGCAGAGGATACCGATCTCGCCGAGTGATGCTGTTCAGGCCGCGGTAATCGATGCAGGGGCGGAGTGACCCATCTTTTTTTTGCTACAAAGAAGAAGCCTGCCCCTGCCGGAGACTTAGATGGCTGAATGAACCTTCGCTCCAGGTTCTCCCGGATGTAAGCGGACATGGCTTGAGTCTCTGGAAGGGATAATGGATAAACCCGGCCTCGCAGTGGAGTGGCACCAGGCAAGAGGTTGATTGCGCAATCAAATGGACGATGCTCTGGAAGAATTTCAGCTCTCTCCTTGGAAAAAACATCATGGAACTCCCGGTACTGAAGAGGTAACGCCAGAGAGGTAGTCAGTAGAGCCACTGGGGCACGAGGTAGATCCGTCAAACAGGTACTAAAGCAGGCGTGACCCCAGGACGCCAACTGGAGGGAATCCCAAGCAATGACTGGAGAATGCTTCCGAAGCCAGGGCAACCCCAGGATGATCGGATGCATGGACTTCTCTAAGATGAGGAAGGAGATCTCCTCCTGGTGCAAGGCGCCTGTACGTAAGACGAGGGGTGAGGTACGTGTGGCAATGGTACCCGGAAGAAGTCTCCCCTGGATAGAAGATATCCGAAGTGGAGGTTCTTGGGGTTGTACCCCAATCTGGAGTTGCTGCACAAGCTCCTGGAGGATGAAACTCTCCCCGGCCCCTGAGTCGATCAAGGCTTGAGTCTCGAACTCCCCGTCCGGGAGTAGCAGAGTTACTGGAACAAAGCATGGGGAGTTGGCGGCGGCATGACCTAGGGTTAGCTCCCCCACAGTCCCTAGGTCCGTGCGTTTCCCGGACACTCGCTGCAATGGGCAAGGAAGTGGCCTTTTCCACCGCAGTACAGACATAGGCCCTGCGACCGACATCTTCTTCTTTCCTCTTGGGAGAGAGGCCCTTGGCCCACCTGCATGGGTTCGACATCTTGGGACCTCGAAGAAGCTGGAGGAGAACTTCCACGGTGTACGGAAGCAGATCCAGAGGCATCAGTTCTATGGGGTGCCCTCCTCTCCCGAAAACAACGCTGTATGCGACGGTCCACTCGACCTGCCAATTCAATCAACTCGTTCAGATCGTCGGGAAGATCCTGGGCCACCAACTCATCTTGTAATCTCGAAGAGAGACTTTCCAAGAAAATACTGTGTAAGCTGTCACTTCCCCAATTTAATTTGGCAGCGAGAGTTTGAAAGTCCATGGCATGATCGGCTAAGGGCCGGTTGCCTTGCCGTAGTTGTAGCAGTTCAGATGCAGCGGTGGGTTTACGGACGGCCTCGTCAAAGACCTGCCAGAATGCAGAAATGAAGTGCACCAGGTTGTTCAAACGAGGATCCTGGCACTCCAAAAGGTTGGAAGCCCAGGCCAAAGGTTTCCCATCCAGAAGGGAGATAATAAAACTGGTCTTGACCCGGTCAGTTGGGAACTGAAGCGGGAGAAGGTCGAACCGGATATAGCACTGGTTCAAAAAACCTCGGCAAAGCTTCGTGTCTCCTGAAAATCGTGAAGGTACTGGCATCTGGATAGGGGCAGAAGCTGTAGCAGAGACCCCAGCTCCGGGTGCATTGGGACTAGCGGCCGAGGCTCCACCCACGTGGTCGGCTAAGGCTTGTACCGTGGCCGTCAAAGTGTCTAGGCAGGCCTGCTGTTGTTGCAGCCTCTGGGCTATGCCAGGAATGGCCTTCAGGCCTGCAAGGTCCGCCGGGTCCATGGCCTTGCAAACTGTTATGTTCGTGGACCCTTGGGCCGGTTGGGACAGAGGATGGAGTGCTGTAGAGGTCCACAGTAAGTGTCCCAACCAGGAGGCGGCTCGGAGACTAGGAACAAGCTGAAAGGATGGACTACGGTGGAGTCCTATGCGACCAAGAACTCGGGACCCACTGGGAGGATGGATGATGTTGGATCTTGATGGTAGAAGAATCTTCACCCTGGAGACCGGCACTCCCCCGGGAGGAGCCCTTAGGAGTCCAGCCGCTGGGACTTTTGGAGATTCACTCTGGAAGCTGAAGTCCCCCCAGGAGGAGCCCGTAGGGGCACGGCCGCTGGGACTTAGGCGACTCTCTGAAGGTGGAAGATGGTCCGGATGCAGGCTCCTCCTGCAGGTCGTGGGTTCCGGACGGCTGGCGCCTCCAGCAGGTCGTAGATAATCCAAAAGTCGGTCCAGGGGTCGGCGTCCAAGAGCGATCCACAGCCAGTCCAGGGGTCGGTGTCCAGAGAGCGGTCCAAAGCCAATCCAGAGGTCGAAGCCAGAGAGCGGTCCAAAGCCAATCCAGGGGTCGAAGTCAGAGAGCGATCCAAAGCCAGTCCAGGGGTCGAAGTCCAGAAGAATCAATCAGCGAGGAGGGCAAGGCAGAAGCGGGTTGAAGAGAAAATCAGGAACACCGCAACAGCAGGCCGAAGACCAGGAACCTTGTTGCAAGGCACTGGAGATGTGTAGGTGCAGGGTACTAATACCCTGGGGCGTCTGACGTCATCAAAAGGCACTTCCTGAATTTTCCCGCACTGGCACCTTTAAGAGCCTAGCCCCTGCGCGCGCGTCTAGGGGGCGGGGCCAGCGACAGGAGTCGGCAGCGTCTCCGATGCCGCGCAGGAGCCGCGGCATGCTGCGATTTGGGCTCCGGGGGCCGAGGAGCTTCTCTATCGGGCCGGGCCGGCCTCGAGGTAGGAGAGGGAACCGGGGCACGGCACAGTTCCGTAACACGATAGCCCTTTCGGACCTGCCTTACGGAACAGCAGATGCGAAAGGATGGACAGAGGCTGAGGGCAGAAATGAGCAGATTCAGACGAAGACTCAGGCACACTACACAGCCACTCAAGGCAGGTTGCGGACCACGCTGATGGCGAAGCAGACTCCAGGCGAAGCGATGACTTCGAATCAGAACATGACGAAGATTTAGATGAAGCCTGCACAGAGACGTGCCCTCCACAGCCAGTCAAGGCAAGGCACGGGCCATGCTGGAACGGAGCAGGTTCAGGCGGAGTCTTAGGCATGGACAGAAGCAGACACGAGGAACTCCGGAGACCAGGTATGGATAAGGATTAAAAGCAGAACCTCAGGATCCAAAGCTCGGAGAAAGGAACTCAGAGCGGATTGCTTGGAGAACGGAAGCTCAAAGTGACGACTCGGAGCAAAAAGAACTCGGAGCTAGGAACCTGAAGCTTGAGGATTAAAAGCAAAGGTCTTCTGGAGACTTGCACTGCTGAAGAGAAGAGGATCTGATTAAGAACATCAGGAGACAGCATCTGGGTATGAGAACATCCGGACATCTGGAACCAACTAGACGAAGACATAGGACACGATGAGAGACCAGGACGAAGACATGGGATCCCACGAAGAAACAGAGTGCCTAGGAGAAGTTGGGATGCTGAGAAGTCCTAAAGAGGACTGGCTCCTTGCAAAGGCAACAATAGACTGAAGGCAGGGCCCTTTTATAGGGCTGAAGAGGAATTCCCACGATGAGGTCATCAGGAGGAGCCAGGAGAACTGGCCCTTTAAATCTGGAGAGGAGGCGCGGCCCCGCGCCTAAGGAGAGCGGCGACCCTGCCGCAAGTTAGAGCAAGAGCGGCACTATACCGTGAAGCAGGGCCTAGCATCGGGGCGACTTCCTGCCGCAAGAAGAAAGGCTGGAGGCGGCTCCCGCCGCATGGAAACACCGGCGGTGGCCTCCGGGCCACGAAGAGGAGCTCCAAGGCTGCCTACCGGCTGCAAGAAGAGGAAGCTGGACGTGGCACTCCCAGCAGGGGCAGGACGTCGGCGGCGGCACCAGGCCACAAAGAAGCAATGTCGGCGGCCTCTGGGCCGCATGGGAATGCCATCTGTGGCATCCTGATTGCAGGGTGGAAAAGCGACGTCGGGGGCTCCTGCCTCGAGAAGACAGCATCGGCGGCCTCCTGGCCGCATTGGAGCATGGCGGTGGAGTTCTGAACAGCTAGCTGGCAGAAGGTGAGAGGCTGCTCGTGGCCCTAGCCACGAGCAGAATCGTAACAATCAGGGCAGGCGCAGGCAAGGAAGAGTGGCAAGACAAATATGGGTCAGTACCAGAAGTCAGATAGAGAATGGTTAGGCAAGCAAAGGTCAAATCAGGAGACAGGCTGGATCGTAGTCAGACGTAGCAGAGGTCAAAGCCAGGAGGCGATCAGTAGAGTACTCAGACGAAGAGGTGGTCGGAGCCAGATGACAATCAGTAACATGGTCAGAGGAAGCAGAGGTCAACGCCAGGAGACAATCAGTAGCGACAAGCAGGGTAGACACGGAACACAGGAGCAGGAAAGGGTACCAGGAACAGGAACAAGAACGTAGACGAATCAGGAACCAGGAACACAGAGGAAACGCAGGAACGAGCAACTAAGCACACAACTAGCATGGAGACCTGTTGCCAAGGCAAGGAAGCACTGGCTGGGCCCGGCCTTAAGTACTGGGACCCAGTGCTGTCATCATCCGGGGCTGCGGGTTGGATTCCTGCCGTGGGCCCTTTAAAAGGAGAACTGAAGCACGCACGCCTAGGGAGGGGTGCGGCGCAAGACGGCGGCATCTCCCCGCGGACCACACAGGGAGGCCCACTGAAGAGCAGAGACATCCGCTGCAGAGCTGGGAGTATGGGGAGCGGCCCGGAGTCAGAGACGGCAGCCCACGGCCGCAAGAGAGGCAGAACCAGGCACTGGAGCTGGCAAATGGGGGTAAGAGGGCCTGGCCGCGGACCTGCTGCAGCCAGCACACGCAACAAAAGGGGCGGGGGAGCGATAGTATGCACCCAGCTGTATCGCAGCGATGCGTTTTCACCTGCTGCGGTTGCAGTCACGGCACACACTATTGCCCCCATACTGCCAATGGGAAAGGCGGAGTTATTTCTGGCGCTACTGCCGACGATAATATCTAAAACATTATCGCCTGCAGCGGTACCGTAATGAAAATGTTTCTAACCCTGCCCTAATACCTCCCCTTTTCCTCATTTAAATACTAATGTCGCACGTGATAAGGCCACATCGCATTTTAATGACTGACCCTGTAAATATTAAGAGACAAGCTCTTTTAATCTGAAGTAAAACATTAAAAAGTAGCCTCCATGTAGTACTCACTATTTTAGGAGAAATACCTTCTACTATTTAAACATTGTAGCAAAATATTTATATTTTAAAGTCTGTAAGTAGTTTCCCTGAAATTCTCTTTCATAACTCTGTTACAGATTACTTTGCATGAAATGGAATTTAATTGACTCTTATAAATTGCATGATGTAATTTGTGATGTCCTAGCTAATATGGAAACTCAGATCCAATAATCATGGGGTAATTTGTTGCTAACTGTCCGCTGCCACAATTTCAAGAGAATGACAAAGAGCCCAGCTTGAAGAAGTTAAAAAATATTAACTTTAACATAACAATTTTAAACAGAGGAAGACTGCTGTATAAATAATGTAAATACTGTCCAGTATATAGAATATATGATTTACTTTTAAAATGCAATAAAAAATTATATATGTCCTATCTGTATGAGATTCCATATCATTGCTTTATTATATGATCAGCTCTTGGAGAAGTGAAAAATAAATTCAGCTTGCACTTGCTTTTAGGTTAAAGAATTGGCTGAGAAAAAAATGTTGGAAAAGCAACAGGTGGACGAGGACAATAAAGTAGAAATTTCCAATCTGCTCCAAGGAGACTTCCTTTCTGAAAACCCTGAGCAGGCATCTAGTTCCTTCGGGCCACATCGTTTTATTCCTGATCGCTGGAAAGGAATGAGGCAAGATCAACTGATGGAAATAACCAGTGTTCAGCAGCAGCAAGTACTGGAGAAAATGGTACTTACAGAATATAACTCTGCTGATAAATTGTTTAAAATATTAACCATCAGAATTGCACTGGCCATATGTGCATCTGAATTTACATTTATATTTGCATTCGATGCATTTTCCAACATACAAAATCAGAATGTAACTGCATACTGACAGGTTCCTCTTAGGATCAGACTCGGACAGTCAGGAATCAAATAGCCTCCTAATGGATGATATTTAGTCCTCCTGCCTACAGTCTAAGGTTGCGATGGAGAAGGTATAGAGAAGGGCGACCAAAATGATAAGGGGAATGGAACAGCTCTCCTATCAGGAAAGACTAAAGAGGTTAGGACTTTTCAGCTTGGAGAAGAGACGGCTGAGGAGAGGGATATGATAGAGGTGTTTAAAATCATGAGAGGTCTAGAACGGGTAAATGTGAATCGGTTATTTACTCTTTCAGATAATAGAAAGACTAGGGGGCACTCCATGAAGTTAGCATGTGGCACATTTAAAACTAATCGGCGAAAGTTCTTTTTCACTCAACGCACAATTAAACTCTGGAATTTGTAGCCAGAGGTTGTGGTTAGTTCAGTTAGTATAGCTGAGTTTAAAAAAGGATTGGATAAGTTCTTGGAGGAGAAGTCCATTACCTGCTATTAATTAAGTTGACTTAGAAAATAGCCACTGCTATTACTAGCAACAGTAACATGGAATAGACTTAGTTTTTGGGTACTTGCCAGGTTCTTATGGCTTGGATTGGCCACTGTTGGAAACAGGATGCTGGGCTTGATGGACCCTTGGTCTGACCCAGTATGGCATGTTCTTATGTTCTAACATATTTTGCCATAGTCCTAGAAATATCTTTACTAGCACACTACAGTAGGTAGATGCCTACAGACACTTCAGATAAAACAGAAAATAAAGTTTAAAAAATGATTTTGGGTACTTGGTCCAGTGCACAGGCTGGAGGGATTTCTCTTTGTGGAACTGAATTTTGCATTGTGAATTTTGCATTGTGGCTAAGTATTCTTGCTTATTACTTTCAAGTTTTGTAGAAAGCTTCTGTGAATAATTCCTGTCTGTGTTTTAATTTTCTTTATAGTCTGTGTTTCATTTCATTTCTTTATAGTAAGATATTATTCTAGTAAGTTAATTTGCTGTTTGGTTGCTCTGCTATAAATTTAAGAGAAAAAATAAAAACCCCCAAAAAAAGCACTCCAGCTTTTAATCTGTTAAAATCTCTTTCTCTTTTGGAGTTAGCTGGCACAAATAATCTGTTCAAATCTTAATATTGGGGCATAAAGACTGTTATAAAATAATTGACCAAAAAGGACAGACAACCTTCCAGAAGTGACCTGATCTAACTGGATTGGGTGTGTCTCAGACCTTGGGGGAGGTAAACTTAGAGAGCAGGAGAGCCATTGTGGTCCAGTGCACAGGCTGGAGTATATTATTGGTCTGGTTCTTTGCTAATTCGTTTGCTTTAAGATTCAGTATACCTGCATTTCTCTTATTGTAGAGCTATCTTTATAATCTGTTTAATATTGGCACATAAGTACTGAGAGATCATTTAATAGATAAAGGATTATTAATGTTCCAGGAAGTGCCCTGCTTTACCCAGCTTGTCCCAGGTTAAACTGTTCTTGGCAACGCTATGGAGCGAGGCCTGAGCTTAGATACACTGGAGAGTCTGACGTCATCATCCGGGGGCCGCGGCCAGGTTCCCGCCATGGGCCCTTTAAAAGGATTAGCGATGCGCGTGCGCTCCTAGGGAGGGGCACAGCGCAGGTGGCGGCGTCTCTCCGTGACCCACGCACAGAGGCCCAATGAGCAATGGTATCCTGACTGGCAACACTAGGAACCATGGCAGAGCTGGAGGCACTGGGGTTGGCCCGAGGTCGAAGCCAGTGGCCCACCGCTGCTAGCGAGGAGGAACCAGGAGCTGGAATCCATGTAGGAAGGTGAGGGGGCTGCGCCGCGGGTCTGCCACGGACGGCACGCGTAACATTGTTTGAGCAGAGCCACTTGAAAGGCATCAACTTTCTCTCTACTTCTCGTAGATTTCGCAGAAGGGATACTCCAATGCACTTCCAGCAGATTAAAATCTCCAATGAGCAACACTTTTCCTTTCTTTCCCACGTTTTGGATGTCTTCTATGAGTTCTCTGTCCAGTTGTTCTGTTTGAGTCGGTGGCTTGTAGATCATACCAGTAAAAATGGAAGCACCATCTTCTTTTTTTAGGACAGTCCACAAAACTTCTTTTCTATCCCACGTCCCTTGCAATTCACTTGCTTGGATATTGTTTTTGATATAAAGAGCTACTCCTCCCCCTTTTCTGTCCTTTTTGTTCTTTCTTAGCAAGTTATAGCTGGGGATGGCCATGGCCCAATCATAAGAATCTGTGAACCATGTCTCCATAACCGCAATAATGTCCAAGTCTGCCTCCATCATTAGGGCCTGCAGGTCTGGGATTTTGTTGCCCAAACTGCGAGCATTTGTAGTGACAGCTTTCCTAGTCAACGTTTCTGTATTTTTTAACTGATTGATTTTATTACTTTCTCTTCCCTCTTGCTGTTTTGCTTGAAGGTGACATGCCAAGTTCCCTGGCCACCTCCTGCCACCCCTATTCCTTAGTTTAAATGCCTGATAATGTATGATCTGAATTTTTCACTTAGAATCCTCTTTCCTGCTATTGACAAATGTAGCCCATCATTACCATATAATCTTTTATTGCTCCATACATGGCCTCAGCCACCAATGTATCCAAATCCACATTCTTTACACCAGGCATTGAAGTTATCAATATGGCATGACCTTTCATTTCCCTTTCCATGAACAGGTAATACTTCTGATAAGGCAATAGTCTTTGCCACATGTCTAATCTTTTCCCTTAGGTTTTGGAAATCTTTCTGTACTTTATGGGTATCATTTCTAGCAAGGTCATTGGTCCCCAGATGGATTATAACATTGATAACAGATTTCTTACTTTCTTCTATAATTGCATTGACCACCTAGTTTGCATTTCTGTTAGCTGAGGATCCTGGAAGGCATTTAACTATTGTGTCCCCATCATAATGAGTTCCCAAGTTGATTGAATTTCCCAGTAGAAGCAGCTTTCTTTTAGGACATTTAATCTTGTTGAAGGTTTTCTGGGTGCATTAAGTGACTACTTCCCTTTCAGACATCATTTCATATTCTGTTATTTGGACTTCTTGTCCTGTTCTGTCCTATCTGGAAGCAAGGCAGACTGACTTGAAGACTGAACTAGACAGGGCAAGGACAGGACTAGACAAGACAAACAAGCACTGGACTAGACAAGGACTGGGCATAACAAGACAAGAACTGGACTAGACAAAGATAGGAAAGGTCAAGCAACAGTAAACAAGAAAGCCCAAACAGGACACAAGGCTGGCTAGGTGAACCTAGAAGGCCCAAAGGCTGCAAGGCAAGATAGGGAGGTGTAGGAGGCCACAGAGCAAGACAAGGAGGCCTGGAAAGCAACAGAGTAAGGCAGGAGGTCAGGGTAGGCCACAAGGCAAGGCAGGAGGCCAAGGTAGGCTACAAGTCAGGAAAACAAAGCAAGGAACATTCGATTTCTGTCACCCTGAGATTGTCGGCGGGGACGGTTGCAACATGCGCACAAACTTTCTCACAATAGCACACTCACATACACAAACTCACACTTCCTCTCCCTCTATCATACACATGCACTCACACACATGCACACTCACTTCTCTTCCTTTTCCACACACATATGCACACTAACTTCTCTCCTTCTTCCACACACATACATGCACTCACACACATGCACTCACCGCTCTCCCTTTCTCACACACAAACACACACACTTCTCTCCCTCTATCATACATGCACTCTCTCACACACACATGCACATTCACTTCTCTTCTTTTTCTACACACATACATGCACTCTCACACACATGCACACACTCCTCTCTTTCTTCCACACACAGTCCTCACCCCAAACCTACCAATGCAGCAGCCTCCTCTTCCAGGGTGGACAGATCTCCTTCAAGCAACTTCCCTTGCATGGGCCCAATATAGTTCCTCCTCTTTCCTACACGCCTCCTCCTTGCAGCTGCATTGGCAATGGATCTCTTCCTTTTTCAGGGGTGGGGGGAGGGAAGTGCTTCTTTTCTTCTGCAAGTGTTCACTCGCAGCCCATCTTCATTCCGGCGAGGAGCCCATGCTCCTCCTCGCACATATGGCTCAAACGGGTCTCTTCCAGCGTGGGGCCCACACTCCTCCTCCTTCTGGGTTGTGCAGCCCCGATAGATCTCCCTTCAGCCGCACGCTCGGTGACCTTTTTTTCCAGGGTATGCTTCTGCAGCAGGATCCAGAGTTTTCTGATGTTGGCCCGGAGACCTGGCAATTCCTTTAATTCCGAGTCTCTGGACCAAATCCAGAGAGTTCCCAGGTATGCGGATGACCAGGTCAAGGAGCCAAGGTGACAAGCTGAGATAAGTAGGGCTGGAACTGCCTCATTATAAGATCAGTGAGGAGGTGGTTAGAGCAGCTGTGAGCAAGGCTCAATGATGACCTCTGCTGGCAGGAAAGCTGCATAGCAGGTGGAACCGTGATTTTTTAATCATCCTAAAATTAGGCCAAAAAACTGGTTTAAATTGATTGTCACTTTTGGGAAAATGTTGCATATGTGGACTCTAAGGCTGAGGGGGAGTTGGCGCTACCTGCAGGGAGGAGCCCCGCAGGTCCCCAATATCAGCAGGAGACGCTACCAAGAGCAGAGGCCCAACTGGAGCTTCGCCAATACTGACCTACGTTCCCCTTAGGTTGAGCCCTCGGGTGCTGGAGCCAGCTGGTCGTTCACATCCTCAGAAACCAAGACCAGGTAGGGGATCTGGAGGAGGTCCTTTGAAGGGGGGTACTGTTGCGTCCGTCGGTCAGAGATGAAGATCCATCGGGAGGAAGCTGTTACAGACCAGCATATAGGAAGGAGCGGCAACAGGACAAGCCGTGGACAGCTGGATCAGGTGCAGACTATGGTCAGGGGCAGGCAGCATTCTCATGGAGTCGTTCAGGCAGTGGTCTGGGTAGACAGAGTTCGATCAAAATTGAGAACAGGCCATGTTTGGGGCAGGCGGAAGTCAAGCAGCATCAAGGTCCAATCCAATTTCAAGCCGGAAGTCTGATCCAATCAATGCCAAAGATCGGGTCCAAGGTCAAGCCAGAAGTCCAGTCCAAGGAGACGAGGAAGGACAATGAGGAATAACCAGGAAAAGATGAGACATTGAAGACAGAAGATGGAGAGAATGATAATGAAGACATGAACTCAGGAGATGACCAGGCTGTCAGTATACCATGAACAGGACACAGAAACACAGGAACAAAACACAGCTGATACCAGGAACACAGGCAAAGAACTTCCTCAGGAGGAGTCGACCTATTGCCAAGACATTGAAGGGACCTCAGCCTCAGCTGAGAAGGTGATGTCATCAGGGTGCTCCTCGACAGTCTGCCTGACACTGGCCCTTTAAAGGAGCTGCACCTATAGGAGGCCGTGGGAGCAGTGATAGAGGAAAGCTGTGCGTGAGGCCCACTACCTGCATCCTTCAAGGCTATCGGTGTCGGAAGGGATGGCCACGAAGTCGGCAGTGCCCGGCAGACCGGAGTGCCATGGAGCAGGGACCTCCCCCGACATCGGGGAGCATCGCGTCAGGCCTGGAGCTGGCAGTGCCTCTTCTGCGGGCTGTGGCATGGCGTGCACCTTGACATGGTGCACCCACATGGGCTGGCCTGGAGGTGAGAGTGGCAGTCCGCAGAAATAGCCCATAGACTGCCTAGTGTAACAAAAAATCTAGTGTCAAATATTAAGTGCTGGCCGGTTAAGTAACTTAGCTGCCTATAACTTATCTGGCTAATTTGCAAGGAATATTGTTATGATATCGAGGTGTTTGGTGGATTCTTAGGGGCAACAGTGATAGTGACTCCCACGGGGAGGAGCCCCATAGGGAACTCTAGCAGCAGGCTAGACTCAGATGCACAAACGCAGAATATATCTTTATTATGCAGCTTGTATGGTTCACCAGAGGTGGCAGTAGAGAGTGGATTAGATAGCAACAGTCTGTGATCCTCAGCGGAGGAGACCCATTCCACAATGGTGGTATAAGGCCCCGATGCAGATATCCGGTGTGGCACTGTAGGAGAGACAGACTGGCAGATGTTATTACACACTCCCTCGTAGCTGAGTAGATAGAGTTCCCAATAAGCAGTAGAGAGAGGATAGGTAGCAACAGTCTATGATCCAAGGCAGAGGGGTCCCGTTCCACAATGGTGGTGTAGGGCCCGATGCAGATAGACAACGAGGAGCTGTAGATGAACAGACTGGGAGAAGTAGTACTCACTCTCTATAGCTGATAGATAGTGTTCCAGCAGGTAGAAGAATTGGTAGCAGGCACCAGGATAGACACACAGGCTCTCAAGGAGGAGTACCTGGATTCAGGATAGGCACCTGGAAATAAGCAAAGGGCCCCTGAGGAGCAGGTACCAAAGTTAGTAGAACCCCGGAGGGTGAAGATAGCTTCCAGCAGCAGCAGAAGCAGCAGAGCAGCTTCAGACCGGAACGAGTCCAATCCGTTGCTAACTTGGCGAGAGTCAGCAAATGGGCAACCTTTTGTAGTCAGAAGCAGCGATGTCACTCGAGGGGGACGCCCCCGAGGTTCACGCCAACACTGCTATAAAATGTGAGACGTGCGCGCATGGCGCCCTAGAAGGCCTCAGGTCAACATGGCGGGACGCCGCACCAAAGCCACTCCAGGGACGCCGGAAGGTGCGGCAAGGAGATGCTATGGACGCCATTCTCCCGAGGCTGGTGGAGAAGGCTGAAATAGAGGTGAAGCATTTCCGGCGAAGCCGTCTGAGACCGACAGATGCAAGAGTACTCCCCTTCAAAGGACCTCCTCCAGACCCCCTACCTGGTCTTGGTTTCCGAGGATGTGAACGATGATACTGGTTCAGCATCTCTTTGTCCAGAATGTTAGACATAGGTTCCCACAAGTTATTTTCTGGTCCATAGCCCTCCCATGACAGGAGGTATTCCCATACTCTGCCTCTCTTCCTTACATCAAGTATAGTGTCTACTTGTACTCAGTGTCCTCTTCTGCATCAACAGGAGGGGGATCTGGTGTCTTGGTGCTGAATTTGTTGAGAATGAGCGGTTTCAATAATGAAACGTGTTATGGATCTTCATTGTTGGAGGAAGTTTGAGACTGTAGGAGAGATTACCCAGACGTCGGAGGATAGGGAATGGTCCGACATAGCGTGGAGCAAAGCGAGCAGATGGCAACTTCAATCTAAGGTGCTTCGTAGACAACCAGACCTTATCACCAGGCTTGAGTTCAGGAGCCTTGCTGTGATGAATGTCATAGTCTCGTTTTGCTTGAATTTTAGCTTGATGAGTATCTCCTTTGTCTTCTTCCAAAGTTGTTGAATCTCATCGGCAGTGGCTTGTGCTGCCGGGGACGACACTGAAAACGGAAGTGGCAAAGGTGGTGAAGGTAATCATCTATAAACCACTTCAAATGGTGTTGATCCAGTAGATGTTGCTAGATGAGAGTTGATGGAAAACTCGGCCCACGGTAGAAGTTCAGCCCAGTCATTCTGGCGTGAAGAGACGTAGGCTCTGAGGAACTGTTTGAGGGTATGGTTCATCCTCTCAGTTTGGCCGTTGGAGTGCGGATGGTAAGATGAAATGAAGTCGAGAGTGATATCAAACTTCTTGCATCGAGCCTTCCAGAATTTGGCAGTGAATTGTACACCTCTATCTGAAACCATGTGCTTCGGTATTCCATGCAGGCAGAATATGTGGCTGATGAAAAGCTTTGCAAGTTCACTGGCAGATGGTAAGCCAGGAAGTGCCACAAAGTGAGCCATCTTTGAGAATCTGTCCACCGTTACCCAGATAGTGTTGTTGCCCCCGGAGAGGGTTAAGTCCACCACAAAGTCCGTGGCGATGTGAGTCCAGGGCTCATCCGGTATGGGTAAAGGTTGTAGCTGACCCCAAGGACGTCTGGGCGGAGGGTTTTGTCTGACACAGTTGGTACAGGCCGCTACATAAGCGAAGGCGTCTTCTCTCATAGACGGCCACCAGTAGAATTTTTGCAGCTTTGCCAGGGTTCTCCGTTGACCAGGATGTCCAGCCAGTTTAGTCATGAGCCCATGCTAGTACTTTCTTCCGGAGGTTGACAGGCACAATCGTTTTGCCCGCAGATACTGGGTGAGTAGCTGAAAGAAAAACTCTCTCAGGTTCAATGATGTGTTGTAGAGCGTCAGGCACATCTTCAGATAAGAAGGAGCGAGATAGGGCATCCGCTATGACGTTTTTATCTCCAGGTCGGTACTTCAAGATGAAATCAAACCTGTTAAAGAACAGGGACCACCTCGCCTGTCTATGGTTGAGGCGCTGGGCATGATGAAGGTATTCTAGGTTTATATGGTCAGCAAAAACCGTAATCTGGTGTTGAGCACCCTCGAGCCAGGGTCTCCACTCTTTGAATGCCATCTTTATCGCCAACAATTCTTTATCTCCGATTCCATAGTTCCTCTCAGCTGGTGTGAATCATCTGGAGAAGAAGGAACATGGCCGCAGGATCTTGGAGTCACTGGTTTGACTTAATACAGCCCCTATGCCAACATCAGAGGCATCCAACTTGACAATAAAAGGGCGTGTAGGATCCGGGTGATGGAGACATGGCTTGCTGGAGAAAGCTTCCTTCAGTTTTTGGAAAGCGGTGACAGCCTCTATAGACCAAGTGTCAACATTAGCACTTTTCTTTTTCAGAGCTGTTAAAGGCACAGTTAGTGAGGAGTAATTCTTAATGAAGGTTCTATAGTAATTTGTAAATCCCAGAAACCTTCTGAGAGCCTTTAGACCAGTAGGTTGGGACCATTTCTGAATGCTCTCCAGCTTTTGTTGGTCCATCTGGAACCCCTTGTTAGACACTATGTACCCTAGGAATGGTACAGATTCCTTGTGGAATTCGCATTTGGACAGCTTAGCGTATAGACTGTTCTCCCGCAGTCTTTGTAACACTCTCTTGACATCCATAATGTGGATATTCAGATCTTGAAGAAGATCAGGGTGTTGTCCAAATAGACAACGACACATTGGTAGAGTAGGTCATGCAGGATGTCGTTCATCATATTTTGGAAGACAGCTGGGGCGTTGCATAAGCCGAAGGGCATCACCAAATACTCAAAGTGTCCGTCCCTGGTGTTAAAAGCTGTCTTCCATTCGTCACCTGAACAAATACGAACAATATGCTCCTTTAAGATCCAGCTTGGAGAAAATCTTAGCCCCCTGAAGGCGGTCAAACAGCTTATAGCGGTCTTTGACTATGATCTCGTTTGGACCATGATAATCAATGCATGAACGTAGGGTTCCATCCTTCTTCCCCACAAAGAAAAATCCTGCTCCTGCAGGAGACTTGGATGGCCTTATGAAACCTTTTTGCAGATTTTCTTGGATGTATTCAGACATTGCTTTATTTTCCACTACCGAGAGGGGGTAAACTCTTCCCTTAGGTGGTTCGGTATTCGGTTTCAAATTGCTTGCACAGATCTATGTGGAGGAAGTATATCAGTGGCTTCTTTAGAGAACACATCTTGAAACGATGCATATTGGGGTGGTAACCCAGGCATCAACGGAGCCATAGGAATACAGGGTAATGGTGAAACTTTCTTCAGACATTTGCCATGACAATCTGGGCCCCAACATGAAAGCTCCAGAGTAGCCCAGTTGAATTGAGGCATGTGCTTTTGTAGCCATGGTAACCCGAGTACTAAGGGGTGCATAGCCTTTTCTAGCACGAAGAAGGAAATGGATTCCATATGAAGAGCTCCAGTCCTTAAAATGACCGGCTCCGTTTGTAGGGTTACTTCACCCGGTAAGGGCTCCCCATGGATAGAGGATAACAGAAGCGGAGGTTTCATAGTCATAGTGGGGATATGCAGATGTTCCACTAGACGTCTCAGTATAAAATTCCCTCCTGCCTCGGAGTCCACTAGGGCAAGAGTCTGGAATTCAAGAGGTCCGTTTATCAAGGAGACTGGCAGAGAGAGTGGAGGAGAAGGTGCAGTTAGACCTAAGAAGAGTCCTCCCACAGGACTTAGGTCTGACCGTTTCCCGGACAGATAGGGCATGTTTGTACCACATAGCCTGCTTGACCACAATACATGCAGAGGCCTAAGCTTCTCCACGTTCTTCTCTCCTTAGAAGTCAGGTGACTATGGCCTAGTTGCATAGGTTCTTCTTTGCCAGCAACTGATTTAGACTGAATAGGCTTAGGTATAATTTTGATTCTAATTTCTCCCTGGCTAGGTGTCTTGGAACCTTTAACCTCTTGAACCTTATCCCGAAGTCGTTGGTCAATTCTTGTGGCTAACTTCATCAGGTCCTCCATGGTCTCAGGCATTTCTCGAGCCGCCAATTCATCTTTCAGCTGGGAGTTCAGGCCTTCAAAGAAAATGTTCTTCAGGCATCTTGAGTCCCAATTCAACTCTGAAGCCAAAGTCTTAAACTCGATGGCGAAGTCTGGTCAAGGTTTATTACCTTGCTTTAGATGAACCAATGTGGATCCTGTAGTTGTGTACCTGGCAGGGTCATCAAATACGGATTTAAACAGTTCCAGAAACCCAGCAAGGTACCTCAGGATGGGGTCATCTCGCTCCCACAGCGGAGAAGACAAAGCTAGTGCCCTTCCGTCCAGATAAGCCATTGCCATTAGCAATGGTTACATGGAATAGACTTAGTTTTTGGGTACTTGCCAGGTTCTTATGGCCTGGATTGGCCAGTGTTGGAAACAGGATGCTGGGCTTGATGGACCCTTGGTCTGACCCAGTATGGCATTTTCTTATGTTCTTATGTTCTTATGATATACGTGGTCTTGCATAAGCTATGGGAAAATTATTAGGTTGAAGTGCAAAATGCATTCAGCATTGGTTGAGGAATCCCCTGCATCTTTAGGCTTCCCCTGAGAAGCGAATAGGAGCGGAGAGGGGTACAACTGTTTTAACCGTGACCTCTGGCGGTGTTTCTTCTTTACCTGAGTTAGTAGAAGCGTTCATCTGTGAGTGCAGTAGATTAAAGGCCACAGTCAAGCTATCCAGCAATTTCTGTTGTTCGATGATTTGCTGGGCCAGGCCTGGAATGGCCTGCAATGCGGTGAGCTGAGCCGAATCCATGGAGTTAGCAATCTGTTACGATATAGAGGTGTTTGGTGGATTCTTAGGGGCAACAGTGATAGTGACTCCTATGGGGAGGATCCCCGTAGGGAACTGTAGCACCAGGCTAGACTCAGATGCACAAACACAGAGAATATATCTTTATTATGCAGCTTGTATGGTTCACCAGAGGTGGCAGTAGAGAGTGGATTAGATAGCAACAGTCTGTGATCCTCGGCGGAGGAGACCCATTCCACAATGGTGGTATAAGGCCCCGATGCAGATATCCGGTGTGGCACTGTAGGAGAGACAGACTGGCAGATGTTATTACACACTCCCTGAGTAGATAGAGTTCCCAATAAGCAGTAGAGAGAGGATAGGTAGCAACAGTCTGTGATCCTCGGCAGAGGAGTCCCATTCCACAATGGTGGTGTAGGGCCCGATGTAGATAGACAACGAGGAGCTGTAGATGAACAGACTGGGAGAAGTAGTGCTCACGCTCTCTAGCTGATAAGTAGTGTTCCAGCAGGTAGAAGAATTGGTAGCAGGCACCAGGATAGACACACAGGCCCTCGAGGAGCGAGTACCTGGATTTAGGATAGGCACCTGGAAATAAGCAAAGGGCCCCCGAGGAGCGGGTACTCAAGTTAGTAGAACCCCGGAGGGTGAAGATAGCTTCCAGCAACAGCAGAAGCGGCAGAGCAGCTTCAGACCGGAACGAGTCCAATCCGTTGCTAACTCGGCGAGAGTCAGCAAATGGGCAAACTTTTGTAGTCGGAAGCAGTGACGTCACTTGAGGGGGATGCCCCCGAGGTTCGCGCCAACACTGCTATAAGATGTGAGGCGTGCGCACACCCTAGGAGGCCTCAGATCAACATGGCGGGACGCCGCGCCAAAGCCACTCTGGGGACGCCGGAGGGTGCGGCAAGGAGACGCTACGGACGCCATTCTCCCGAGGCTGGTGGAGAAGGCTGAAATAGAGGTGAGGCATGTCGGGCGAAACTGTCTGAGACCGACGAATGCAACAAATATTAAGTGGCATGGCTATTATCTCGCTACTTAGCTGGATAAGTTATAGCCGGCTAACTTAGACCAGCCCTATGGCTGGTCTAACATATCCAATTAACTTAACTGGATAAGAGGGAATATTGCTACTTATCTGGTTAAGTGCCGCCCTGATCCACCCTCTACCTGCCCACAAATTGAGCAGCTAAAAGATAGCTGGATAAGTCCTACTTAACCGGCTGTCGAGCACTGAATGCACTTTCAATATCGGACCCTAGGAATTTATGTGTGAAAATTGATTTAAACTGAAAACGAAGGACCTGAGGTATCTTATTTTCTGTGTCAGTCTAGGTATGGGTAACCATGTCTGGATGTCTGTGTCCGTGTGTGGGGGTCTCTGTTTCTGTTAATCTGGGTTTGTGTCTGTGTCTGTCTGTATATGAGGTACCTGGGTGTGCGTGTATGTGCTTGTGTATGCGTCTGTCTGTGTGTGTGTGTGTGTGTGTGTGTGTGTGTGTGTGTGTATCTGTTCTTGCTCCTTTCAGCAACTTGAAAAGGAGGCTTTGAGGCTTGGGCGGTGTGGCTGCCTGGTAGATACCCTTCATTCCCCCATGATGGGTTTTTGTCTATAGGTAGATAGATAGATAGATACTTCCTATACATAGATAGATAGATCTATAGGAAGTGACCCATCTTGTGGGCCCAACTAATTGCATGAATGTAAGAGGACTCACTGCTCAAAAACTTTGCTCACCCCTGAAATAAATTACCACAGAAAGTTAGAGAAAGTAAAAATTATCTTTCTTTTTATTTTTTCCTAAAACCATTCTGATTTTATATTTTGTGCTTTATATATTCTGTTGTATATTTTGTGATTATTGATATTATTTGGTTGATGTTTTTAGCTTAATGAATCCTAATGGAGTTTCTTGGATTTTGATTCTGTTGAACCTGTTTAAGTTTTCAAATGCTTTTTGATTTTTTTAATAGAATCTAGTGGATGCTATCATACTATATCTGTATCCTTGAGGATTTTAGGTATTGATCTTTGGAGCTGCTTTACGTAATTGTACTTTTGTTTTGTTGTGAAGTATTGTAATTGGTGACCCTCACTTGGGGTAATAATAATTAGTCCAAGTGAAGGACATCAATTACCAGGGCTTAATTTGTAGACAAAAAGGAGGTGGATCCGTGGAAGAGGGTGAGATGAGATGGGCAAGGGCCAGAGTCAGGTGTGACCTGTGCAAAGAGGCAGTACCAAGGCTATGTGAACTTTCTCTCTCACACACATATACTCGACACATTCTTCACACACTTAACATGCTCAGTGAGTATTGGTAGGAGAAGGACAGCTGGGGTTTAGGGATAAAGGATCACCGAGGCAAGGGGGAGAAGGTGGATAGAGAGAATGGGCTCTTTCTTTCTAACTCCCCTCCTCTCTGCCCTGGTGATTCTGATGCTCCGTCCCCAGCTCCCCCATAAATTCCCCAGTGATCCTTGTACCCCCTCCCACCCCAGTAGTCCTATAGACCTCCTCTTCAAGCCAGAATCAGCTAGCTCATTTCTGCTTTGGGGGGGGGGGGGCAGGCAGAAGCAGACTGGTGTGCCCTGTCTGCTGTTCTTAGTCTCCTTGGACAGGGGTGTGGGGCCTGGCCTTCAAAAGCATGACCTGCTTATTGGCCTCCTTGGAGATGGAAGGAAGGGAGCACTTCCACATGCTTCTCCTTACTCACTGACTACTCTTTCCCTTCCTCCACTACACCCAATTCTATCCCCCTCCCCTCCTTCATTCTTCTTCCCATCGATCCCTTCACTCATTCACTGCTGCCCCACACACACACACACACACATACACATACATCTCCTCATTTACTCTTTTTGTTCTTTCACCTTCACCAGTATGATCAACAGCAGGACAGGTGGCAGTCTGGGATGATGGCATGATAAGCAGGAAGCCAACACACCCAAACAGGGCCGCCATCAGGGCAGTATTCTTGGGCCTGCAGTATGGGGCCCCAGGATCTACTGCCACATATGGGGGCCCGCAGGCGGCAGGTGCGCTTGGGGGATGTATTAGTTCATGGCAAAGAGGCCCACTGAGGCTCTCTCCGACAGTCTGTCGCCCAGGAGCCTACTGAAACCTGGAGCCGGCCCTGGGTGCGGGCCCCAGAGAAGGGAGAGAATCAATGCTATGCGTGTCTTTTAGACACGCATAGCATTGATTTACAGAGCACCGCAGACAGAGACTCGTCCGCGCGCTCTGTCCTGCCAGCGTTCACTGTCTGACGCGGCTGTGACGTCACCGCCGCGTCAGACAGTATGCGCCGGCAAAGCGCGCGGGCCATCGCTGTCTGCTTGCTAGCTGGAGGCCGAGGAGCCGCGGAGTCCCCGGAGCGCAAAGGGTAAGTAACAAGTTTGTTTTGCCGGTGCATTATCTATTTATTACTGGGGGGACGTCTGGTGCATTATCTATTTATTACTGGGGGGAGCTGGTGCATTATCTATTTATTACTGGGGGGACGTCTGGTGTATTATCTATTTATTACTGGGGGGCTGGTGCATTATCTATTTATTAGTGTGAACTAGGCCTAACAAGTCAACCGCTGAATGAATGGCCACATGAGGGAGGGTTTACATTGAATTTTCGGCTTCCGTAATCAAGCACTTAATGTGTATGATCGGGAAGGCCCAAAGCATAGTAAGACAGTTTTTTATGTGCGAGAAGCACTTTTTTTCTCTTTTCTTGATTAAATGCATTTTTTTATTATAAGCAGCAGCTACTAAAATGATTTTGCAACAGACTTTCTTTGTTATATAGAACACAGTTGGAACACGGCCTTATACATAGTAAGCAGTACTCACACTGAACTGCTTTATTGGATAGAACCCACTGGATTTCTCAGATACTGTGCATTTATCTAAGTGATTTGAGTTTGTTGACTTGTTTTTATTTTTTTACACCTATGGTGGAGTTTACACATAGGTATAAACATTGTTGCATATACTTTATCCACTGAATGCTTGTGGCCCAGACATTTTGGCTGTATGGGGCCTCAAAATTCCTGATGGCGGCCCTGCACCCAAAAGGGGCAGAAGCTGTGCGGCTGACATTCACTCTACATCTTTTTTTGACCTTGGCTGTTGTCCCTCATAACCTTCTAAATTGTGATTGAAAATTGCACACAAATCTAAGCCATGTGGCTGCCCCTATCAGGGAAAGCAGCTCCAACACTCTGTTCTTCTCTACTTCCTCCAAGGGCTGATGAGGAAAGGTATAAATAATCCATGCCACTACTGACTCTATTCTACAGCCTTGTTCTCCCAGAAAAAAAGGTAGCTGTTAGGATCCAGCCTGCTATTCAGCTTCCCTGCCACCAGAGGTCCCCTTGGAGCTACACCTGCTCTCACTCCAGCCATAGTCTCCATGAGCTCGTGACTCAGCAGGGCCTATTTAGCCCTGTCTCTTGCAATATCTGATACCTTGTCATCAAGTCTATTCAGCTCCCTGCTTGGTCCAGTTCTACTTTGTCTTGCTCTTTGGCCTCCGAGCCTTCCAGCTCTGCCTTGCCTTGTCCTGTGGCCTCTGGGTCTTCCAACTCTGTCTTGCCTAGTCCTGTGACCTCTGGGCCTCCTAGTATCTCCCAAGCCAACGGGTCTTATGCTTAGTAGCCTACAAGCCTTCTGAACTGCTGCCTTCGGGCCTCTGTGTTCTTCTGTTCTATCTTGTCCTGTCCTTGTCTGTCTTGTCTAGTCTTGTCCTTGTCAGGAATGGTCCTACCTGCCTAGCCCTGTCCCTGATATCCGTTCCTTATATTGGGGTAGATTTTTAAAAACTGCGCAATCGCGTACTTTTGTTTGCGCAGCAGGCGCAAACAAAAGTACGCTGCCTCCATTCCCTCCGAGGCCGCTCCGAAATCGGAGCGGCCTCGGAGGGAACTCTCTTTCGCCCTTCCCTCACCTTCCCCTCCCTTCCTCTACCTAACCCACCCCCCCGGCCCTATCTAAAACCCCCCCCCTACCTTTATCCATGGATTTATGCCTCCCGGAGGGAGACGTAAATCCATGCGCGCCAGCGGGCTGCTAGCGCGCCGAGACCCGACCCTGGGGCGGTTCCGGAGGGCACGGCCACGCCCCGGGCCCGCCCCCCAAACGCCGTGCCACGCCCCCAAACGCAGCGTCACTCGGCGACGCCTATTTTCCATAGGCCGCCGGCGCGCGCAGAACCCCGGGACTCGCGTAAGTCCCGGGGTTTCTGAAAAGGGGCGTCACATGCCGTGACGCCAAACGTCGTGACATCACGTCTTGAGCAGCCAATTGAATGCACAGGGGCCGCTTTCCCCCGTGCTGGCATCCATCTTCCCCGGGGAGGGGAAGATACCTTCTTCAGATGGACCGGACGGCTGCAAAAAAAGTAAGTTTAGGCAGGAGAAGTCCGATCGGGGATGCTTCGCCGTGAAGCGGCAAAGTGACTTACTTTTTGCTTTTGCTTTTTTAAGCTTTTTTTTTTTTTGCTTCGTCGCTGTCAGTCTCCCCACCTCCCGGAGCAAGGCTGCTTTTCGCGCCCTGCTCCGGGAGGAGGGGAGAAGTGACAGCGGCGAAGCGACTTACTTTTTGGTTTTGGTTTTGGTTTTTTTCGCTTTTTTTTTTTGCTTCGCCGCTGTCAGTCTCCCCTCCTCCCGGAGCAAGGCTGCGTTTCGCGCCCTGCTCCGGGAGGAGGGGAGAAGTGACAGCGGCGAAGCGACTTACTTTTTGCTTTTGGTTTTTTCGCTTTTTTTTGCTTCGAGAGGAGGGAGAGGACTGGGGCTGCCCCGGAGACCGGCACCCAAGATCGCAGCCGGGGCAGGTGAGCGAGGGCTGGGGGAAAGCTTGCCACCTACCCTTACCCCTGCCTCTACCGCAGGGTCAGGGTAGGCGGTAAGTTAGCAGGTTAAACGCGCGACAAAACGGCAGGGAAAGATAGCGATAATCGGGGCGCGGGTTACGGGATACTAGGGAATAGCTAATTCGCTCGTTTGCATGCAATATCCATGCCGCGTGCGGAAGGGGTTGGCCGGGGATTTTAGGACGCGGTAGGAGTAAGTTAAAGTGGATTCGGGATCGCAGGAAAGGATAACGCGGCCGGAAAGTGAGTAAAACGCGGCTTAGGAGCAGGGTAAACGCGGCCGCACTTTACAGGATAGACCTGTCTGGATGTTAACATGTCCTTTGATCTGTAGAGACTGAAGGAGGAAGAACTGCAAAGGAACGCAGAGTGGGACAGAGACCGGGTACAAGCTGCCAGAGCAATGATACTTCTTGAAAGGCAGCAAAACCGAGTGACTCGAGAAATTCGTAAAGCACAGGATCATACTAACTTAGAACTTGCCCAGGCACACAAAGCACGGTAAGTATACGGGGTAGGCACTTGTAAATGACTGGACAGTTTAGAACTTTAATAGCCATAAATGGAATGATAGTACGTGATCATAACCTATCAAATTGTCAAATTAAGCAGGTGAGTTGATCAGTACTTCTTGTATTTTGAATCACTTAGGGTTAACAATGTGTGACTCAAATTATACATAGTACAAGGTTTCTGAGGGCTAAAATATAAATCTCAAATAATAAACATAGTTCCAGTTTATTTAAAAAGCTTATATTCCACACATATCCATTTGTTCAAGGCGGATAACAAATAGTACATTCATAAAATGGTTCATTAAACATAGACTAAAAGCAATTCAAGAAATAAACAAGAAAATTGAAACAAACACACATAAATTAAGATCAAATTGCAAACAGAGACTATCATCCAAAACCACCAAAGTAAAAATAATTATGGAATCTGTAAGCTACTAAGACTTTTCTCTAATTCTCTGTCTATGAGAAAAATGCTTAGTAAATTGGGCTTGTATTATTTTGCAATCTGAAATTGTTAAAGAATGTTACCAATATTGGCATAGAGATTCTGGCTCTCTTCAGTCAAAAATTAGGGGAAAATTGAAAGATTAATGTAAGGAGATGTTAGCTTCGTGGACCCTTGGGCCGATCGGAACCAGAAGATGGACTGCCTTTGGTGAGGCTGTGATACCGGTTCCAACCGGGAGGCGGCGAAGGCGGGCTTGTGGACTGCTGAGAGGAAGGCACGAAGGGCCCTATGCGACCAAGGGCCAGGAGAAGAGGCTGACCTGGTGGAAGGTGATGTTCGCCCTGGAAGCCGGTACTCCCCCGAGAGGAGCTCGTAAGAGTCCGGCCGCTGGGACTTAGGTGATTCGCCCTGGAAGCCGGTGTCCCCCCGGGAGGAGCCCGTAGGAACCCGGCCGCTGGGACTTAGGAGATCTCTACCGACGAAGTCGTTGCTCACCAGGCCAGGGTCAGGTGTGGGAGGATCGCCGTCAGCCAGTCCGAGTCAAGAGCCAGAGGGATACCGTAAGCCAAACCGAGTCGAAAGCCAGAAACCACCGAAGCCAAGCTGAAGTCAGGAACCGGGAAGAACCACGAGCCAATCCGAAGTCGAAAACCAGAAGATCAAGCGACGAGCAGGAACACAGCAACTGGGAGCAGGATGAACCTGGGAACCTCGTTGCAAGGCAAAATCCAAGTCCAGCTGCAGGGTTTAAATACCCTGCAGCGTCTGATGTCATCAGGGAGCGTCCTGTGCAATTCCCGCGCTGGCCCCTTTAAATTCTGGCCTGAGACGCGTGCGCGCGTCTAGGGGGCGGGGCTAAGTGCCGAACGACGCCGGCTGCTCCGGCGAGGCGAAGAGGAGGCAGCAGAGGGCCCTGCAGGCCCGGGAGAGAGCGCCCGACGTCGGGGCCGCGGCAGCGGGGGTCCGCGGAGGCCTGGGGGGCATGAGGCAGCGCCAGAGCCGCGGTCAGGTAGGCGGCGATCCCGGGGCTGACCCGGGATCGCAACAGTACCCCCCCTCCTACGCCCCCGTCCGGGGGGCTGGGGCTTGTCCGGATGTTGGAGGTGGAACTGCCGAAGAAGGCCCTTATCCAGGATGTGGGACGAAGGCTCCCAAGAATTCTCCTCCGGGCCGTATCCCTCCCAAGACAGTAGGTACTCCCAGCGGTGGCGACGGCAGCGGACATCCAAAACCTCTTTAACCGTGTAGATGACGTCCGGATCCGAGGAAACATTGGAAGGTACTGGCGGGGAAGCCCGAAATCGAGAGAGCACCAACGGTTTGAGGAGGGACACGTGGAAGACATCATGGATCCTAAGCGAGGAGGGCAGCCTCAGTCTGTAGGACACGGCCCCTACGCGTTCGGCCACCGGAAAGGGTCCAATGTAACGAGGCGCTAGTCTCATGGAGGGAGTCCGCAATTGAATGTGCTTAGTACTTAGCCATACCCTCGTCCCGGGTAAAAAGACCGGAGCGGGCCGTCGATACCGATCGGCATATGCCTTGAAGCGAGCTGCAGTGCTGCGGAGCTTCTCCTGAGTGGTAGTCCAGAGGTGGTGAAGCTGGCTTGCTGTTAGCTGTGCTGCCGGAGAGGTGACGGTCACCGGTAATGGTAGTGGAGGTCTTGGGACCCTCCCATAAACGAGCTGGAAGGGGGACTGTAGCGTAGCGGAGTGCTTGTGGCGATTGTAAGAAAATTCCGCCCAGGGAAGGAGAGAGACCCAGTTGTCTTGGAGCTCATCCACAAAAGCTCGGAGAAAGGTCTTAAGAGACCGGTTGGTCCGCTCCACTTGGCCGTTACCCTGGGGATGAAATGCCGTGGTGAAATCCAACTGTATCCCAAACTTCTTGCATAATGCCCTCCAGTATTTAGCCGTAAATTGGGGGCCACGATCTGAAGCGATATGCGAGGGCAGTCCATGTAATCGAAAAATATGCTGGACAAATAGGTCCGCCAGCTCAGGAGCCGTAGGCAGCTTGGGTAGAGGGATGAAATGTGCCATCTTTGAAAAGCGGTCAACCGTGACCCAAATTACAGTTTTCCCCTCAGAGGGAGGCAACTCCACCACAAAGTCGGTGGATAGGTGAGACCATGGTTCCGTGGGGATAGGAAGCGGCTGGAGTAAGCCCCACGGGCGCCCCGGTGGAGGTTTTTGCTGAGCGCATGTGGGACATGACAGAACATAGAGCCGGACATCCTCCTTCACTCGTGGCCACCAATAAAACTCGGTGAGCAACTCAAGGGTTCGAGCAATCCCAGGATGGCCAGCCGTCAAGGAGTCGTGTGCCCATGCCAGAACCTTCTTCCGAGAACGGATTGGAACCACCGTTCTCCCCTCGGGTCCTAAGTCAGAGGCTGCCAGTAGGACTTTAGCTGGGTCCAATATGTACTGAGGGGTCTCGGTAGCGTCATCAACGTCTGTGGTGCGGGAGAGAGCATCCGCCCGGACATTCTTGGCTGCGGGTCGGTAGTGGAGCGAGAAGTCGAACCGACTAAAAAAGAGGGACCAGCGGGCTTGTCGGGGATTGAGTCTCTGAGCATGAGACAAATACTGCAGATTCTTATGGTCGGTATATACTATGATCGGGTGTTGGGCGCCCTCCAACCACTGCCGCCATTCCTCGAACGCTAGTTTTATGGCCAGCAGCTCTTTGTCGCCAATCCCGTAATTCTTCTCTGCCGGAGAAAACTTGCGGGAGAAGAATGAGCAAGGCCGGGTTTTGCCGGTCGAGGAGACTTGGAGCAGCACCGCCCCTACCGCGACATCAGAAGCATCCACCTCTACTATAAACTGGCGTAGAGGGTCAGGGTGCCGGAGACAGGTATCCTGTAGGAAAGCCTCCTTGAGATCCTGGAAGGCCTGCGTAGCAGCGGGAGACCAGTTCCGTGCATCCGCGCCCTTCCGCGTGAGGGCCGTCAGGGGGGCTACCAGACTGGAGTAATGTGGGATAAATTGACGATAGAAGTTAGCGAATCCTAGGAACCGCTGAAGCGCTTTCACTCCCGATGGTTGCGGCCAACCCTTGATGGCGCTCACCTTGTCCGGGTCCATGCGGAAGCCTGTGGAGGAGACAATGTATCCTAGGAAGGGCAGCGATTCTTGGTCGAACTGGCACTTTTCGAGTTTAGCGTACAGGCGGTTCTCCCTCAGTTTCTGCAGAACTTGCCGCACGTGCTGTCGATGTGTCTCGAGATCCTGGGAATAAATCAAGACATCATCCAGGTATACGATGACGAAGGTGTACAGGAAGTCGCGGAGAACCTCGTTCATCAGATTCTGGAATACCGCTGGGGCGTTACAGAGACCGAACGGCATGACCAGATATTCGTAATGGCCGTCCCTGGTGTTAAACGCGGTCTTCCACTCGTCCCCTGGGCGTATGCGGACAAGATTATAAGCCCCTCTGAGGTCCAATTTGGTGAACACACGAGCCCCCTGGAGGCGGTCCAGCAGTTCCGGGATCAGAGGCAAGGGGTAACGGTCCCGGCGGGTGATTTGATTCAAGCCCCGATAATCAATACAGGGGCGGAGAGAGCCGTCTTTCTTCCCTACGAAGAAAAACCCGGCCCCGGCCGGGGATTTGGACGGTCTGATGAAACCCCGATCCAGGTTTTCCTTAATATAGGCTGACATAGCTTGGGTTTCCGGCAGAGACAGGGGATAGACCCTCCCACGGGGCGGTGTGGTTCCTGGTAGCAAATTAATTGCGCAATCAAAGGGTCGGTGCTCCGGGAGTAATTCTGCCTTTTCCTTAGAGAAGACATCCTGAAAGGCATGGTAAGGAGGAGGTACCGTTAATGGAGCTGTGCAGAGTGATATGGGTTGCAGCGGACGTGCAGGAAGGCAATGACGATGGCATGCGGAACTCCAGGAGGTAATCTGAAGGGACCTCCAATCGATCACCGGAGAGTGTTCCCTAAGCCAGGGTAGGCCCAGGATGACTGGGTGAATAGATTTTTCAAGGATAAGAAACGAGATTTCCTCCTGGTGGAGGGCTCCCACCTGAAGCTTCAGAGGACTGGTGCGAGTGGATATTAAGCCAGGAAGTGGATTCCCTTGAATAGAAGAAACCCGCACAGGCGGTTCTTGCGGGCGAACCCCGAGCTGTAGCTGTTGTACTAACTCCTGGAGGATGAAATTTCCCCCGGCCCCAGAGTCGAGTAAGGCTAGGGTATCAAAGCCTCCCTCCGGAAGACACAGGCGTACCGGAACGGTACATGGGGAGCTGGGTGAAATGTTGCCTAGAGTCAACTCCCCGCTGAACTCTAGGTTCGGGCGTTTCCCGGACGCTCGGTACAACGGGCCAGAAAATGCCCCTGACCCCCGCAATAAAGACACAGTCCTTGGGTACGACGGCGTCTGCGTTCCTCCGTAGATAGGGGGCCACGGCCTAACTGCATGGGTTCCTCGGTGGATGGAGTGGTGGCTGTAGGAGGTGACGCCCGGACTCGAGGCGGAGTGATCCTGCGGGTAGTTTGCCCCTGGGTAGACCGTCGCTCTCGGAACCAACGCTGGATTCGTCGGTCTATGCGCCCAGCTAGTTCAATGAGCTCTTGAAGGTCGTCGGGCAGGTCACGACCGGCGAGCTCGTCCTGTAGACGAGGAGAGATGCCCTCCATGAAGATGCCATGCAGGCTGTCGGTCCCCCAGGCCAGCTCAGTGGCCAGGGTCTGGAACTCTATGGCGTAGTCCTCTAGGGGCCGATTGCCCTGCCGCAGCTGAAGCAGTTCGGAAGCAGCCGTGGAGGCCCGGGAAGGCTCATCGAAGACTCTGCGGAAGGCTTTGACAAACTGAACCAAGTTGTTCAGTCGGGAATCCTGACGTTCCCAGAGAGCCGAAGCCCAAGACAAAGGTCTCCCATCCAGGAGGGAGATTATAAAGGTCGTCTTGACTCGATCCGTCGGGAATTGTGCGGGTAGTAGATCAAAACGGATGTAGCATTGATTAAGGAACCCCCGGCACGCCTTCGGATCCCCTGAGTACCGGGATGGGGCAGGCATCTGAACCGGAGCGGCGAAGTCAGGGGTGGCCCGAGAAGTAGACGCCCGGGGACTTGCTGCGGAGGCTCCATCAACGCGATCCGCCAGACGTTGTACCGTCGACATCAGCGTGTCGAGGCAACTCTGCTGCTGCTGCAACTTCTGGGCTAAGCCTGGAATAGCCTTGAGGCCAGCAAGGTCCGCCGGGTCCATGGCCTTGCAATCTGTTAGCTTCGTGGACCCTTGGGCCGATCGGAACCAGAAGATGGACTGCCTTTGGTGAGGCTGTGATACCGGTTCCAACCGGGAGGCGGCGAAGGCGGGCTTGTGGACTGCTGAGAGGAAGGCACGAAGGGCCCTATGCGACCAAGGGCCAGGAGAAGAGGCTGACCTGGTGGAAGGTGATGTTCGCCCTGGAAGCCGGTACTCCCCCGAGAGGAGCTCGTAAGAGTCTGGCCGCTGGGACTTAGGTGATTCGCCCTGGAAGCCGGTGTCCCCCCGGGAGGAGCCCGTAGGAACCCGGCCGCTGGGACTTAGGAGATCTCTACCGACGAAGTCGTTGCTCACCAGGCCAGGGTCAGGTGTGGGAGGATCGCCGTCAGCCAGTCCGAGTCAAGAGCCAGAGGGATACCGTAAGCCAAACCGAGTCGAAAGCCAGAAACCACCGAAGCCAAGCTGAAGTCAGGAACCGGGAAGAACCACGAGCCAATCCGAAGTCGAAAACCAGAAGATCAAGCGACGAGCAGGAACACAGCAACTGGGAGCAGGACGAACCTGGGAACCTCGTTGCAAGGCAAAATCCAAGTCCAGCTGCAGGGTTTAAATACCCTGCAGCGTCTGATGTCATCAGGGAGCGTCCTGTGCAATTCCCGCGCTGGCCCCTTTAAATTCTGGCCTGAGACGCGTGCGCGCGTCTAGGGGGCGGGGCTAAGTGCCGAACGACGCCGGCTGCTCCGGCGAGGCGAAGAGGAGGCAGCAGAGGGCCCTGCAGGCCCGGGAGAGAGCGCCCGACGTCGGGGCCGCGGCAGCGGGGGTCCGCGGAGGCCTGGGGGGCATGAGGCAGCGCCAGAGCCGCGGTCAGGTAGGCGGCGATCCCGGGGCTGACCCGGGATCGCAACAGGAGAGGGAAGATGAGTGCTTGGAGAACAGGGAAAAGGGGAAGAAAGAGTACAAAAATGATGGAACCGAAGCCAAAACAAAAATAAGAAAAAAAATTCAAAAAGCCAAATAGCCAAAAGGGAAAAAAAGAGCAAAAAGGCAAAACCAAAAAAAATTTCTCTGGCTTCTAAAAATTTTTTCCTGGCTCCTCAGACTTTTCTAGACATATACACATACATTACAATGAATCATATTGGAAGAAATTGGAACATTTGTCATTTGTAATTTGATCTGAAATATACACACCTAAAAAATGCATAATTAGAACTGACTTTATGATCTGCTACATTATCTGGAGTATTTTTCATGTTATTTTTTTATGGTGCTATCTGCTACAAGCTGGCAGGCAGTGTTTTTTGTAGAAGCTGCAGCTGCCTGTGCCCTCTTCTGCATGCGCTTAATATATAGATAGATCAAGTAGAAGTTAGAACTAAATATTAGAAATATCCAAAATATGAACTGAAATATTTACTAACCTTCTTTTTCTTTCCTTTTCTTGCCAGAAAGCTGTATTTTGACAAAGAAGTATTTTCCAATGTTCCAACAGATCAATATTTTATTCAGTTTAATACAACAAGCCGTTAAAATTCTAGGAATTATTTATATATATATATATCTATATATATCGATATCTATTATATATATATATAGATATATATATATATATATATATATATATATATATATATATATATATATACTTTCTAGGAAGTGAAAATTAAAAAAAAATCACAGATAAAGTTGCCTTCAAATCAATTTGCTAGTTTCTTTTATTGTATTGCTAATAGTGATAAATCCATTTATGTAAACAAAGTCTCCGCTGGTAACTGTTAATAAAGATCTGCACCTTTACTTGTGATGGCATTCTAGAAAAAGTTAGGCATGTTCATTCACCACAACATAGGTGTATGCAAGTTTCTAGAAGGGGACAAGTCAGGAAAATTAGGATTTAGACACTATTAATCTGACTACTGGCTAAAAATGTATTGTAGCACACCTCTGGAGCAAATTAGAAATATTGACCAAGTTGCAGGGAGTGCTGCATAGTAGCAGTTATGTCCAGCAGATGGTGTTATAATCATTCAAACAGAATAATGAAAGAGCACAACAGTCAGCCTAAGGTGGGATTTTACTGTGATATAAAACTAGCAGGTAGTCATGAATTCAGTAAACCTTTCCAATGTTAAGAACTATACTACTGCTCCAAATTGATTTTTATTGCTGGCCTTGTCCCCAGTAGAGATCTTAGTTAAGCAGAAGACTGGAGGTATGGTGATCACCTGACTCCAGGTCACAGGGAACAACTCCTATTTCAGTTTTATATGTTTAAAAAGGGACTGAAAGCCAGTTGATCACCCTAGTTGGGATCATTTTCTTCCATAGAAAGTGAGCCTTCTTCTCTAGCCTCTCAACATATTTTAATGAATCATCAGTTGTCAGATATTTCATTAAAAGGACCTTTGTTTTGTTCCGTAACAGTAAAATAATGGCCTTCGTCAAAATGTGTTTATTTAATTTCATTCCATTTTCATTGCATTGGGCCTTCTTTGGTGCTGCACTGTTTTGTAAGATTCATTAGTGCTGAAAGCTACAGTTCAGCTGTAAAATAGAAGGTATCAGTGCTCATTGTTGGAGATGTACATGACGACAATTAAACTATAACATTGTTTAGGTTCATTTTATGTATAATTTTAGAGTGTCTCAATAAATAATGTTACCGTAAAAGAATGTGTCACTGCTGTCTTCTCACATGGATATCTGATTGCACAATCCATAAACTATTCATTGATTTGTGATGTGTACATCAGCAGTTCTCAACCGGTGTGCCATCACACACCAGTCTGTGGCCAAGCACACACAGGTGTGTCACCACACTTAGTGGTCCCCCAATGGTCTAGCTACTCCCCTTTACTCCAGCAAGATGCAAACTCTTCTTCCGCCCAGGCTTGAAATGCAGATAGCCCAGGCGGAACACGGCAGGATATCGGGAGTTAGCAGCACTAGCCACTCGGTCTCTTCTTCCCGCCCCCGTGGTCCGGAAGAGGAAGTGATGTGCAGCTGCCATACGAGCAGGAAGAAGAGACCATGTTAATTTACAAGTGCGGGCAGCATCGGAGCAAAAAGAGGAACAACGTCAGCTTCTGCGGCCAATGGAACATCTTTCTCGAGGGTTAGAAGAGAAGGCTGCTGCAGCTGTTGCCCAGAGTTGTTCTTCAGTGAGGGGAGAGAGAGAGAGAGTGAGTGAGTGAGTGAGCGAGCATGTGTGTTTGAGACTGCATGTTTGTAAGTGTGTGATTGAGAGCCTGTGTGGTGTGTGTGTGTGAGATACTGTGTGTAACTGTGTGATTGAGAGAGCCTTTTGTGTGTGAGAGACACAATATGTATGTGTGTCATTGAGAACCTGTATGTGTAAATGAGAGAGAGCATGTGTATGTTTGATTAAGAGCCCGTGTGTAAGTGAGAGAGAGAGAAAGCATGTGTATGTGTGAGAATGAAAGCCTATGTGTGTATGTAAGAGAAAGAGAGACAGCATGTATGTAAGTATGTGATTGAAAGTCTGTGTGTGTGTGTAAGTGTGAGAAAGACAACGTAAGTGTATGATGAAGAGCCTATGTAAATGAGAGAAAGAGCATGTGAATGTGTGCGATTGACAGCCTATTTAAGTGAGAGAGAGAGCATTTGTATATGTGTGTGATTGAGAGCCAGTGTGAGAGAGAGGAGAAAGTTGCAAGCAAACCCCACCTCACCTTCTTCTGCTAATTCAAAACAATCTCAGGGCACTTGAATATCAAACTGTTCCTAGGTATGGAGAGCAAAGCATTTTTATCTCATTTTTAATTATTTGGTCTTTGTGTTTGCTGTTTTGAAATATTTTATTGGTGTCTGGAAATTTTTTATTTGAGCTTTTATTTATTGGAAATTTCATTCATCAACTGTTTTGAAATATTCTGTTCTTTTTGTTAATATGGTTTTACTGCTATTGATTTTATATTTCTTGATTTGTTGTATAAGGACTAATGATTCTCCCAGGATAAGCAGAATGGTAGTCTTCACAGATGGGTGACATCATCAGATGGAGCCCTGTCACGGAACACTTTTGTCAAAGTTTCTAGAACTTTGCCAGCATGCCACTAACCCTGTGGCCACAAGGGGTCCCCCTTCAGTCTCATTTTTTCCGCACAGTAGTTGCCTCGCGGTTACTGGAGCTCTTTGAGAGTTTTTTCTCACACTTTCCTTCACGGAAATTTTTGAAGTTTATTTTCGACTCCTTCCCCATCTCGGGGACCCCCATCGCGCACCAACTCCTTCAACGCTCAGTAAGTCCGTTCCGCGTTTTTCTGTGGTCGGTTCCCAGTGGTCTATCTTCAGCGACCGCCTGACACCGACCGCACGCCACCATTTTTTCGAACATGGCAACCGGTTTTCGGAAGTGCCCTGAGTGCCCAGGGACAATGTCCATAACTGACCCACACGACATTTGTGTCCCATGCCTCGGACCTTTCCACGATGTCCGGTGACCGAGTTGTGCCCAGATGACCCCCAAAGGCCGGTGCGCCCAACTGGAGAAAATGGAGCACTTGTTTGGATCCAAGTGCTCTGCTCCATAGACCCCAGTGCAGGGTGCGCCAAGTTGAGCGGTCCATCTTCCTTGGACCTCTCTCCGTCGACGCTCCATCAAGAGGACCGAGGAGCGGGAGACCACCATCCCCAGCATCGACCCACTCCAAGGCCTCTGCGTCATCGTCCTCAGTGCCAGAGAAGGACTGGGCCAAGTATCGTGGAAAACACCGGCACTGACATGCATCACCGTCCAGCACCAACACCGGAGCGGCGTCGGCCTCTGCTGAGCCGCCTCCGAAGAGGGCCCGGGGAGAGGAGCCCCCATCCTCTTCTGGACTGGGACCCCGAGGCGTTCCCCACCGACATCGGTGCCGGGCAGCCTTTAGGGAGGAGTTGGACCATGTAGTCCAACATGTAGTCCAACAGGCAGTGCTGAATGCCCTTTGGGGCTTCCAGTTGTCACCGGTACCAGCTCCCATACCGGCACCGGAACTGGCACCCTCGGTGTTGGCACTGCTCCTCGAGCACTTGGACACCCTCATCGGTGCCCTACCATCACAACCCATTCCATCAGGCCCTTTGGTACCGAGCCAACCATCGATGCCTCCTCCGGTCTCAATTCCGATTCCGGGTTCCTCGGAGGAAGAAGATGCGGCCCCTGGCCCATCCCCTGCACGGGACCTGCCGGAACCCATTCCAGGGCCATCAGGACTACTGGAGCCTCGGTGCCCCTCCCTGACCCCGGTGCTCTTGGTGTCAGCGCCGCCTGCCTCGGTGCCGCTTCACCGCCCATCGGTGCTGCCTTCCCGTTCCCTCAGGTTTGGTTTTTTCCCTCCATCTGGAGGTCTGGTGGGTGAAGGGGAGTCTCCCTATGATCCATGAGACGATGCCTCCTCTGACCATTCCTCACAGGCTTCCGAGGAACTTCTGTCAGAGCCTTCACCCCCGGAAGAGAGGCGGTGCTCCCCTCTGGAGGACCTCTCCTTTGCCAGTTTTGTCAGGGAGATGTCTGAGACTATTCCATTCAAACTTCTAATGGAGGAAGACGCTAGACACAAAATGTTGGAGGTCCTACAGTTTGTGGATGCCCAAAAGAAGTTATGGCAATCCCGGTGCACAAGGTTCCCCTCACCCTCTTCACCACCTCTGGGAACACCCAGGTATGGTGCCTCCGGTCAACAAGAAGACCGATGCAACCTACCTCAAACAGCAAACCTTGGGGTTTCAAAAGAGCCAATTACCCCACCAATCTGTGGTTGTGGAATCAGCCCAGAAGAAAGCTAAAAGGACCCATCCTCACTCCTCTGCCCCTCCTGGAAAGGACCAGAAGGCATTGGACGCCTTAGGCCGCAGGGTGTTTCAAGGGTCAATGTTAATTGCTCGCATAGCAGTGTGAGCAATTTACATGAGCAACTTTACATGACCCAATAAAATAGGAATCTCTGGAAACAAATCTGGGAATTCTCAGAGACCCTGTCACAGCAGTTCCAGGAGGGCTTGGCCTCCATCCTCCAGAAAGGATTGGAAGCTGGAAAACACAAGGTCAGAGCAGCCTATGACTCTTTCGAGACAGCATCCAGAGTCTTGGCAGCGGGCATTAGTGCCAGGCGCTGGGCCTGGCTCAAGGCTTCGGACCTACACCCAGAGGTCTTGAATGAGTAGATATGAATCGGTTATTTATACTTTCAGATAATAGAAGGACTAGGGGGCACGCCATGAAGTTAGCAAGTAGCACATTTAAGACTAATGGGAGAAAATTCTTTTTCACTCAATCCACAATTAAGCTCTGCAATTTGTTGCTAGAGGATGTGGTTAGTGCAGTTAGTGTAGCTGGGTTTAAAAAAGGTTTGGATAAGTTCTTGGAGGAGAAGTCCATTAACTGCTATTAATCAAGTTGACTTAAGGAATGGCCTCTGCTATTACTGGCATCAGTAGCATGGGATCTTCTTACTGTTTGAGGATTTGCTTGGTTCTTGTGGCCTGGTTTGGCCTATGTTGGAAACAGGATGCTGGGCTTGATGGACCCTTGGTCTGACCCAGCATGGCAATTTCTTATGTTCTGGGATAAATTGTTGGTACTGAAAACACTGAAGGAGAGGTTAAGTGAAGTTAATGAGCTACTAAGTTGTATGACCAAGCAGAGTTTTCTCATATTTCTAGATGGTGAATTTCACAATCTCATACAATAAATAAGTGATGGTATGTAAATTCTCATAATGTTCTAATTACTATTTAAAATAATGGGAATCGAGAAACAAGAGTGAAAGTAAGAAGCATAAACTTGTGTGACTGGATTTGAATGTTATGTGGTAAAAGCACGGAGAAGTTCCTTTCTTTTCTCATACACGCTTTTGGGAAAGGATTTCTCTGAAGAGTACCATTTTCTTTCTGTAATAAGGCTGATCTCATGCATCCCATTCTCATGTGCTAAATGCCATTAACACTCATCTCATTTACTCTCAAAGATTCATATCTCTCTCATTAGATAGGGAAAATTGATTATCATTGTAGTGAGTATTAAAGTACAATTAAGACTTCAGGATAACACAGTTTAGTCTGCGGAAAATAATCCCGAGAAGGGAGTACCGGTAAGTTTCTTTTATGGAGTTTGTAAAGATAGGATAGACGGAGCTGTTACAGAGTACAGGTTCAAGAGTGGTGATTGTTCCAGTCCACATTATCAGGCTTTGAACTCTGTCTTCTAAAGCTTCTCTGGGTAAAGGCAAGGCTCCAAAAGCTAACAGGAAATACAAGCTCCGCCCACAAGCAGCTGCATCAAGGGAGTCTAAGATAAGTGCTAAGCTGAATGCACAATTGCTAGCAGAGACTTTTATTTAAAAGAAATTAGAGAAAACACATACCATACACAAAGAAAGGGCACACACACTTAGAAGAAATACTTACCTGGGAATTTACTTTTTGTTTGTCTTGGGAGAGATATTCCATATTCGAGGGAAAAAAAAATTCACAAAAGACCACCAGGAATTAGGACTAAGTATTTGTTAGAAGAAATATAGTGATTTTGCTATACTTATCTGATTATCATAATTCACTATGGGGTAGATTTTCAAAAAACGCGAATAGGCGTACTTTTGCTGGCGCATCAGGCGCCAGCAAAAGTACGCTGGATTTTAGTAGATACGCGCGGAGCCGCGCGTATCCACTAAAATCCCGGATCGGCGCGCGCAAGGCTGTGAATTCTGTATAGCCGGCGCGTGCCGAGCCGCGCAGCCTACCCCCGTTCCCTCCAAGGCCGCTCCGAAATCGGAGCGGCCTTGGAGGGAATCCTCTAACGCCCTCCCCTCACCTTCCCCTCCCTTCCTCTACCTAACCCACCCACCCGGCCCTGTCTACACCCCCCCTTACCTTTCTCCGGGGATTTACGGGACGCAACCTGGGGGCGGGTACGGAGGGTGCGGCCACGCCCCCGGACCGCCCCGGGCCGTAGCCATGCCCCCGTACCCGCCCCCAAAACGCTGCCAACATGCCCCCTAAATGCCGCGACGACCGGGCCCACCCCCGACACGCCCCCCTCGGAGAACCCTGGGACTTATGCGAGTCCCGGGGCTCTGCGTGCGCCGGTAGGCCTATGTAAAATAGGCTCACCGGCGCGCAGGGCCCTGCTCGCCTAAATCCGCCCAAAACAGGGCTTTGAAAATCCGCCCCTATCTGTAAAAGAATCAGTTCTTCATTCTTAATTCTCAATTCAAAGTTCTCAGTTCATACTTCTTTATATGATCCTTGTTGTTCACAACTCTTTGTGGTTGTCACTGCATCGGCGAATATAAAGTAAGAATTTCTGAAGAATAAATTATATTTGTCTATTACATATTATCACCTTTGTATCAGAAAAACTCTTTGAAAAAGATAACTGCATTTATTACTTTATGCTTAACACCAGCTTAATTCTCTTGAAAAAGGGAATTAAAAAAAATAAATAGATTTTAACTGTTTGTCAACTGTCTTTTATTTCATATTCTATTTTATTCTCGATTACAAATATGCCTGGTTACCGTCTAAGGAATTATTTATTTTAAGAGGAAACCCCATTTAACACCGTGACATTAATTGGTTCCTGCCTAGCGTGGTTTACAATACTTAAATATGCCAAATCAAATGTAGAACAATGTAATACATGTGACCCCATTCTGGTAGGCAGGCTGCACTCCGATGGATCCATAAATTTATTTATTATCTCTTCAGGGATGGAAACCTGGCTAGTGTTCCTGCAGTTTCTCTTCCCAAGGTATGGATTCTTTTTTTTTTTTTTTGGGGGGGGGGGGAAGTTAACTTTCAGGGCTCTGAGTGCTAAGGGTGACTTTCCTTTGATTGTCCCTGGGAAAGGAGTCTCGCTTCCCTGTCTCTGTGTCCCCATGCAGAGGGGTACGTGTCCTCAATGTGTGCTGTAGGTGCCAAAAATCACTCTGGAATCACTTGTTTAGTGTCCAAAAAATAGTCTTTACTGTTTAAACACTGAGATATGGAACAACAAATTAATCTTCAGCACCACAGAATTCATTTTCCTTAATCTTTCTTCCCTCCATCTGTGCAGGAGTAACTTGTACCAGGGCAGGGAAGTCTCCACCCTCCAGGGTATTGAAAAGTGAAATTCCCAGATGGACAGGGGAGTCCTTAAGTGGCAGGAAACCCCTTCAGTACAGGTAAAAATGTTAAAACCGTCCTTGGCACAGAGAGGTAGTTCTTTCTCTCTCTCCCCAGGGGTGAAGATGCCGGATGGGTGTCCTCAGTGGTCTCCAGAGTGGATTTACTCAGAGCATATCTTCTGAATCTCTTTGATTCTCTCTTGGTCTCTAAGCTCTCAATCTCTTTTAGATTCCTGATGGGGAGGGATCCCCTGGAAGCAGGCAGCTCACCCTGCTCCAACAAGACGAAAGGGGCAGTCAGACTTTCCTCCTGGATGTCAAAAATTCCCTTTCCTTGAAGGGGACAGAACTTAACGGAGTTCCTCCTTGCAGTGGGTCATCTCCAAATACAGCCTCGTTGAGGGTATGGAAGGGTAGGATTTCCCTAATTTGAACAGCCCCAGACACAGGGTTCCTGTGCCCTGAGCCTAGATGGTGCACAGGCTCTCACAAGGTTCCTACCACTTAAAATGCAAAAATCCTGAACATATACCCAGAGGGAAAATCCTAACAAGCCAGGGAAAGGACTAGACAAAGAAAACCCTCCCCACCCTGGTCAGTCTCTACAGGCAGTGTTTGTCTGCCTCCTCTGTCTGTGCCTGAAAAATCAATTTTGGAAAAACTCCTCTCTGCCTCCTAACTCTAAGCAAACCATAAGGGACTGCCTCCAGAACATCTGGAGAGGGCTGCTTAACAAGCCTCTCAAGCGGGCCAGCCATTCCAGACCCTCAAAGGAAGGGGCTGCATTTAAATGGTAACCTCCCCCTTTCACTAACCTGATCTTCGCTAGCTAAACTAAAGGTTCACCCAGGTCTTAATGGTAACAGAACTGGGTGCATATTACACATATTTTTAAAGTATAAACCCAGACCATGTACATTAAAAAAATTAGGCGGTTTACTTATTAACATACTTTCCCTCACACCCACCCTCCCCCCAGACCCACTCCTAATGTACATTGAACTGAAGTAGGTGAATTCCATTTACACTCACATCTAATATGGATGTCACAGTCAGGCTGGTCATGGATGCTCCCCCAGCATGAGCAGTTTTAGTTTAGTTTATAAAAATTTATCTTTCGTTTACTGTGTACGCTCTAAGCAATTAACAAATCACATACAAATTTTTTAAAAATTAAATTAAATTAACAAGCCACATTAGAACAATTTAAGTGATATAATCAATATAGTCCAGATCTTAAAGGGCTAAAGTTAGCTGAACGCATGCTCCATCAGGAAAGACTTTAATGCTGCTTTACATTTTTTTGAGCATTCCATAAGTCTCAGTGATGCAAGAATAGAATTCCATAGGATAGGAGCAGCAACTGAAAAGGCACAGTCTCTTGTAGAAGATAACCTCGCAGCCCGTATTATAGGTACCTCAAGGAGGCCTCTCTCTTGTAATCTAAAATTCCTGGTTGGTTGATATATACGCAATAAAAAATTTATCCAAGGAAATGAAGAGGTGCTTAGTAATTTATGAGTCAAGAGTAGAGATTTTGATTGAACTCTGTAGCGGATAGGAAGCCCTTGAAGATGCTACAGAGATGGTGAGATGTGATCAGAGTGTTTGGATCCAGTAATTAACCGTGCTATAGAATTGAGGAGCAGCTGAAGGGGTTTTAAAATCAGCTCAGGAAGACCAAGATATAGGGCGTTGCAGTAGTCTATGACTGGTAACAATGATGCAGTATAGGGCACTACAAGTCTCTATAGCCACCTCCCCCCTTGGGTTGGGCCCACAGGTTCTGGTGGTCAGCAGGACTTTTCTAGCAGGGTCCATGACAAGATGTAGTCAGGGCAGGCAGCAGCCAGGCAAAGTCAGAGTCTAGTCAAAGCAGGAAGAGTTCAAATACAGCAAGGGCCAGAAACAGTCCAAGAAAGGCAAGGCAAAAGTAGGACAAAGGAACAAGGCCTGATAAAGAAGCAAAGTTGGGCAGAGCAGGAGCACGGAGAGACAATGCTGGAACAAGGTAAAACACACAGGCATGAACAGGGTAAAACACATAGGCAGGAATGGGGTAAAACAGGCTAAACTGTAGCAGGGGTGCAAGGCAGAGTTCAGATAGCCTAGATAGGCCAGTGCTACTCAACCCAGTCCTCAGGGCACACCTAACCAGTCAGGTTTTCAGGATATCCACAATGAAATATACATGAGATAGATCTGCATAAAATGGAAGCAGTGCATGCAAATCTACCTCATGGATAACCTGAAAACCTGACTGGCTAGGTGTGCCCAGGGGACTCAGTTGAGAAGCACTGAGAGAGGCCACCAGGAGGCCTGGACAAGATAAGGGCAAGACAAGGAACACAGAAACAGGGTAGGCCACTGGGCGGCCTAGGCAAGGCATAGGCCATTGAGAAACCCACAGGGAACCAGATGGGCAAGGCAAATAGGAACAAACAGAATAAGACAAGAAGGCCTAAACAGGCCATACCGGAACACAGACAAGGCAAAGATATACAGATTGGCTAGTTCGCCAGAAGACCTTGACCCACAGGCAAGAAGGGCCACTGGAAGACTCAAAGGAACCAGGAGGGTCACAGGGAGGGCCAGACAGGACAGGAACACAAGAACAGCGCAAGATGGACACAGATACAGACAAATAGGAACTGATGGCAAGACAAGGTAAATACAAGACAGGCAACAGACAAGAAGAGCAACCAGGAGCCCCAGACAGGAACTAGGAAAATGGACAAATGAACAAGGACAAGAGGTCCAGACAAGAAGGCCTAAACAGGCCACACTGGGATCGAGGCAAGAAGGCCACACAGCATCAAGGTAAGGCAAGGCAAGAAAGCTGCTAGGGCTACACAGAAACAAGGCAAGGCAAGAAAGCTACTAAGGCCATGCAGAAACAATGCAAAGCTGGCCAAAGCAAGGAGCTGAGGTGACTTGATAATGAGGCAATGAGCAAACTGTGAGGAAGGTTTATAAATTGCTGGTCTTGCTGCATCATGCTCCCTTAAAAGCGGCAGCTAGAGCAGGGCAGAGCATGGTCCATTGAGGGCCCTTGTTGGCGGGGGGGGGGGGGGGGACGACGACTGCTGAGCAGCCAAAATCGTGACAATGGGAGGTCTCAAAATGAAACAATTACAGGAAAAACAATACAGTAGCCATTTCCAAAAACTACATGTTCAAATATAACACCCTATAAATAATGAATCACTTCATGGGTAATTAAGCACAGCGCTCCTTGCCTTGGGCAGGAGCAACTGTACATATTTATCCCAAATCTCTATAAAACATAGTTTTATATTTGAAGGACAGTGTTTCCATATTCATTAGCTGCATCAAAGCATGACGCATATTCCTCCACGATCAATAAGCAGGAGGGAAATATTTGCACCATGCCATAAGGATGGCCTTCTTTCCTATCGGGTAGGCTTTTCTGTTAAGAAAAGGAGCCCCAACCCTTGATCTTGAATGTGGTACAAATATCAAACAGAATCCCTTCTGGGAGAAATACAATAGTCTGACCCAAAACTTTAAATACTTTCTCACCTTTTCCAAATACTCTGAATAATGGGACAGGACCAAAAATAGTGTCCCAAAGTATCCCATGCATCCTTACACTTGAAGCAGAAATCTGACTCTACAAGCGTTGCTTTCAAAAGCCAGACAGGAGCCAAATAGATTTTCACAAATTTGTATTGCACATCTTGAAGGTTAGCATTCCCCACCAACCCTGGAATCCATTTGGGGTACTTAACAGATTTGTATATTTGTCAAATTAATCAGATGTTCTACCTGTAACAATGTCTCCTAGTCAATGGTAGTATCCAAACAAGATTTGGATAAGTTCTTGGAGGAGAAGTCCATTAACTGCTATTAATCAAGTTGACTTAGGGAATGGCCTCTGCCCTCTGCTATTACTGGCATCAGTAGCTTGGGATCTTCTTAGTGTTTGGGTACTTGCCAGGTTCTTGTGGCCTGGATTGGCCACTGTTGGAAACAGGATGCAGGGCTTGATGGAACATAAGAACATAAGAAAATGCCATACTGGGTCAGACCAAGGGTCCATCAAGCCCAGCATCCTGTTTCCAACAGTGGCCAATCCAGGCCATAAGAACCTGGCAATTACCCAAAAACTAAGTCTATTCCATGTTACCATTGCTAATGGCAGTGGCTATTCTCTAAGTGAACTTAATAGCAGGTAATGGACTTCTCCTTCAAGAACTTATCCAACCCTTGGTCTGACCCAGCATGACAATTTCTTATGTTCTTAGTTTTATATATCCTAGAAATATCCATTCTGTCCCTTTCCTCAACTTGGAAAAAACGCTCAAACTTCACCCTAAAATCCTTAGTAAGATAATTCTTAGATAGTGTCTGTCTACAATGTTTTAATTGCAAGTAAGCATAAACCTGTTTGGGATCCAAATCAAATTTAGTTACTAGCCCCTTGAAAGGGAGATATCTCTTCCATTATGTTGAGCACATTCGCTATGTTTTGAAATCCTTTCGATGCCCAAATAGCAGAAGCCTTAGATTGAGTACCTGATGTAAAATCCTGGTTGTTTTGGATAAGTAAAAATAATGATTCCCTGTGAGTATAACCCAGTTTAATACATAGAGCTAACCATGCTTTTCTGAGACACCCTACTAACATATTTCTCAAATGAGCCAGCAGGGTAGGACTGGCATGCAAAACATAACAAAGCTGGATAGGGGAGACAAGTCTATTTTTTTTCAAATGTAAGGAGGGGTATAACAGGAAGTACCAAATGCCTTAGTAGTAGGCATACCACATTGTAATCTTCAAAGGGGCCGATGTTGTAGGATAAATTCCTCTGTCAGTCCATTTACAATAAGCATCGCCATAGGTTTGTAATAGAACAAGTTCACTATATTTATGCAAAAACCCAAACAACTAAAGCTTTCCAGCACACAAAAAAACAAATATTCCCGATCAACCCAATCAAAGGCTTTTTCAGAATCAAAATTTATCAGAAGAGAGGACAAATTAGAGCACTGACATTAGTTCTTATTTGCCTGTGTCTGTGTATATCTTGTTCTGTTTTTGTGTTCCTGTCCTATCCGGGCCTCCCTGTGGCACTTCTGCTTTCTTTGGGTCTCCCAGTGGCCCTTCTTGCTTGTGGGTCTAGGTCTCCTGGTAGCCTAGCCCATTTGTATATCTTTGCCTTGTCAGTGTTCCAGTATTGCCTGTTTTAGCCTTTTTGTCTTGTTCTGTTTGTTCTTGAGACAATGAATCAAAAGTATTTCATAGTAACATAGTAAATGATGGCAGAAAAAGACCCAAGTGGTCCATTATTTTTATTCTTTTAATATAGCAACAGACGTTGCATGCAAGTTACCCCCATGCCTTCTGTCAAGGATAGTAACTGCTACTCCATGCAGATTACCCCTTATCTTCATTTCCATCCTTTAGCCACTAGGGATTCTCTGTGTTTATCCCAAGCTTGTTACGGTTTCAGCTGCTATGCAGCCTCCCCTCCACCAGGGCACCTCAAAGAGCATACCGTTCAGGCTGGCCAAGCTCCTCCCTCCTACCTGCACTATACAAGACTTCAGGCCTACATAACCCTGCCTTGTCCGGCACAAGATGCTTCTGAATTGAGTCACCCTTGGTTCCTTGCCCTAGCCACTCTTGCCTTGTGACCTACCCTACTCTTCTTGCCTCGTGGCCTCTGGGTCTTCTGACCTCAGCCTTCTTTTGTCTTGCCTCATGGCCTCTGGGTCTTCTGACCTCAGCCTTGCCTCATGGCCTCTGGGCCTTCTGACCTCAGCCTTGCCTTGTGGCCTCCGGGTCTTCTGACCTCAGCCTTGCTTCTTGCCCTGTTTTCTGGCCTGTATAGGCCTAGCCCTTGCTCTGTGGCCTATTTAGGCCTTTCCTTCTTCTGCCCTTCGGGGGCTTCCTGTATCGCTGCCTTCGGGCTCTGATCTGTCTTCCCTTAGTCGGTTCCAGCCTTACCCACACACTGTTCCAGTCCAAGCCTCGGTTCCACCTTTACCTGCACACTGTTCCAGTCCAAACCTCCAGGGGGGGGGGGGGGTGTTCCCCATGCTCTGCCCAGACCAGAGCCATAACAAAGCTCTTTTGAATTCCATTACATTCTCATCCTAACTACCTCAACCAGGAGGGCATTCCATGTATCCTTCCTTTTCCGTAAAGAAATATTTCCTGACAATGTTCCTGAGTCTACCCCTTTGCAGCTTCATATTATGTCCCCTAGCTCTAAAGGTTTCCTTCCAGTGGAAAAGGCTCAATTCCCACGCATCATGTATACCCTTCTAACCCTTACTTGGGGTATGCTAAGTCCGACAGGCACACAATCTAATTTATATCTTCAAAGCTGCTCCAGTTAACCCTTCCATCCCACCCTGACTCTCAATCCTTGGGGGGGGACTCTTTTTGCGAGGGGAAGCTCTTGCTTATAGCCCAGATGATGAGAAAAGGTTGCCAGAGTGTGTGCTGTACTTTAGGTGCTTCCCTTGAGGTGAGAGACTTTAATGACTCAAACAGGACCAGGTTTGAGTGTTAAAATAAAGTTTACTGATTGGTAATGATTAATTAAAAGTCTATTATCCAGAAGAGTGAGTTTACATCTGATTGATGTGTTTTTCCTATGTAGGTAGGTGTCCTTAATTCAGACCTCTGGGTAGAGTCCATGATGATTTTTAACTGCGTAACTCTTCCGGCAGCTGTGTGGGAATCTAGGCAGAAGGTTTGCAGGCCACTAGATAGCAGAATAAGGCCAGATAGGCTACAAGACAGACAAGGCAAGGAGCGAGAAGGCCAGATGGCCGCAAGTTAGGAGTAAGAAGGCCGGATGGCCACAAAACAAAGCAAGGCTAGAAGCAGAAGGCCCGAAGCTGCAAGGCAAGGCTAGGAGCAGAAGGCCACAAGGCAAGGCAAGGCTAGGAGCTGAAGCCTGAAGGCCAGAAGGCAAGGCTAGAGAAAAAGTAGCGAGAGACAGAGACCAGGACAAAGAGCCAAAGGTAACTCCATGAACTGACAAGGTGGCTATGGCAGGGCTGGATTACATAGGTGTGACCAACTATTCGGTTTGTCACTAGATGGCACTAAAGTCCCTTATCATCTGGAATAGTAACAACTTGGGATTTCTATTCTTTCAGTCTCTCCACTGAGCTGACTGGATGGGCTATCCCAGGGGAATAGGTGGAGCTAGTGGTAGAGAGTTTCATTTTTTGAGGTAGGTTTTGAGGAGTAAGGACTTTTTTTTTTCATTTCTCCCTGCCCATTAACCCAGCTTGGTGTACGTTCTGGCGTTCAGAGGAGATCCTGTCTGAGGGGGTCTGCCTCCTTTTTGTAGAGAGTTAAGGTTTTTGTAGATTTTGGTTCAGTTTTTGATAAGATTTCTTACTCTGGGGAACACCCTGTGCCTTGGAAAAGGAGCAACCCCTCTAATCCTGAGAGCAGGGGCTGAAGATCTGTGAGCATCCCCTCTACTCTCTAGAGAAAGCAAGACCAGTGACAGCACTACCCAGCATGAAAGATTTTGGATACTTTGGATTTTCCCCCTTTTTTGTTTGTGTGTGACATCAAGCAGGGGCAGATTGCAGGAAAATATCAGCTCACGGGATTTTTGTCAAAACCGGACCACAAGGTATCTATCTGACTCCCTTGTACATTTTCCCTGCAGCATGTATTTCAACAGTTCTCAAAAGCACACCAAACTGACCCTTCATAGGTATATCATGTGACCTGGAGCCTGGCAGAATTGAGCCAAAAAATCTCCAAAATAAATGTCACTTTTTCCTAAATAACTAAGTAGTAGAACACACAGGACAGAAGTGAACAAACGGAACTCCGTGCCCTCTTCCATCCATGGAATTGGTTGCCATCTGCCCGCAAGTCTGGTTAAATCTCTCATAATTATATCTTGGATTCCTGGTATGGTATTAAAGTCTCTTGCCAACCAATTAGCTCTTGAACCAGTTGCCAGGTAATGTAACAACCACACTGCCAGCCAGTGTCAGACACACACACACACACACACACATAGTCTCTCAGACACAAAGACACTCACACACATACTCTTGCTCACAGTATATGGGTGTATCATAGAAAAAGTGTGTATATAGATGTTTTTCTGTGTCAGGGAGAAAGACACCCACACACATACACACTCTCTCTCTCTCTCTCTCTCTCTCTGAAACACACATTCTGTCATTGTGCTGCTGCTGCTCATATGCTCCCACAGTGAGTACCCCTGCTCCAGTACTACCACATAATTATCTAAAACGTTTTTGCTTACTGCCAGCCCTTCCCCAGCCTGCAGGTGCACTCACCCTCTTCCTTTCCCTTTCCTATTACCATTCCCACCCTCACTCCAGGAGACTCACTGTTTCCACAGCCAGTAGACCTTTTCAGGAGGAAAGCCCAACCTACAGAAGCCTCCCCAACGCTGCATAGGCACTTCCTCTTGGCTCACCCCATCCCTTTTTGTGACTGTAGCTTGCCTCCACTTCTCCATGCCCCTGCCACCATTCCAGTGCATTCCCATTGACTGAGTGCTACAGAGTCTGCCACCTTTATAGTTCCCCAGGCTCTGCACTGCCTACCTACTCTATTACAGAAGGTCCTGTTATTTGTCTGCTCTATGGGGCAGGGACCCTAGCTAGCTTCTGACTCTTCTCTTCCCAAGTTGCAAGCCCTTTTGACTGGGGACAGAAAGGAGTCCTCTCAGGTTCCAATGCGGGGTGGCTAACTTCCTGCACCAAATTCCTTGTGTTAGTATAGTAGTGTAGTCCAAACCCATTCTGGAGGATCAAGAGGGTTTTCAAAGCTCCCAGTAGGCCAAAAAGTAACTTAGGAAAAATCTCTAACCTCTCTCTCTCATTCCAGTTTAGACTGCCCCCAGAGCCCTTTGCGGAGCTCTGCCAAAAAGCCTCCTGTCAGGGATATCCATTACAGCTCCACCACTAGGAGAGCTGTCACAGAATGGATCCTTCCCCTAATCCTTTCTGTAACTGCACTGCAAGTCTATTACCAGGACATAATGGTAACCCGAAAAGGTGCCCAGGTTACATATAAAACATAAATCATAATAGTAAAACTATAGTAATAAAAAGAATAAATATTTCAAGACAGCTGATGACAAGAATATTCAATAATTTAAACCTCATAAAAATGTTTATAATTTTTCCAAAACATCAGTATAATATTTCAAATAACATTCAATAAATGAAAACTTATAAGAATTAAAAAAAAAAATCTCCTGCTCTCCATACATGGGATTATTTGATTCCCAGTCACCCTGAGATTGTCATGGATTAGTGGAAGGGGGCCACACAAACTTTATCCTCTCTCACATGCGCGCTCACATGATTTCACTCACACTCCCTCTTTTTCTGTCTCTCTCTCTCACACACACACACAAATGCTCGCACAGCACACCCCCCTCCCCAGCTCCCATACACATGCTCCCACGTTCTTCTCCCCACCCAATAGCCAGCAGTCTTGTTCCCCAGTCCCCTCTTTCCTCCTAGATTCCCAGTCCCCAGCAGCCTTACTCCCCAGCTCCATCCAGAATCTCCAATACCAGCAGTCTTGCTCCTCAGCCCCCTCTCTTTAGCCAGACCCCCCAGCCAGCAGCAGTCATGCTCCCCAGTCCCCTCTCCCCACCTAGACTTCTTCAAACCCCAGCAGTCATGCTCCTCTGTCCTCTCTCCACCCAGACCCTCCAGTCTCCAGCAGTCATGCTCCCCAGTCCCCTCTCCTCACCCAGACCCCCAGTAGTCATGTTCTCTAGCCCCCCTCTCCCCACCTAGACTTCTTCATCCCCCAGCAATCATGCTCCCCAGCACCCTCTCCACCCCCAGCAGTCATGCTCCTCTGTTCTCTCTCCACCCGGACCCTATAGTCCCCAGCAGTCATGCTCCCAGTCCCCTCTCCTCACCCAGCCTCCCCAGACCCCAGCAGTCTTGCTCCCCAGCAGCCTCTCCCCCAGTCATACTCTCCAGTCCCCTTCCCCTCCCAGACCCCCCAATTCCCAGTAGTCTTGCTCTCCAACAGCCTCTCCCCACCTAGTCCCCTTATGCTCCTCAGTCCCCAACAATCATGGTCCCCGTCCCCTCTCCTCACCCAGCCTCCCCGTCCCCAGCTGTCCTTTTTTTTTTACTCTTTATTTATGCATTATCCTGGCATACATACAACAAAAAACAATTATTCAAACAGGGTATAGTCTAATAGTGTATAAACAACTCAGGCAGACAGTGATACAGTAATCACACTTAGAACAAAGTGAGGCTAAATACATGAAGAACAATTACACATTAGTAATGCTGCCTTGATAAGTATGATATGCTTTCCAAATACGATCATATTTAAATTGTTCATTTCTAAGTGTGCACCACAGGCGTTCTATGTTAGCCACCTCACAGACTTGGGCTCTCCAATTTTTAAGCAGGGAGACCGTTTCTAAATAGTGGCAATTGTAAAGTAAGTAGCCAGCAATAACTGACCAACTAAACCTCTAAAAGGTACCAGAATACCAGAGCCAGCCAATTTTCCCAATAGTCTGGTTAGTGGCGTAATATTCACTGGAATGTTAAGAATATCAGCCAACTCTTGAGTGACAACAATCCAAAACATCCGAACTTCTGGGCATTGCCACCACACATGGAGGAAGAATCCAATACCACCGCAGCCCCGCCAACACTCTGGACTCAGGTAAAGATAAATGGCTGCAAAAAAGGCAGGGGTAGGGTATGTCCTGAGCAATAATCTGACCATCAACTCCACACGTTTCTTACAAATGGAACTTCGATGTGCCACCACCCAAATACCCTTCCAAGCACGAGCATCCAAAGAAACCCCAAGATCACCATTCCAGGCGTCCATTAACCGAGAGGAAGTATCTGACCCTAGTTTACCCTGTAAAATTCCCCAATACATTAAAGAAATTCCTCAGGTAAGTGAACAACACATTCATCGGACAAATTGGCACAGATAAATCGAGAAGCCAATGCCTCACAAAACTGAAAATAATAAACCTTGGTCTCCCACATCTAAATCAAATTCCTCACACAGAGAAGCAAATTAAGCAAACTGACCCTCATCCCACAATTGGGCAATACTGAATAGCCCTTTAGCACACGCCATCCCTTAAAGGCTGGCAAAAAAGTCAAGCCTGAAACCAGTGAATTCCATAAATAGGGGATACTAAAAGCACATTGGTATTTTGCAGATCCAAGAAACACAAAACCTGGCCCCACACACCAAGGGGCTGTCTTGGCTGCAGCTCTTCCCATCCAGGATCCCCATTTATGTTCCAATTGACCCCTCTCCTCACCCAGCCCCCAACAGTCTTGTTCCGCAGCTCCTCCCCTCCAAGACCCCCCTCCTCACTCAGTCCCCAGCCCCCTCTCCTCCCAGTCCCCAATAATCTTGCTCCCCTCTCCCATTCTCCAGTCATCTTGGTTCCAGCCTCCCCTCCTCTCCTCTCTCACTGTCACTCATAGATCACTAAACATTTTCTCAGCTCAGTTCAAACACCGGCACTGAGATCCTAGAAGAAATAGCTTCACAGAATTTACATATCCTCCTACCGTCTGCCCTTAGATCCACATGGGTATAGAAGCTGGCTCAGAGTTTAAAGATGTCCCATCCCACACTACCTTCTGGCCTGTTTTTCACATGGGGAATAAGGTTCCACCGTCTACCCCAAGTAGCGTTGCCAACTGGCTCCAGATTTTCAAGACAGGTTGATTCAGTCATGGTTTTACCCCATTGCATGCGGAGATTTATTTGCTTTCCCTATTGCATTCCCTAAGAAAAGCAAGACTATAAATACCTGCATGCAGGTGAGTAAAAGCAGAACTGGATCAACCTGTCCTGGAAATCTGGAGCCAGTTGGCAACCCTAACTCCAAGTCCTACCTTCTACCTCATGTTGTGCTGCTGCTTCAATCAGTACCTGAGTTCAGCTGCCATTTGACTGCATTCAGTCCCCACGATTGGTCCCACCTATGAAGCCCCCAACCTGTTCTGCCAAAACTTATTTTTATTGGCTCCCTCTGAGGTGCAACCTGCAGGCAGCCACAGCCTGCTGTTTCAATTAGCTGCACAGATATGCTGCTGAAAAAAAAGTTCTAGGGCTGAGGAGTCATTGAATCCCTTGAAAGCCCTGACCACATGCCACTATAGATAGACATGGTTTAATGGGACACAGCCAGCATGCATTTACCCAAGGGAAATTTTGCCTCACAAATCTGCTACATTTTTTTGACGGGGTTAATAAGCATCTGGATAAAGGTGAACCAGTGGATGTAATATATTTGGATTTTCAGAAGGCATTTGACAAAATCCCTCATGAGCGGCTTCTAAGAAAACTAAAAAGTCATAAGATAGGAGGTGATGTCCTTTCATGGACAGGTTAAAAGACAGGAAAGGAAGAATAGGATTAAATGGTCAATTTTCTCAGCGGGCCATGTGACAGGGGCTCCTACCATGTGACAGGGGCCGGCCAATGGCATGGCTTCCCTGTCACATGGTAAGGGCAAAGGGCCATCGGCGCCATTTTTATTAGTGGCAGCCGATGGTACGAGAGCAGGAGATCGCTCCCCACGCCCCCACTGGACCACCAGGTAATTTTAAAAGGTTTTGGGGGGTCGGGAGGGTGGGGGAGGCTAAGGGGTAAGTTTTAAAGGGTCAGGTGGGTTTTTTTTTATCGGGCCATCGGCTGAGGGGGGATATGATAGAGGTCTATAAAATCATGACAGGTTTAGAACAGGTAAATGTGAATTGGCTATTTACTCTTTCAGACAATAGAAGGACTAGGGGGCACTCAGTGAAGTTAGTTGGGATGCCCTGACTCTCCTGTTTCATTAGTATCCTTCTAGGATACATTTCTCTGAACCATGTTCCTGGAGAAGTCCATAAACTGTTATTAATCAAGTTGACTTAGGGAATAGACACTGCTACTACTGGCATCAGTAGTATGGGATCTGTTTAATGTTTGGTACTTGCCAGGTACTTGTTACCTGGAATGGCCACTGTTGGAAACAGGATGGTGGGCATGATAGGCTCTCACTCTGACCCAGTATAGCAACTTCTTCTGTTATGTTCTTCACAGACCCAACAAGAAGGATGACTGCCACTAATCAGTACGTAATGTGTCTTGAAGGAGGCTCTTCTCCAGACCTTAAGCTGGAAAGCATGCTATAAAGTTTAGGGATGATCAAACATGAGAGAGGAAGGGAAAAATGGAAAATAAAGGTATTTTTTTGAGTATCTGCCTATTCTACCAGGGTGGGGGGTCATAAAAAATGTGATTCTCTTCAGGGCTGGATTCTCTCAGCAGCTGGCCCTTTCACATTCCCTCTTACTCCCAGGGATGGATCCTTTGTAGGTGTGGGGGGAGAGGAAGATATACTTCCAGGGCCCTATGTGACAGGATTGACCTTTTTACACATTCTTGTTTGTCCTTTACTGTTCCCTTAGGGAAGGATACTCTGCTCTCAACACTGTAGATGCTGTGGTTACCATAAATAAGAGACAGGAAACTTGGGTTGACTGTCCAAATATCTTTACTGATGAGTAATCAGATGTAAAATGTAAGTCTATGTCTATGTGTGCAACAGTCTCTTTACTTGGTGCCAGGGGCAAGGGAAAGATTCACCATCCAGGGCTTGAATTAATGAGGTTCCAAGGTGGTCAAGAATCTTCTTGTTGGGGAGGAAAAAAACCCTTCCAAATGTCCAAAAATATATTACTGTTATTGTTTGTAAGGTTTTGGGTGGACCCTTGGACACTGTGACTGCTGACAACGCCCATGGGGGAAAGTCCCGTGAGGGGCCACAGGTCAGGCTCAGCTTTAGGACACACAACACAGATAGATCTTTTAATAACAGTATTGAGGAGCCACCAGAGGTGGCAGTAGTGAGCAGAGATGAAGCCCGGCTGGGCTTGTGGTCCCTCAGGGCTCTGGAACAGTGATCCCACAATGGCTGTGCTGTAGTGAAAAGAAACTGAGATAGTGAGTACAATGAAGTATATGCAGGGTTCTGGAATAGAGCCTCGTTGGTTGAGTACTCACGCAGCGGTTTCTCTCGGTAGGAATCACAGGAGCTGGAGTAGAGGCAGGTACTCGAGGAGCGAGTACCTGGTTCCAGGGAACAGCTCTGAGAGAGAAGCAGATAGTAACTCACTGATGGTGTAGGCAGCGGTATCTTCCAGGCTGAAGTGAAGTCCAGGCAGCGAGTCCAGGAACATGGGCTCTCGAGGAGCGAGTACCGGTTCCAGACAGCGACCTGAAAGAGAAGAGAGAGGCCCCCGAGGAGCGGGTACCCCAAATAGAGTAAGTCCAATAATGGAGAGGCAGAGTAGCTAGGTACGGAGAGCGAATCCCATCCGTAAGGAGTTCACCAGTATGAATACCTGTTGCTAACTCGATTAGCTAGCAGTAGTGTAGGCTTTTTGTATCCAGGATGTGTGACATCATCACAGGGGGTTGCCCTTGGGGTTCGCGCCAAAGAAAGTATTTGAAGCAGGGCCACGTGGCATGCACACCCTAAGGCAGCTGGACAGCATAGCGGGATGCAGCGCCCAAGCCGGATCGGGGACGCCGGAGAGGACCGCAGGCAGACGCCGCGGCAGCCAAACATCCGTCAACCGCGGGAGGAGTCGCCAGAGAGGTAAGGAGGGCAGAGTGGAGGCGTCAGGCAGCGACAGTTGTAACAATTACCCAGTCTCTGCCTAGGGAAGAGAGATAATTGAGAACTCTGTGCAAAGACTCCAGAAGGGTGGGTCCTCAGATGTAACTCAAATTGGAGAAATTACTTACCTGATAATTTTGTTTTCCTTAGTGTAGACAGATGGACTCAGGACCAATGGGTAGTGTACTCCTGATAGTGAAGATAGAATGGATAAAAAAATAAATAATAAAAAGACTAATTCAGCAAAAATGGAGCACAAGTGAAAAACAGGCATTTCTGTGAGAAACATGAGCAGCCCAAGGCCAAGAAGCCAGTGAACAGAAAAAGTATATCTCAGATAAGACACTTGGCAACCTGTAACATTAGCCATAGTTTTAGAGAAGATTCAGTATTTTTCCATCTCTTATATGGAAGTCCCGGAAAAGAAAAAAATAGTAAAGCACTTTGCTGTCAATGATTGTATATAAGAAAGTTGTATGCCATGTATAATTTGAGTAGATTCTGGGACAAGTCATTATTGGAACTGTCTCAAACTATTCCCGAGAATCGACTGTATTTCTCGCATTCTTAAACTGTCTCTTATTTCCTACTGTTACTTAATAAAAAGATAATTGCTTAGTTACAAGGCTGAGAAATTTCTTTACCAGTTATACAAACCCGAGAGGAATGGTCCTCGGGAGGTAAGCGCAGAGAGAAAAGGTCCCCTGTGAAGGACTTTTACCTGGAGACACCTTCCCCACAGATGAACATTTCTGGCGAGCAAAGCCAGGAGGGCTGTAAGCCAGGAGTCGAGCACTGTGTGGATATCCCCAGGAGAAGGCGGTCAGCTGAACTCACGGATCCTGATAACATTGCTGATGAGACATTGGTAAGCGATTGAACGCGCACCTACCATCAATGGGGTGAGTCACAGCCTTGTTGTAACCTTTTATATTTTTTGTGTTAACTTCAGGTGTGTTTATCATAAGTTTTGTTGTTCTTTTTATTTTGCGAATTTCCTATCTTTTTCTATTGATAAGAATGCGACAGTTTTGTAAGAAAGTTTTTACTTCCACATCAGAAGCCCAGGCTTTTCAGTCTATGCCCATAGCACACGTGATAAGCTATTATCGTCCTACTGAGAAGCAAATTAATGTTCATCTGTGGGGAAGGTGTCTCCAGGTAAAAGTCCTTCACAGGGGACCTTTTCTCTCTGTGCTTACCTCCCGAGGACCATTCCTCTTGGGTTTGTATAACTGGTAAAGAAATTTCTCAGCCTTGTAACTAAGCAATTATCTTTTTATTAAGTAACAGTAGGAAATAAGAGACAGTTTAAGAATGCGAGAAATACAGTCGATTCTCGGGAATAGTTTGAGACAGTTCCAATAATGACTTGTCCCAGAATCTACTCAAATTATACATGGCATACAACTTTCTTATATACAATCATTGACAGCAAAGTGCTTTACTATTTTTTTCTTTTCCGGGACTTCCATATAAGAGATGGAAAAATACTGAATCTTCTCTAAAACTATGGCTAATGTTACAGGTTGCCAAGTGTCTTATCTGAGATATACTTTTTCTGTTCACTGGCTTCTTGGCCTTGGGCTGCTCATGTTTCTCACAGAAATGCCTGTTTTTCACTTGTGCTCCATTTTTGCTGAATTAGTCTTTTTATTATTTATTTTTTTATCCATTCTGTCTTCATTCCCCTCTTGAAGAATTATAGCTAATAATTCTTCATACCTGATGGCTCGTATCCGGCTGTCTTAGGTTGCCCAGTATCACCCATCCTAGTGATAGGAGACCCAGATCTTACTCGTCATAGCCAAGCATACCATTCTTACCATCGGTTTTACATAAGGGATTCAGTTTCAAGAGCACGTGGTTCAGCGTATAGAGTAGACACAAAGTTATTCTGAGAGACCATAATCTCAGAAGTGGAAAGCATCTGAGGTCGAAATTGTTGCAGGCATGAGCAAATGCACGGGAGACAGAAACATAACAGTAGGCATAAGGCAAGGAATCCAATAGCAAAGCCGACTAGGCCTCGCAGGTGAATGGCCAAACTAGAGAACCAGGAAGAGAAAGAATCCCACCAAGATATAGATAACCCTCCTTTAAAATCACTAACTTGAAGTCTAGCTAAATCTTGTATCTTTTGCATAGCGTTGCATACAATGTCAAAACGAATTACCACAACTGTACAATATTCTGAACTATTTAACACAGTGCATAAGCCATCTTGAGCAGCAAGCATATAATCCAAGCCATGTCGATTATATGTAGAAACTATGGTAAGTTCATCAACAGTTTGCTGTAAAGCTCTTAAAGCAATTCCTAGCTCATGCGTCACTTCATGTAACACAGATTGTAATTGTCTAATAGCCATACCTAATTCAGCAGCTACTGCAGGCTGAGCGAAGGGTAACCAAGAAGTGTAACCTAGTTTTGGTTAAAGGGTAGGTAGGGTGCAATAGTGGAATAACTCTGGAAAAAATAGTTAAACGTAACTACACAAAAATCAAAGCATGTGGGGAGTTTGAGGAAAACTATTCCATCATATAACCAATAATGTCCAACATAAAGATTTGTGAAATTTTGTATCACAGTATAATTAACACTGTCATAAGGACCATAAACAAAAGGAGAATTAAATCTACCTAGTATAACACAAGGTATAAAGGGAGAGTCAAGCTCAGGTGTACAGGCAATGTATGTGGAATTGAAAATATGAGTGTACTGAGTTTCTGTGGCTACATTCACAGTTTCTGATAGTGTTAACACACATGTGAGGCAGAGCGGACTAACAGTCATAGAAAGGGAAATAATTGTACAATTGCATTTCAGTAGGAGTTCAGTGATGGGAGTTTTAGGTAAAATGGTTCCCTTATGAATAATCCATGTTTTATTGTATGTGTAGTAAGTGTAGTTGCAAGGAATGAGGTTCAGGGAAGTAACATTACTAAGGCACAGGCAACCATTTCTAGGTGGATCAGCAGTAAGTGGGGGATGTACAATATTACCCAAATGTGTCCATGTTTTTTTCCTGCTAATGGATCCAGGGTAACATTATGTTCTTTACTGTCTTTAAATCCTAAGATGTGGTGCAATGGTACTGGTATGGTGATAACTAGGACGTGAGAGATGACCGCAGGCAGACGCCGCGGCAGCCAAACATCCGTCAACTGCAGGAGGAGTCGCCAGAGAGATAAGGAGGGCGGAGTGGAGGCGTCAGGCAGCGACAGTCGTAACAATTACCCAGTCTCTGCCTAGGGAAGAGAGATAATTGAGAACTCTGTGCAAAGACTCCAGAAGGGTGGGTCCTCAGATGTAACTCAAATTGGAGAAATTACTTACCTGATAATTTTGTTTTCCTTAGTGTAGACAGATGGACTCAGGACCAATGGGTAGTGTACTCCTGATAGCAGTTGGAGATGGATCAGATTTCAATCTGTCATCAGCCACTAGTACATATACCCCTGCAGGAAGTGCAGCTCTTCAGTATTCTCCTTGAAAAGCATTGTGGATATATGTGTGACTGACTAATTTGATTAACTTGGATAACTTCATAACTTGGTTAACTTTATAACTTGATTAACTTGATCTGGTTGATTGACTATAACTGGAGACCGCCAGTGTACTCAACCGGAAAGCGTCGACACCTGGTAGGGTAGGTGTCCTAAGTGAATGAAAACATGGCTTACCCTTGAATCATTCGAATTCCATGCATAACGGCAGCCAAGGGTGGGATGCTGAGTCCATCTGTCTACACTAAGGAAAACGAAATTATCAGGTAAGTAATTTCTCCATTTCCTAGCGTGTAGCAGATGGACTCAGGACCAATGGGATGTATAAAAGCTGCTCCCGAACCGGGTGGGAGGCTGCCCGTGACCCACTTAGTACTGCCTTGCAAATGCCGTGTCCTCCCAAGCCTGAACATCCAGGCGGTAGAATCTGGAAAAGGTGTGATGGAGGACCATGTCGCCGCCCTGCAAATCTCGGCGGGGTGGTCAGCATTCTGGTTCTGCCCAGGATACTGCCTGGGCTTGGTAGAATGGGCCTTGACCTGTAGAGGCGGTGGCTTGCCTGCTTCTACGTAGGCCGCCTTGATGACTTTCCTTGATCCAGCGGGCTATGGTTGCCCGCGAGTGGACCGCTTCCCCTTGTCTCTTCCAGCTGTGAAGGATGAAAAGGTGGTCCGTTTTTCGTATGGGTTCCGACATTTCCAGACATCTGAATAGGAGTCTGCCGATGTTGAGGTGGCATAGACTCCGAGCTTCTTCCGAATTCTTCAAGACATCCGGCGATGGTAGCGAGATGGTTTGGTTAAGATGGAAGTGTGACACCACTTTGGGAAGGAACGAAGGGACCGTGCATAGCTGGATGGATCCCGGGGTGAGCCTGAGGAAAGGTTCACGGCAGGACAGTGCTTGTAGTTCTGAAATGCGGCGGGCTGAACAAACCGCCAGCAGAAATGCTGTCTTTAACGTTAATAGGCAGAGGAACAGACCTCAGAGGAGCCTGAAGGAGGTTCCTGCTAGGAAATCCAGGACCAGGTTGAGATTCCAAAGAGGTACCGGCCACTTTAGTGGTGGGCGAATGTGTTTGACTCCTTTCAGGAAACTTGACACGTCCAGGTGAGAGGCTATGCTGTCGCCCTCGCTCTTGGAGCCGTAGCATGACAATGCAGCCACCTGTACCTTGATGGAATTCAGGGACAGCCCCTTCTGTAGCCCATTCTGTAAGAATTCCAGGATCACGGGGACTTTAATTGAGTGTGGCTTGATGTCATGGCCTTCGCACCAGGCTTCAAATACTCTCCAAATCCTTATGTACGTTAAGGATGTGAAGAACTTGCGTGCTCAGAGTATGGTGTCGATTACAGCCCCTGAGTATCCGCTCTTTCTCAGGCGAGCCCTCTCATTGGCCAGGCCATAAGAGAGAATCGAGCTGGATCCTCGTGGAGGATCGATCCTTGTTGAAGCAGGTCTCTGTGTGGAGGCAGTGGCAGGGGGTTCCCTGCCAGTAGTCTTCTCATGTCTGTGTACCACGGTCTTCTTGGCCAGTCCGGTGCCACTAGAAGTACTAGTCCCCTGTGTAGCTGTATCTTGTGAATGATTGCGCCCAAAAGGGGCCACGGCGGGAAGGCGTATAATAGGGTCCCCTGTGGCCAGGTCTGTACCAGGGCATCGATCCCCTGGGACTGAGGTTCCTGCCTGCGGCTGAAGTACCTGGGTACTTGGGCGTTGGACCGGTTTGCCAGAAGGTCCATGTCCAGTGTCCCCATCGGTTCACTATCAGTTGGAACGCTGCGAACGACAGCTTCCATTCTCCTGGGTCTAGACTTTTCCTGCTGAGGTAGTCCGCCGCGATGTTGTCTTTCCCGGCGATGTGGACGGCCGAGATCTCCTGGAGGTTTACTTCCACCCACGCCATTAGGGGGTCTATTTCCAGAGACATCTGCTGGCTTCTGGTTTCCCCTGCCGGTTGATGTAGGCCACTGTTGTGGCGTTGTCCGACATTACTCTGACCGCTTTGTCTCGAAGTCTGTGAGCGAATCATAGACAGGCTAGTCTGACTGCTCGCGCTTCTAGGCGGTTGATGTTCCATCCCGACTCTTCTGCATTCCACTGCCCTTGGGTGGTTAACTCCTCGCAGTGTGCTCCCCAACCTCGTAGGCTGGCATCTGTGGTGAGCAGAGTCCAGGTTGGGGAAGATAGTATTGTTTCCCAGCTCAGGTGGCTGTCCTGCAGCCACCACCTTAGCTGTGTCCGGACTCTGCCCGAGAGTGATAGACGTACGGTGTAATTCTGAGACAGTGGATTCCATCGTGATAGAAGTGAGCGCTGCAGGGGTCTCATGTGAGCTCGCGCCCATGGCACTACTTCCAGTGTGGATGCCATCAGACCGAGGACTTGCAGGTAATCCCATGCTGTGGGACGAGGTTCGCTCAGCAGGATTTGTAACCAGTCCCACAGTTTTGATCTCCTTGTGGGAGTCAGGCTGACCTTGTCTTCTTTGGTGTCGAATCGGACTCCTAGGTATTCTAGAGACTGTGAGGGCTGTAGACAACTTTTGTTTGTGTTTACCACCCAACCTAGGCTCTCCAGTAGAGTTTTGACTCTGTTGGTTGCTTGGTGGCTTTCCTCTGGGGATTTTGCCCTGATCAGCCAGTCGTCTAGATAAGGTGTACAAGGATTCCTTCCTTCCTCAGTGTTGCCGCCACCACCACTATGATCTTGGTGAACATCCAGGGAGCTGTGGCTAACCCGAAGGGTAGTGCCCGGAACTGGTAGTGACGGTCCAGGATTTTGAAGCGTAGATAGCGCTGGTGTTCCTGATGAATTGGGATGTGTAGGTAGGCCTCCAAAAGATCCAGGGATGTGAGAAACTCTCCCGATTGTATCGCCCTTATTAAGGAGCATAGGGTTTCCATGCAGAAGCGGGGAATCCTCAGGTGGCAGTTGACCGACTTGAGATCCAGGATGGGCCTGAACGTCCTCTCTTTCTTGGGGACGATAAAATAAATGGAATAATGCCCAGTATTTATTTCCTGTGGAGGCACTGGGGTTATGGCCTCGAAGGCCAGTAGTCTGGTCAGTGTAGCTTCCACTGTCGCCCTCTTGGAGAGGTCGTGGCAGGTGGACTCCACGAATTTGTCCGGAGGGATTCACAGGAAATCCAGGTAGTACCCCTCCCGAATGATGGCTAGGACCCACTTGTCCGAAGTTATCTCGACCCATCTGTGGTAGAATAGGGCTAGTCTGCCCCATATAGCTTCTTCCCTCGGACGGGTCGGCTGAATCTCATTGTGGGGTATGGCTGGGGCCTGAACCTGAGCTGGTTCCCCTTTTGTTGTGCTTGTTCCGAAAGGACTGGTTCCTGCCCGCCGGGTGGGGCGCTTGATAGTTACTTCTGTATGGATTGAAGCGCTGTGAACTTCTGCCCCTGGAGGACCGGGGAAAGGGTCGCTGGTTTCTCTTAGTCCTGTCCTCTGTTAGGCAAGGCAATGGGACTCGCCTCATTTGTTGGCCAGTTTCTCTAGCTTGCTACTGAACAGGAGGGATCCTTTGAGGCGAGTTTTGGAAGATGTGTTGGCCGACCAGCTTCGGAGCCAGAGTTGTCTCCTGGCCGCCACCGCAGATGACACTCCTCTGGCCGCTGTGCGCACCAGATCTGAAGCAGCATCCGCAAGGAATGATACTGCTGGTTCCATGGCCTCTCCCGGGGTGTTGCTCCTGGTCTGAGATAAGCAGGCACGTGTCACTATGGTGCAGCAGGTCGCTATTTGTAGGGACATAGCGGCTACGTCAAAAGACTGTTTAAGGATGGATTCCAGACGCCGGTCATGAGCATCTTTGGGTGCTACTCCTCCCTCCACTGGGATAGTAGTGCACTTCGAGACCACACAGACCATGGCATCCACTCTTGGGCATGTCAGAAGGTCTTTGGCCGCTGGGTCCAGGGGGTACATGGCTGCCATGGCTCGTCCCCCTTTGAATGTGGACTCTGGAGCACTCCATTCCAGGTCAATTAGCTTCTGGATGGCTTGTAACAGAGGGAAATGGCGGGAGGTCTGTCGGAGGCCCTCTAGCAGGGGATTCGGCTTAGGCTCCCCTGAAGTACCTGCGCCCGGGATAGCGAACTCCTTCAGGCTGTGGGTGACCAGGTCAGGGAGCTCGTCCTTGGTGAAGAAACGTCTCATGGTTCGATGGGGCTCTGTCCCCGGGGAGAGTTCCCCCTCTTCTAGGGGCTCTGCTTCCTCTTCATAGTTGTCCGTGTCCCCATAGGTGAGGTTTCTCGGCGGTGGAAACCTTTGTCTAGGCCTCAAGGGGCCTGGTGCATACAGGTCTTCTGGTGGAAGATGTGGCTGATCACCCGGAGGTTTCGATTGCATGTGAACAAAGGTGTGTAGCCCTTTGAAGAACTCCCTCCATGAGATAGACGCTGGATCCAAGCTAAGGGACGTTGAGTCCCTGGGGGTCCCCGTCTGTGGGGGTGTCCCGCTGGAATGTACTAGATCCGGGGTACCCACTGAGGAGCTATTACTCAGCCCTGGGTGGGGACTGGCCCTGGGCTGGATCTCCCAGGGCCTCCTCGCAGTGAGCGCACAGGGCATTGGCCTCCTCGCTTTGTGCAGCTCTGATATGGCATGCTGGGCAGAGGCCTTGTGCCCTTTATCTCTGTTTCCAGTGGTGCCATGGCTATCGGCGGGTAAAACTCTTATGCGCTCCGGCGCGTCTAAGATGTGCATGCGGGTTGTGCGCGCAGTTGTGTGCCTAAGTCGTGGTTATGCGCTTAGCCCGGTAGGCGAGCAACGCGCGTATATCTTATGCGCACGGCCCTTGTGCGTGTAACTTTGTGTGCACAAGGATTATGTGCGTGTAACTTTATGCGCACATGCAACTTGTGCGCCTAGCTAGACTTGAGCACTCGGTCGACGAACGGAGCGGTGAATAGGGCCAAGATGGCGACGGCAACCACGCGGGCAATATGACGACCACCTCGGAGGGTCTCCACATGGGTAGACCCTTGGAACTAACCGGGGCCTGGCCCTGCTAGGGCAGATCAACCCGGTGGCACTGGTCCCAGCCGGTGACCTGTGCGACTCCTCGAACCTCGGAGACCGGAGTCGACGCTGAAGATTTCTACCTTACCTTGTCTTCGGCGCTTTCCGGTTTCATTCCGAGTGGTCTCCGGCTGCGGGGGGAGAGGGCAAATACCTTCACCGCCGCGCTCGAGGGTGCACCCGCTGCCTCTCAGCCGCGCCCAGGATTGGGACTAGGTCCTCGCCGCGATTCGGCTGCCGGACCGAGGCTCACCTCCGAGGGACCACGGAAATCACCTCGGGAAATCTCAACTGGGGGAGGGACCCGAGGGTATCACTGCAGGAGAGTGGGGCTCATCTTCAGAGGTAGGATTTTCTTCAAATTTGGGTTTTCTTTGTTGATTTGGTTCTAACGCTGTGAGAGCGTGCAGATAGTCCCTAACTGCTATGGAGACGGAAAATACTGAAGAGCTGCACTTCCCGCAGGGGTATATGTACTAGGGGCTGACGTCAAATTGAAATCTGATCTGTCTCCAACTGCTATCAGGAGTACACTATACCCATTGGTCCTGAGTCCATCTGCTACATGCTAGGAAATTAGTATTACTCAGTTTTCATCAGTCCTTCTTGATCTCACTCATTTCACAGATCCCAAGTTGGGAAGGGATCCTGGAACACACAGCTTTTGATGTTCCTTACTAGGACAGGAAGAAGGAGCAACATAATTCTCCCTCCCAGATCTTCTAACAAAATGTCTTAGCCCCAAAAACTGATATTAACACTAGAGGTATTCCTTGCAGTGGGTCACCACCAATTCAGGGACAGGTCTTCCCTATCCCTGGGCATCTCAAATACAGGATTCCCCAGTCCCTGAGTCCAAGAAGGCCCAGATGTCTCACAAAGCGCATACCACAAAAATTCAAAAACCTGAAACAACCCAGAGGAAAAATCCCAACCAGCCAGTGAGTGGCTGGAAGAGGAAATGCCTCCCAATCCTGGTCAAAACCACCAAGCAGTGCTTGCCTGGCTCTTTTGACTGGGCCTGAAAAACAACATAAGCAAAAGCTCCTCACTTCCTCCTAACTTCAACTCTGTTCTGCACTGCCTCCAAAACCTACTCTTACAAGCTGCTTTTGTTAATCCTCTGGAGGCGGATCATCCCATCACCCTCAATAGGAGGGGCTGCATTTGCATGAATCCTCCCCTATCTCTAACCAACACTAGACTGCTCTCTGTATAATAGTGAGGGGTCCGTCATAAATATATACTGTCTTTGCTACTCATTCATCCATTTATTGGTACTTGCCTGTTGCATGGTATGAGTGTATATTATTTTGCTTTCTGTCTGTAGCTGCCTTCTCCCACTGCTTAGTGCTTCCAGGTCAATTGAAACTGGTATCTATTGAGCTTTCAGGGTTTTTTCCTCAATTTTTCTTTCTCCCCTTGTCTTCTAGCCTATTACAGCAACAGTCATAGAAACATAGAAATGACGGCAGAAGAAGACCAAACGGCCCATCCAGTCTGCCAGCAAGCTTTTGCACTTTTTTTTTCTCTCACATACTTATCTGTTTCTCTTGGCTCTTAGTAACCTTTTTTTATTCTATTCCCTTCACCCCCACCATTAATGTAGAGAGCAGTGTTGGAACTCCATCTAAGTGAAATAGCTTAATTTAGTTAGGGGTATTAACCACCGCAATAAGCAAGCTACACCCATGCTTATCTGTTTATTCAGACTGTGTAATTCAGTCCTTGTTGATTGTTGCCTGAATATAGATCAACCTTTCTTCATCTCCCCTGTCGTTGAAGCAGAGAGCCATGCTGGCTATGTATTGAAAGTGAAGTATCAGTCTTGCCTCCCCTGCCCTTGAAGCAGAGGACTATGCTGAGATATGCGTGAAGTGTCAACTTCCTCCCTGCAGTTGAAGAGAGAGCTATGCTTGGCTTTGCATTGAAGTGAAAATCAGACTTGCTCCCCTTGCTCCTTGGCTAAAAGCCACAGACCCTAACTACTATGGGAACAATCCTTGGCTAAAGCCACACAAAGACCCTGACTACCATGGGAACCTGGCGCATGCGTACCTTGAATCTGACCACCAAGTATTGCCACTGAGCAATGGCTGAGATTCCCTTTCCTCAGGGGCTTTGAATGCTCATTACCTGAAACAGGCCTTCATATTCATTAAACACAATTGATTTTATTCAAAAATATTTAGTTGGTTAAATTCTTACACCCGCAAATTAATAGCTGACACCCAAAGCATTTTATTACAAATACACAGCAACAAAAAGTCCAGGTTTTGAATTATTGCGCATGTAGTTTAAAGTATATGATTGCATAAAAGAGTATAATACAATGCAAATGAATGTATTTCCCAGGTAGTTACCTGAAAGGCAGACAGTACCCAGGCTAGATCTGAAAGGTATTTGAAAGCAGAAGGAGAAAATCTCTTATTCCTACTAAATAATGCATTAAAGTAATTATAACATTTTGTACAACAAAGCTGAAAAAGGGGTAATTTTTGGCCTAAAGGCAGGGAATTTCCATCCTAAAGAATGAGATTGACAGCTTTTCTTTAGGGATCTCCTAAGATAAAAGCAAAACTATGGGATCCAACTGCCATTTGTGTCATTATTTCTTTTAAAACGCTCACATTAAGGGGGCAGTTTTATAACAGAACTGCCTAATTTAGGTGGCAAAAATATACAAGTCCACTTTAAAAATTAAGGTCACCATATTTACCTGTGCACATTACCTCTGCTATTATGTTTGCTGAAAACTTTCAGGAAAGTTTTGAAAATCCAAAGTATGTGTGTAAGACCCTAACCCCTCCCACCCTCCACTCAGTCCAAGTAAATTGAAACAGGCATATCAGGTGGGCAATTTTGTAAAGGGCTATTTCTGCTAGAGAAAACACTTACACCCTATAGAAACGCTTTTGAAAAGTGTCCTCTTAGGGACTTATTCCATAGGCATAGAACAGAAAAAAAAATGTCTTTTTGACTTAAGTTCCCAGTAGAGTAAGAGCATTCTTAAAAATGCATTAGTTAGATTAAGCTACACTATTTCTGAACTGATAGCATTCACCATTTTTATTGCCTGTTTTTACTGTAAGAAAGTCTGTGCCATTCAAACAACTATCTTGCATGCCTGCTATAGAACTGAGCTTTGCATGCAGAATCCCATAGTTGTAACTGATGGCTTGGAGCATAAGGACAACATTGGAGAGATGGAAGTAGATAGATCACTATTGTTCCAATCCAAATAACCATAGGAATTTGCAACCAAAATCCACTTTAAATATAATTACTAGACAGATATGAGTCATGTAGTTCCAATTTTATTAGGAAAATAAAAAATCCATCTGTATAGTGGGGTGAAAGTGGCTCAGCCTGTTCCTGATGACCTGGAGCCATCTGGTAACCCTACAGAGCAGTAAATTAAGCTCTGAAACAGGGCAATGAAGGGGTGTTATGCATTTCAATGCATTACTCATCATTGCACAGCAAATCATACACTGTACATTTCATTCTTGTGCTTTCTTGCTGATATCTCAGGCAGTCTGACTTCATGGAGCTGGTGATTCTTCTTCTCGAGAACTAGCGCAATAGGTAAGCATACTACTAGTATGAAGAGAGCGACAGACAATAGCACAGTGATCACCACCATTCCCCCAGATCGCCTTGAAGCCCCGAATCATCGCTGAAACGTCCTGTCACTGCAAACACAGATATAAAAGGTATTTAATGCATACAACTCTTTGCAATGTCACAAGTATACCAGCAGCAGTTTCACCTACCCTTGTGTGGGAGGGGAAAGTAAAGAAGAATAAAGTGAGACAGCTACTTGTCCAAAACTTTTTTTTAAACCCAGCTATGCTAACTGCCTTTACCAGATCATCTAGCAATGAGTTCCAGAGATTAATTGGGCATTGAGTGAGACATTTTTTTCTGATTTGTTTTAAATGTGCTACTTGCTAACTTCATGGAGTGCCTTCTAGTCCTTGCATTATCTGAAAGAGTATACAACCAATTCACATTTACCCATTCTAGTTCTGTCATGATTTTGTAGATAGAACTCTGTCATATCCCGCCTCAGCCATCTCGTCGCCAAGCTGAACAGTCCTAATCTCTTTAGCTTTTCCTCATAGGGGAGCCATTTCATCCCCTTTATCATTTTGGTTGAGAAAGTATAGCTTGGCAACTGTAGTTAAAGAACACTGTTGAAACTTAAATCTTGTGATTTTGCAGAGATTTATTTAATCTACTGAAAAGTCACTTTAAATATATCAGTTGTTCTACCATATAGCCCCAGTCTACCACCATTGAAGGCCTACTTTTGGATTTAAATTTTTTAAATTGCTCTCCTTTCCACATCTGAGTTCAAATTAGACATGGTAGGTCCCTGCTGAGAGGGCTTACAATGCAAGGGATATATTTTAGGGGTGTGCATTCGTTTTCGACGTATTGGGAATCCGCAACGTATATGTCCCTATTCGTTGTATTCGTGGGGTCACAAAACGTATGGCGAACCCCCACGAATACAACATATCTAACGAATAAACCCCCCACCCTCCTGACCCCCCCCCCCCCCAAGGCTTGCCAAAAATCCCTGGTGGTCCAGCGGGGGTCCTGGAGCGATCTCCTGCACTCGGGCCGTCGGCTGCCGGTATTCAAAATGGTGCTGATAGCCTTTGCCCTTACTATGTCACAGGGGGCCTACCAATGGCACCAGTAGCCCCTGTGACATAGTAAGGGCAAAGGCTATCGGCCGCCATTTTGAATACTGGCAAGCCGACGGCCCAGAGTGTAGGATATGGCTCCAGGACCTCCACTAGACCACCAGGGACTTTTAGCAAACTTGGGGGGAACCTCCTGCCCTGTGACATAGTGAGGGCAAAGGCTATCTGTACCATTTTGAATACCGGCAGCCGACAGCCTGAGTGCAGGAGATCGTGGTAGGACCGCCGCTAGACCACCAGGGACTTTTGGTAAGTCTTGGGGAGGTTAGGAGGGTGGGGGGTTATAGTTAATTACATTTAAAAAGGGTTGGGATGGGGTTTTTTTGGGGAAACGAATACATACGTAACTAATGAACGGATCGGGGTCCTCCTGAGAACAGATGCAAACGGATTTGGCTCCCCACGAATTCGAATACCGAATGGGACGAATCCATCCCTGCTGCACATCCCTAATATATTTGCTAAGTTGCAGTATTTTCCCCCAAAATACCATGAGATTGACAAAGATGTGGTACTCACTCGTGCAGATATCCTGTGGTATTTTTCCTGGTGTTAAAAAACCACCAGAAAATGTACCACCCCCAGAGCAATGGTAGCCTTACAGCCAGGGCCACCATTTATTTATTTGTATTTACAGGCCTGAAATACCAAGGCCCATAGTGGTTTACAATTAAAATATGCATAATAAAACAACAACAAATTAAAATTCAGAGCATAAACACATTAAAAAACATTAAATCCTATTATACAGCTCCTTTAAATTAAAAAATAACAGAATGCCTGCTTGAATAGGAATGTTTTTAGAGCACATTTTTATAAATTTGTTTTTATTATAGTTTAAATATAATTACATTTAAACAGAAGAAAGAATGTGTATACACATTCCAATTCCAAAAGAAAAGTATAAAAACCAACAAAAGAAATATTCATCATACTGTCATGATACAAGTCCTCTTCACAGTTAGGAGGGAGGTTATTCCAAGTAATAAAAAAATAGAAATAACCAGAGGCACTAAGGGGCTGGATGTTAAAAGCTCTACTCGCGTAAATCCAGTGGATTTACGCGCATAGAGGGGGGCTACACGCACCGGGTCTATTTTATAAACGCCCAGCGACGTGCATAAAGCCCCGAGATGCTAAATCCTGGGACTTCAAAAAAGGGGTGGTCCGGGGGCGGGGCAGGGCCAGAGACCTCTGGCACAGCGTCCATTTGCCGCTGTGTTGGAGGATCACGTGCCAGCAGGCTGCGGCGCATGCAACTTGCGCCTGTCCGGAGGCAGGTGCAAAAGGTAAGATAGAGATCGGGGGGGGGGGGGGGGGAAAGGTCGCGGACGTCGACGCATGCAAGATGCACTAGTGTGCACCCCCTTGCGCATGCTGACCCCGATTTTATAACGTGCACGCCTGCGTGTGCATGTTATAAAATAGGGCATCCATGTGTGCGCGCCGGGTAGCGCGTGCATATGGATGCCCGCGCGTACCTTTGAAAATCTACCCCTAATATTTTATCCAGCCTAGATTGCACTTAACCAGATTACAATTCTCGGGGTTCTGGAAAAAATGTATTCTTCTGAAATGTTATGAAGCATTTACATGGAAATTTGAAAAAGAGGCCCCTAACACTAAAACTTTGGGCCTCAATTGAAGAAATTGTTTCCTCTGAACTTGGGTTACCTTAGACACATCAGGAAATATAGAGATTTTTTTGCCCACAAAACAAAAAATTCTTATTGAAATATTTTCTGCAAAACTATATTTTTATCTATTCTGAACAAAAGAAACTAATAATGTTGCTCTTATTGGAATTTTAACAATAGATGTTTCAAAAAAATCTATCAAATTGGGACTAATAGCAATCAAGGTATTAGCCATTCCTTCATCATTTGCCAAATCTCTCTTAAATCCAAAAACATACTGAATTGTACTAGATAATATAATTTCTCTATCAGATGAAAAACTTTAAACCTTCCATAAGTTATTCCATAGGTGACAATAAATGTTATACAAGGAAATACAATAAACACAGATTTTAGCATATAACATTCTCTAAATTCTCATATTGACCATGAAGATATAAGCTATCTCTAACATGAGCCTTATTCAAAGCTTAAACTGATGAAACTCGAGTCCCCATAGTCTATTCCAGAGATGTTACTCTTACCTCAAGATCAATCGTTTTTAACGTTCTTTCAGTAGAAAATTTATCATGTTGGTTCAAAGATTTAGTAAGAGTCTTATCCACCTTGCAGATTAACCTCCACACATTAATTGTGATACCTGATGGTTCCCTTATATTACTAGAATCTTGATCAAGAGGTAAAGGGTTAGTGGCAGCCTCTGCCATCTCAGAAACTCCGTCCACAGACACAGGCATGGAATCTCTAATACTTATCCTACAAAAAACCAGGTGGTATAGCTAGAGCTATAAGTGTTAAAGCCTCAAGTTACAACCCAGTCAGTTGTACTGTTGGCTGGTTCTGACCAGGGCTCAAAGATACCTCGGAACCCTGAAGATGCCTCGGAACCCTGAAAGGAATCCAAAGTCAGCATGGCTTTACCCAGGGCAAGTCTTGCCTCACAAATCTGCTTCACTTTTTTGAAGGAGTTAATAAACATGTGGATAAAGATGAACCGGTAGATATAGTATACTTGGATTTTCAGAAGGCGTTTGACAAAGTTCCTCACGAGAGGCTTCTAGGAAAAGTAAAAAGTCATGGGATAGGTGGTGATGTCCTTTCGTGGATTGCAAACTGGCTAAAAGACAGGAAACAGAGAGTAGGATTAAATGGACAATTTTCTCAGTGGAAGGGAGTGGACAGAGGAGTGCCTCAGGGATCTGTATTGGGACCCTTACTTTTCAATATATTTATAAATGATCTGGAAAGAAATACGACGAGTGAGATAATCAAATTTGCAGATGACACAAAATTGTTCAGAGTAGTTAAAACACAAGCAGATTGTGATAAATTGCAGGAAGACCTTGTGAGACTGGAAAATTGGGCATCCAAATGGCAGATGAAATTTAATGTGGATAAGTGCAAGGTGATGCATATAGGGAAAAATAACCCATGCTATAATTACACAATGTTGGGTTCCATATTAGGTGCTACAACCCAAGAAAGAGATCTAGGCGTCATAGTGGATAACACATTGAAATCGTCAGTTCAGTGTGCTGCGGCACTCAAAAAAGCAAACAGAATGTTGGGAATTATTAGAAAGGGAATGGTGAATAAAACGGAAAATGTCATAATGCCTCTGTATCGCTCCATGGTGAGACCGCACCTTGAATACTATGTATAATTCTGGTCGCCGCATCTCAAAAAAGATATAATTGCGATGGAGAAGGTACAGAGAAGGGCTACCAAAATGATAAGGGGAATGGAACAACTCCCCTATGAGGAAAGACTAAAGAGGTTAGGACTTTTCAGCTTGGAGAAGAGACGACTGAGGGGGGATATGATAGAGATGTTTAAAATCATGAGAGGTCTAGAACGGGTAGATGTGAATCGGTTATTTACTCTTTTGGATAGTAGAAAGACTAGGGGGCACTCCATGAAGTTAGCATGGGGCACATTTAAAACTAATAGGAGAAAGTTCTTTTTTACTCAACGCACAATTAAACTCTGGAATTTGTTGCCAGAGGATGTGGTTAGTGCAGTTAGTATAGCTGTGTTTAAAAAAGGATTGGATAAGTTCTTGGAGGAGAAGTCCATTACCTGCTATTAAGTTCGCTTAGAGAATAGCCACTGCCATTAGCAATGGTAACATGGAATAGACTTAGTTTTTGGGTACTTGCCAGGTTCTTATGGCCTGGATTGGCCACTGTTGGAAACAGGATGCTGGGCTTGATGGACCCTTGGTCTGACCCAGTATGGCATGTTCTTATGTCCATGAAGACCACTGGCCTATGAAATGCACATCATTAGAACCAAAGGTCTTACTTTTTACCCTTAGCTGGAGAAGCCACTATTTTCACCTTTCGTTACCTCCCTATCAATGAAGATTCAAATGGAAATCCAGAAATCAAATTCTCCAGAAGAGGTGTGCATCTTTGTTACGCAACTTCAGCAGTGCCCTGTCTTAAATAGAGGTAGGTAAGTGCCAGCTGATGTTACTCATTGCAAGGTGGAAGCAGATGCCCCAGGCAAACAGCCGCAGCCTCCTGGTCACACGGAACTTCTCTTTTCCATGCTCCCTCACTCGCATACCGCAGGGCCTGGTCCCAAATAGAGGTAGGTAAGTGCCGGCTGATGTCACTCACTGCAGGCTGGGAGCAGATGTCTCAGGCAGTCAGTCACAGCCCTCTGGCCACATGGGACCACCTCTCCCACGCTCCATTGCTTGCACACCGCAGGACCCAGTCTTAAATAGAGGCAAGGAAGCGCTGGCCAACGATGTTGCTCACTGCGGGGCAGGAGCAAATGCCCCAGGCAATTAATCACAGCCCACTGGTCACACGGGACTTCTCTCTCTCTCACACTCCCTTCCCTTTTAGAGCACTTTTAAATTCGTTTAGACACTCCATCATCCTGAATTCTTGTGGGAAAGTGTTCCGGACCATAGGTCCCTCAATAGAAAAAGCGCATTCCCTTGTTTCACAAAACCTAGCCTGTTGGACAGAGGGCACATCCAACAGGGCCCTCTGTAAAGAATGCAATGATCTTGTAGAGTTATATACCTGGAGCATCGCATTTATCCAAGGTAAAGCAGTGATGGCTATCAATTTGTGTATTAAAATTGCAACCTTGTACTTAATCCTTGATTGGACTGGGAGCCAATGTAAATTTACAAATGCTGGGGAAATATGGTCAGTTTTGCTACCAATGATTAAATGTGCTGCAGCATTCTGCAATAGTTGCAAAGGTTTGATTGATGTGGATGGAAGGCCCATAAAAAGGGAGCTGTAGTAATCCAATGTTGACATCAGGAAGCCTTGCACCATCTACTGGAAGTTATTGGGGAGTAAAAGTAGCTTAAGAGCTTTTTAGTAGCTGTAATTTATAAAACCCTGATCGGATAAATGTTCTTATTTGGGGGATGCAAGACAGCCTAGAATCAATTATTACTCCAAGACTTTGGGCCTGTGAAGAGATCAATAAACCAGCCCCTTCAATTTGTATGGTATTGTTTTACTATGACTGATCAGTACAACTTCCATTTTTTCCACATTTAATACTGGCCTATTATGTGTGAGCCATTTGCTTGATAGCACTCAAACACAATGAAATCAGTGCAGAAGTGTCAAACCATGAAGTAGATAACACAATATAAAACTGAACATCATTTGCATAGATTCGATATTCTTTGCAAACAGTAGCTAACAGCTGACCAATAGATTCCAAGTAGATATTAAATAAGAGGGCCGATAACTCAGAGCCCTTCAGGATATCTGAACGCATAGGAAAACAGAATTAAGTTAATCAATTTTCAGTTGTTGCTGTTTATTAGTTAAGTAGGAGTTAAACCACCTCCAGACTGTGCCAGAAATGCTTATCTCCCTTAAGCCTGGATTTTCAAAGGCCCACAAGTGTAAAAACCGGGGTTTATGCGCATGACTGGGCCTTGCGTGCGCTGAGCGCATTTTAAAACAGACCCAGCCACACATGTAAATCCTGGAATGCGCACAAGTGCCGGACCCTGAAAAGGAGTGGGCTGGGGGACGGGGTTTGGGCGGTGAGGGGTGGGATGGAGGCCAGCTGGGACAGTGACCATTAGCCGCTGTCCCGGGGAACTGCACGCTGGCCACCGGCCAGCAAGTAGAAACTACTTCTGCTCCGGAGCAGCAATAAGTGGTAAAAAAAAGACATTTCAGGTAGCTAGGTAGGGGTTGGGGTCGGGGTGGACAAGGGAAAGGGGAAAGGGAAAGAAGGTTAAGGAGGGGGGTAGGGAAGTTCCCTCCCAGTCCACTCCTCAATTGGAGCAGACTGAGAGGGAACTGGAGGAGGCCAGATGGTGTTGCTGTGCATATTACTCGTAAACTCGCCCCCCCTGTGCGGCATTCAGATTTTATAACATGTGTGCGCCGGTGCATCCATGTGCGCGTGCCAGGAACCGCTCACACATGGACGGCCACATGCTGCTTTGAAAATCTACCCCTTAGCCTGGACAAAAGGATCTTATGTTCACAGTGTCGAACGCTGAGAATATATCTAGCATGACTAGGACATATCCTGGAGAAGATTCTAATCCTTTCCTGATGGAATCAGAGAGAGCAATAAAATCTCTGTACTTAAGTAGCGCTGGAAGCCAAACTGAAATTCATTGAGAATTTCATTATCTTCAACAAACTCGACCAGTTGTTTTAATATCATGGATTCAATGATTTTAGTCACAAATCCAGCAGAAGAAATGGGCCTATACTTGGCCTCTAGTTGGATCGAGGTTAGGATGGATTCATATTTGAAATGATTTTAACAATGTCAAATTCACTGATTTCATAGAATGTGTCCCATTTTGCAACAAAAGAATCTGGGACTGGTTCAAACCATAGAGGTACCTTAGCAAAACTGTCAGTGATTTTTTTCCATTTTATTCTCTAAAAATTTAATATAGTCATTGCCCTTAAAGATAAAATAGTTGTTACTCACACATTAAGGGTCAGTATTAAGATCTGAAGTTAGGCTTTGCACAATCCTATACAAGACCTTTGGATTATTGTCACTATTTTAGATTAGGGTAATAAAGGCTGATTTGCTTTGCCTTCTCTATCTGGTCCCAAACGGACCCCCTAGTACCCCTTTCCCCAGTTGCTATAAAACCCCTGGAGATCTCGAGACCCTCTTTTCCACGCTCCACTGCATAGGGGAGCAAAAGAATATATAAGGCTGATCAGCACTAATTTATTTATTTATTTATTTAAATTCTTTTACTATACCGATACTCAAGACGAATGTCTTATCGTACCGGTTTACAATGGAACAGGGGGGAAACCAAATTAACAATTTAAGAAGAAGGTAAAGTTACATTAAATAGGGAGCGAAAACCTGGAAGATGGAATTTAAAGAACCTGGAAGATGGAATTTAAAAAGCCGGACCCAAGCCTGGAGTATTAGGAAGCACTCCAGGCTCCACTATACCACCAGAGATTCTAAGGTAATGGACTGAGCAGGGGGTGAGTTGGGGAAGGGATAATTTTCTTGACATAAAGGGTCGGGGCTTGAAAGGACGAGCATGAGCTGACACTGAATATAAAGCTCACTTTTTCATTATTACATTTTGGCTGCCTCAAGGAGCAGTGGTGTGAGGGTGGGAGAGGAGGGTCGGGGGGGGAGGGCATTATACACGCCATTCAGATCATTTAAGAGGAGCATTGGGATATGCGTTAATGTCCTGATGCTCCCAGGGAAAGTTAACTATATTTCTTGAGATGTAGCTAACTGTTGCGCACCCCGGCCGCACTAAGGCCACTGCACTAAGGCCACTGCCAGGTCTGCCGCAGCGAGTCACCTGCGCCCCAGACGCCCAGCGCCCGCGTCTCTGGCTCCTTCCAGCTCCCAGACCTCACAGCGTGGTTCGCGTCGGGGCTCCGCGGCCTCAGCCTCGCCCCTAGGCACGCATGCGTGCACTAGGCTGACCTTTAAAAACGCCATGGCGGGAAACTGTTCCGCGGCGCCCGGCAATGATGTCACCTGAGCCCTGTATAAGAGGCAGGGCTCAGTCACTCACTCTTCGCCTTGGCAAATGGGTCATCACCTTGAGTGAAGCTAGTTGCCATCCTTGTTCCTGTGCCTGTTCCAGTGTTCCAGCGTCTGTTCCTGAGTTCCTTCGTTCCTGTGTCTTGTTCTACATTCCGCTACCCAGGTAGTACCTCCTCGGACTGATACCCAGTACTGACCTCGGCCTGCCTCTGACCTCGCTTGGACTGATTACATGGTACTGACCTCTGTTTGCCCTGACAACGCTTGGACTGATTCCTGGAATTGACCCTTGCTTTGGCTGACCACCCTCCGGCGGATACCCTGGCTTTGACCCTTGCGCTCCATTCGGACACTCTCTTTGCTCCTCCTGCGACCACCAGGTCCACCTGCCTTGAAGCTGTCTGCGGCCTTCCTTGAGCTAGACCACTAGGTGCTGCGTACCCCGCCCGGAGGACCTTCAGTTCCTGCCTCATACCCGTGGTCTCCGGTACTCTCTGTTTCGGTCTAGCTTGCCTGTTCACCGACAGCTGCGCACCTCTTCTCTTGGTGGGCATCTCTCCGGGCCCATCTAAGCCCATGCGATCCAGGAGGCCCACCTAAGCCCAGGCGATCTGGGAATCCAAGAGCTCAACCCACGGAGCCCCCGGACTGTTATTGGTGAAGCTCCTGCTAGCCTCTGTCTCCTTGTGTGTTCCGCCTCCTGGCGGCAGCGCCCTCTGGGATCCCTCAGAGGGCAGTACCAATCCTGCGCCAGGCCAAGGGTCCACCTCCAGTGCAACACTAACTTTAGATCAACTCAGCTTGAGAATTTTGAGGCAAGGTATGTAATTTGGTTACCATGATATTGCCTAGTAATGAACTGATTTGCATGCAAATCAGCTTATTTAAATCCCGATGTTGCATCATGTTTTTTAGGGGAGCGATAACATGCGGTATTTGAAATATTGCACGTTATCTCTGCATTGGGGCATTTACCATGTGGTAAAGCCCTAACGCAGCTTAGTAAATGATCCCTTAAATTTGCACTTGAAGCAATAAGAATGAAGGGACTTGCCCAAGGTCAGAAAAAGCATCAGCAAGTGAAGAAGAATTCAAAACCTGGCTTCCCTAGTTTTCAGAGCAACTACTCGGCTACTCTTCCACTTGCAAATTTCTTTATCTTTGGAACTACTATCACTTACATCCAGTGTGGAACTCAGACCATTGTGTACTTCAAAGTGTTATTGACTGCATATATCTGCACTCTTTCTTTCCCTAAAGAATTCAGAAGTACAAGTGCATGCATGCAACAAAATAAAATAAAGGTTGGATCAGCCTGTTGTGCAATAGCCTAGACTTTTATTGCATGTACATTTCTGTTCTGAACTGAAATATGCAAGCCATAGATTTTGCAATGCAAGATCAATAATACAGGAAATGCACAGAAGGATGAATGAGGACAAACTGCAGTAAATGGTCTGTCCAAGCCCACAGCTCAAAAGACAGAAAGTAGAGGCCATAGTCCTCCAAATGCAATGATTTCATATTCTTTCCCAGTTAAGAATCAAAACTTTCCTCTTCTACTAGGAAAAAACTGAGAAGGGGCAATAAAGGGGCATAAATAAGCAGAGAAAAAAAAATAAAGTCAGGGCTTAATTTAATAGCTTGACATGAAGCTTTTATTGTAGCTGCATTATATTTATATAATGGAGGTTGCATATTGCAACAAACATTTGTGTATTTTTTACACATGCATTCACTTTGAAAATAAACAGGCAGAGAAGGCAGGGGCCAAGCTGCTCTTAATCTTAGTCAGTTTCTTTGTTACTTTGGATATCAGGCTGTCAAAATTATCCTGGCATTTGAAAACAAGGCCTGTGGCAGTAGTCAGTATTTTACTATTAGGACAACTTACCATTTAAAGTCTTCACAACATCAGACCAGTCAGTGTAAGCTCTTGGGCTGCCATTTTCATCCAAAATAAAGAAATTCACCCTTAAATAAACAGGAAACCATTGCAAATTAAAAATGCATATTAGGTGATACACTATTGGCATAGTTATAACTAGATTATCTAATCCATGTTTTTCTCTTTGTACTTTCAGTACATTCATGATAAAGAAAGGACATTGTTGATTAAAATATATTTTATTAATTTGTGGAATTCAGCATGATATCTTTCCCTGGGTTTTTTTTGGCTTTTTATTACTTTATTGAAATTTTGAAATATAACAAATAAGTTAACCCTGTATCAAGAAACATGGGTTGCCTGTCAATACAATTCAAAAGTCAATATAAGGAAAAAGAAGAAAATGATTACATTGACCTAACAGCCCACATTTCTAAAAAAAAATCCTGTTTTCATTTTGTTTGACTGCACATACATTATCCACTGAAACATTCAACCTACAACAAATTTTCATTATAGGTCAATCTATATATAAACTAGAAAACTGTAATAATGTTCCCTAAAATTAGGGAAAAGGTTTTTGTGCTGCCATACTAGCATTGGTCAACAGGTGGCAGTAGCCTATTACTTATGATAGATTACACTGCCACCTTGTAGTCACTCCGAGTACTGGAACCTGCAGGAACAAATGGATAACAGGAGTTCCCAAGTAATCAGTGTTTTGAGTAAAAAAAATTACTCTGTGATTCTTTTCTTACTTGTTTAAATTCACTTCTGTTGATTATGCGAAAGGGCTCCACTGTTTGGAAGTGGAATCCAAGGAGGTGTAGAATGAGGATTATATGTAATCCAAACTTGTATTAGAAATCAAAATATCTTTATATTAAAAAAAATGCCTTTTCATAATAAAATATTTGATTTACAGTTCAATTAGATTTTCCGTACAAGAGTTCCATTGTTTTCTAAATAAAATATTGTCAGAGTTAGAAAATCAGATCCCACTTTATAAAAACGGGAGTGTAATGTCTATATTCAGTCTAATTGATGGTTTATAAGTCATATTTCCACGAGTCTACATTTTTACCCCCCCCCCCTTATTTATGCACAAAAGAAACAGTATATGAAGATTAATGTGTTCTCTTTTCATGCTATCGTCAGACATCCTTTTGTAAAATGATGATTATCAGTAAGAAGTGAGAGGGAACGAGGCAGAGCCAAGAGGGGAAGTGAAAGAGGAAAGAAGAAGAAATAGACAGCAAAGGGAAGCACACATGAGGGAAGAGAAGAGGTTGCAAACAGGATGGGAGAGAGTGAAGGAGAATAAGGGAAGGGTAGAGTGAGCAAAGAAGAAAAGTAAAGAATGCAGAAAGGGAAGAGGGAAGGGGAGAGGAGAGGGAAAGCAAAATGTGGGGGGTGTTGCGTGGGAAAGACGTGCTTGGTAGGTATAACGTCCTGGTGAGACATGTCCCAGTAATCTTGACCAAGATTTGTTTATGCTTCCTACTAGTTCAGTTCAATTCATATTCCAACCCAGGTTTTGGGGATAGCACCACCAAGTTGCCAGAAGTTCAAGCTCCAGGCACGCAGGCAGACTAAGGAAGCATGAGTTCAGCTGCACTGATTGTAAACTGTTTCTGGTAATAAATATGTTTATTTTAGCCTTGGACCTTAGTCCTGATTTCTGAAAACACACTGGGACACTACAGTGGTGGCCAAAGCGTGGACTACAAGGGCCATGGTCTAACCAAAATCTGGCTCTTACTGCAGAATCACGGTGGGAGATCTGGGGCTGGGTCGGGCAGGCAGCAGAAGAGGAGAGCAGTGGTGCATCAGCCACATCCTTCACCTCTGTACAGATGTGCAATTAGTTCAAAGCAGCAGTCAGGCCCACATCTGCAGAGTCCCACGTGTGCAATTCAAAGCAGCAGTCAGACCCACATCTGCAGAGTCCCACGTGTGCAATTCAAAGCAGCAGTCAGGCCCACATCTGCAGAGTCCCACGTGTGCAATTCAAAGCAGCAGTCAGGCCCACATCTGCAGAGTCCCACGTGTGCAATTCAAAGCAGCAGTCAGGCCCACATCTGCAGAGTCCCACGTGTGCAATTCAAAGCAGCAGTCAGGCCCACATCTGCAGAGTCCCACGTGTGCAATTCAAAGCAGCAGTCAGGCCCACATCTGCAGAGTCCCACGTGTGCAATTCAAAGCAGCAGTCATGTCCACAGCTGCAGAGGCGAAGGATGCAGCTGATGCATTGGACTCTGTACAGATGCACATTTCAAAGCAGCACTTGGGCCTAGTTGGCAAAGGAGGAGAAGGAGGATGCAGCCCAAGGTACCACCACTATTCTCCTCCTGCTGCTGATCAGTATGGGTGGAGGGAAAGGGATCCGAGAAGGGGGAGAAAAGGAGAGAGAGAGAGAGAGAGAGAGAGAAGTGGGGGCAGGGGATAAGAGAGGGAGAGGTGGAAGAGAAAGAAAGAAGGGATGGAAGATGGGGGAGAGAGAGTGGTGGAGGGCAGGGGAACAAAGAGGGAGGGGGTGGATCTTGACTGGCTTGGGCTCCCCCAACCAAAAAAGTGTTTCTCTGCCCTGGCAGCGGGCACTAGACAGCTCTGTGCCATAGAAGCTTCAGTGCTGTGCTGTGAAGAGCACCAGACAAGGCTGGTGCAGCACGGAGAAGCCGTGGCCCTGCACAGGGGAGGAAGGAAGAAGCAAGCAAACCCAAGGAAAGTAAGCAGGGATGGATTTACATCTCATGCATCCCATTCCCTGTACACAGGGCTGGTGCTAGGTTTTTTTCTGCCCTGTGTGCAACAATTACTGTGCTGCCCTCCCATGATTCATTCAGTCTCTGTCCCGGCCCATCAAAGAAAGCCAAGCTCCCTCCTGCAAGCTATATTTTTAAAAAATGACATGCCCCACCCCCTCACAAAGGTCACAGATACAGAACACAGACAGACCCTGACCAAATACAGAATGAAGAGATCAGAATGTATAAACAGAAAGGTGCTGGGAAGCACTGAACTGGAACCCACAGCAAGCCAGCCTCTACGTGCAGAGCAACAATGGAAAACCAGGAACATTACCATTCTTCATAAAACATTAAATAATAAAATTAAGAAATACAAAACATCAATCATAATGGTAAAATCATATTCGTAAAATGAATAAATATTTCAAACCAGTTAATGAGCAGAATATCAAAAATTTCCCAAACAGCAATAATATATTTCAAAACATCTGTTGAATAAAAAATCCAATAATTAAAAAATGTTCTATTCCCCCCCAAAATTTAAATTTCAAAAGAGCAGACACATCAAATTACACCCAATAATTAAAACTAATAAGGATTTAAAAATCTCCTGCTCTCCATACCTGGGATCTTTTCATTTCCAGTCACCTTGAGATTGTTGTGGATTGGGGGAGATAGGGCCATACCAATTTTATTTTCCCTCTCTCTCTCTCACACACACACACACACACACACACACAATAGCACATTCACTCTCACACACGTTTTCTCTCACATAAACAGGCTCCTTCTCTCTCACAGATACTTTGTTTGTGTGTGTGTGTGTGTATGTGTGCCTGTGAGAACCTATATATGACACATAGGCTCTCACAGGCACATAAACATACACACAAGCAAACAGGCTCTCACAGACACATTTACAGGCACATAGGCTATCACACAGACACACACACATAAACTCTCATACAGATACACACAAATACACACACAAGCTCTCACAGACATATGTGCTCAAACAGACACATAAGCTGTCACAGACACAGGCTCTCACACAAACACCCACACACACATACACAGGGCCTCCTGTTGTCATCGAACTGTAGTGGGACGAGCTCCACCACAGCTCTGCAGGCCTCCTGTTGTCATCGGGCCATGGTGGGATGAGCTCCACCACGGCCCCGTGCGCCTCCTAATGTCATCGGGCTGTGGTGGGACAAGCTCCACTACTGCCCCATGGGCCTCTTGTTGTTGTTGAGCCACGGTGGGATAAGCTCCACCATGGCCCACCGGCCTTCCTGCTTGGGAGGGGGTGGAAGCTGTGCACGGGCGCGTGGGCACACGCAAATAAAAACACGGGCCTCTCCTTCTTCAGCCGCCAGCGGGTTAAGCTCCGCTGGTACCCCTGCAGCAACTCCTGCTGCTGCCGGCCTGTTGCCCCCCGGGTGTTGCTGCCCCGTGCAAATGCTTGGTAGGCACACTTGTTCGCACCGGGCCTGCCTGTACAATCCTCTCCCTTCTCCCTCCCTCCCTCCTAATCTGCATCTACCTCCTCTTCTGCCCAGTTCTAGCTGCTCTGAGCATGAGTCAACTTCTCAAAGGTGTAGGATTTAGATGGTCTGGAAGCACTGGAATCACTGCCAGTCCATGATGCCTTTAAGAGGGTTAACCTGAATGGGAAACACCATGTCCTTGGGCTGGACAAGTAAAAGTATGGGAGATCAAACTCTTTTTCTTTACTTTTGAAAGATAATTTATTCCCCTCTCCTCTTAGCCTCTTTAAATAAATGCTTGGGCTAGGTAGAAGTCTGTTTACATAATTGCTTTCAGGATCCTGAGAGATTAACCCTTCTATGAAGTAGATACCTTAACCATAGAGGGAGAGTGAGAAACAGCAGAGACAGGCAGGGAGAGAATGAAGAGACAGGTATACAGTGCTGCCAGAAATTAAAAGGATTTTGTAGCCCTTGTCATGAAGATCCATAAAGCATGGGATAAGGGGTGGGGAAGGTGGTCTGGCTGCAGTGCCCATCTATAATGCAGTTCTGACTACCCCCCCCCCCCCTCTGGTATGGAGGTAAGATGCTGCTGGGGTAGGGAGTGAAGTGGAGGTGCAGGACAGTGGTTGAACAGTTCATTTTGTCTTTGTAGTTGTAATTTAAAGATAGAATAGAGTTTCTTCAATAGCCAGGCCTATGTAGGGCTGAGCAGCACCCTTAGTTTTTCTTCCTATGCTTAGCTAAACAGATCTAGAGTTTAAGGGTCCATGAAAAACTGAAATGCAGATCAACAGGTTTCAGCAGCCCATTCAGGACTAAAATCAGTGGCACAGCCTCAGGCAATCTACTCAGATCAAACACATCCAGCATCACCAAGAGCAAACTGAGCAGAACTGCAGAGGAGATGGTAGGAAAGAGAAAAGAGAAAAAAAAGAGTAAAAAGGGCATAAGGAGAGGAGTAGAAGGACAGATAGGGTATCAGGACTATCCTTTCTGGTACTGAGATTGTCCAAGCTATGTCCAATTTAAAGATACACAATGCTAGCCTGCCATTACTTCTGCTGATCTAACTGTCGAGGAAGCGGGGAGGTAGAAGAAAAAGGTCTGCCTTTTGAAGGTGGCAGGGGAGATCCTGTATTCTGAGGATGTTAGTGACCACTCTTTCTCTAGAGTTAGTGACCACTCTAGAGACAGAGGGTGATGATGCATCAAACCATGTGCTTCCCCCCTTTCAAAATTCTAGATCAACCCATGTGAATATTTATCTAAAAAGCTAATGAAATAGAACTAAGGTGCTGATTTCAGGTTTTAACCGATAAAACATCCCAATACAAAATAAAAAGGGATAAACCCTGGAAAAATACCACTACCTTTAGTATTCTGTCACCCCCTTCCCTTGTATCTTCCACTCTGTTTTTGTGTTTGTTTGTTTTTTGTGGTGAAGAGTCCTCAGTTGCATAATTTTTTAGCAGTCAATGGGCCTCAATTCTCCTCCTCCCACCTGCTCCACTGCTGTTCCCAAGATCAAGAGAATCAGAGCTAGTGGAAAGAAGAGAGAATGAGCGAGGTTGGGGAGTTGAGAGTGGAAGGTATGGGATTGGGGTGAAAGTTTAGGACTGGATGATGGAGCGGGAGAAAAATGGTGGTTGTGTGTGGGAAGAGTCCTGGCATTTCTTATTTAGGGGCCGATGCAACATCCTGCGCTCAGGCCAGTGCAGCGCTTCACCAGTGATTGGACGTGCGTTTTGGATGCACTAAGCTACCACCCGATGCAATAAGGGGATTAGCGCGTCCAAAATGTGCGTCCAAACTTGCAGGTAGCTAATAGCGCTTATCACATGCAAATGCCATATAGAGGAGTCTATTAGCTATTACCCCCCCTCCCGATGCCAAAAATGGCCGTGCGCCCGATGTGCACTTTTTAACATAGCAAATTTAACGCCAGTCCTGGAGCTGGCATTAAGTCTTGCTGGGGGTCAAGGGCTCACTAAAAAACAAAAAATCCTGCTTTCTGTGGTTCCTCCTACTTTTAGAATCATCACAATACTAAGTAGGAGGAACCACAGAAAGCAGCAACAGGAAAATAAGTCTTGACAGCAGCCAGCTTAGGAAAATGGATGCTCAGTGTCCATTTTCCTAACCCGTGGCTGTGCGCCTGATACCAAGGTGCTCTAAGGATGTACAACTGATCCCTAACATGTCCTTTTTAGCGTGGCACTTCATTTCCATATGGCATTTGGCGGCCAGGAGACCTGGCTGTGCGCACATAAAAAAAAAAAACTGAGTGCCCAGTTTGGACGCACGGTTTTATGTGAGGCTTATTGCTTTAGCCCCTCAGGGTGGAATGCGAGTATTGCTATGGAAGTATATTTTATGTTGTGAAAATGTATGTATTTTGATTCATCCAGAAAAGGTACGCAGCAATAGTACTTGTGCTACCAAAATATCGATAAACGCTGCTTTTTGTACCCTAAAAAAAATAAATCCTAATTATCTGGAAAATAAACGTTAAATTTACAAATTTATAAACACCTAAAAATAGAAGCCCTACATATAACTGAAGGACACAGAGTAGACACATTAAATTAACTCTATTTCTCTCGCTTATCCCTTTACTTTAGAATTATAGGAAGCACTTCCAAGTCCCCCTGGTATCAGAAGGTTGCATGCAAAATGTCCTTCCAGGCCCTTCTGTACCCGCCACCTATGATTCACTATTGCACCAATGACCTTGTTGGGCATCACAAAGCATAGTATTGTTAACCATCCATGTGATCAAAACTACAAGATTCCTTCTACAATTGCTTTCAATATGTCTAGATATGAAGACTTGTAAGCAAATAAACAATCACAAAAAGGTTCACTGTGAACCCATATAAAGTGATAATTACCAGACATTTTTTGCTATCCTGTAGTTTACTGATTTAAGATTGCTCAGTGGGCTAGACAGTTCCTACCTGTACAGAGATGCTGGCTGGAGGACTCGATTACAAAAGACTCCTTTAGTATTTGCACAGACTTCTGTTCCAACCTGGTAGCCTAAAACCGTGTCGAGGGTGAAGCTGGGATTCCTGTAGTTCAGCTGGACTACATCTCTGGTCACTCTGCAAGGTATGACACCAATTGTCCAGCATAGTACACTTTGGCTGTAGGATCATCTTTGAGGGATTTGATGTCATCAGTGTCTGTCACACCTTGAAAGCCAGAGGTATGAAAAATACATTTTAAACTAAAAGGGTTTGTCAATAAAATAGCAATATCACTGTTTGAAACAAACCAAACCCTGGCCTAGGAATAAATTAGCACTGAAAATTAGCTTTCTTTTTTTTTTTTTAAAGTACAGAGGGTTGATCCTATAAATTACATTTACTTTGTAATACATGAATGATCCAATTCACATCTTTTATGCAGTTGATTATGTCACAGCACATCTGGGATTTCTTTACTAGACAAGTCAACATAAGTTAATTTTAATTGCCCAACATAGTCTTTTCCAGTAAACAAACCCTAGGTGTAGGATCATGAATTGACTATATGAAGGATCTGAATCATATTTTGGATGAATCATATGGGTATGACCACCTTTTCTTTACTCATGCCTGGCAGAATTCAAACACTGTTCCAGTAATAATCATTTATGGCTGTATATCTGCCATGGCAATGGTTGGATTTATCTAGTGTTTTGAATATACAAGGTAAATCAAAGTTTCTCACTTTCCCAAGATTCCTTATTTCTGTGATGTGTTAAACAGTACAGGAGTTAGAAAAAAAGACTCATTTTGTGACCTGAAGATTATTTATGACGGTCACACATCTCACATACTGGTTTAAACTGAGGCTCAGTTTAAAGATATGCAATAATTAACCTTTATACTGCTTAATATATGTTTTCTTGTTAAAAATTAATAAAAATGCCCCTGGGATGAAGAGATGGGTTGTTGTCTCTTTGAGATGCAGCATCCCATTCCCACTTTAGCTGCATGTTTACCTCACAGTCTTTTTGTAGAGGCCAAGTCCTCATGAGCAGGAACTAGCTCAAGCCTACCCCCACCCCCCCCAGTAGATGTGGTGAGCAGAATTCTCAAGAAGCAAAAGCTAGAATTAGGATTGGCAGTCAATGCGCCCATTTCCTGAACAAAGAGAAAAGCAGAGGTAGCTCAAGGCAATCTGCTGCCTGATGCAGATTTGCCCCCCCTCCCCCCCCATGGCCCGATGCAGGTGAAATCACCGAGGGCCAGGGCAGGGGGAAGGCAATGGAGGGTGAAGTGACTTGACCAAGGTCACAAGGAATGGAAATAGGATTTGCACCCTGGCTTCCTTTGTTTGCAACCCACTGCTCTAACCACTCAGTTTTTGGGCTTGTTATTTTTTTGTTCTCAGCAATCGGTGTCCGCATTAGGGGGCACCAGGAGAAATGTTTAATTGGGCGGGGTGGCCTTTGGCTGTCCCACCTCCTGGGTCTAGAAATAGAACTTCTCTTTTCCCTATTGCCTGCCTCCCACCCTTCTCCAGGATCTGCCCCCTGGGGTGTGAGAGGTTAGTGAATGGTGGGAGTCTGTGTGTGTGACACTCTCTCTCTTAGGGCTGATACAAGGGTATTAGATGCCCTAGACAAACCTTACAGTCTTTCATTCCCCCTTCCCACCCCTCCCCACATAATTAAAACTTATGCATTCTTTTCCATTTTAAAAGTTATTAACTTTCCCAACCTAAAAAGGCAGATTGCATATGGAAAATAGACATTCAAAGTACAATCTTCTGAAGTAAAAAAATCACTTACAACAACATGTATATTAGATAGGCATACACTGCAAAAACCACACACTTTCAATAATAATAATTTAATAGACTTACTATCTCTCTCATAGTAATCAAGGCAGTTTATTGGATCCCATATGGTATTAGGCCTATGATAAAGTGCACTGGGTGTGGACTTGGCCCACAGAAAGTCAGGAATAAACTGAACTACAATTTCAATATAGTAAGCCTTTCATATCATAATTGCCAGCACTCAACCTATGAAAAAGCCATACTGCAAATATTACATCAGGCCCTAAACACAAATATACCTTCTATTAGGAAAACAGATTAAAGCTAGGTTGTTGTAAATCCCTACACAGAAGCCAGCAGAATACATAAAGCCTCAGTCACACAAACAGAACACAGATAGACTCTCACCAAATACAGAATAAAGAGATCATAAAATATAAATTGAAATGTGCAAACAAAAACTGAACTGGAAATCATAAGAAGCCAAATTCTGTAAGCAATGCAAACACAATCAAAAAATAAAAAACATTAAACATACCAATAAAAAGAATGTCAAATCTGGTGATAAATTCAGTCAATTAAAAACACATATAAAAATGTTTAAAATATTACCAAACACTAATAAAATATTTCAAAACAGCAGATACATCACATCCAATAATTAAAACTAACAAGGATAAAAATAAAAAATTCCCATTCTTCATACCTGGGAACTTTAGATTTCCAGTCTTCCTGAGATTGTTGTAGATTGAAGGAGAGTGCACAAACTTTAACCTCTCTCACACACACATATATTACAGGTACTCTCATGCACGTACGGCACTCTCCCTCATAGAGACACATATACACACACAAAACCCCTCTCATATATAAACATACATACACATACCCCCACAACCAGGTTCTTATGGCCTGGATTGGCCACTGTTGGAAACAGGATGCTGGGCTTGATGGACCCTTGGTCTGACCCAGTATGGCATGTTCTTATGTTCTTAACCCTCTCATATACACACACCACCTCCACCACCACTCATACACACACACACACACACACACACACACCACGCACCCTCACCCACACACTCCCCTCATCCACCCACCCATACATACACACACCCTTACCAACCCATCCTTTCATATTCACACACATGCTCTCACCCCCCCTCCAACACACACAAAAGCATTCACCCATCTACCCAGGTAGGCAGTCATCCACCCGCACACACACACAGGCAGTCACCCACACACATCCATAGGGCCTAGACCTTTTTTTTTCAGCCACCAATAGGATGGGGTCCTCTGTCAGACAATATGTCCTCCTCTGCTGCTGCGACTGGCCCTGCGGCAGCAGGATATGACGTCGGAATAAACGTGACTCCTGCTGCCCTGGGTTAGGGACGTGTGTTGACACTGAGCGGATCAGGCAGGGATTTGGTTTATCCCTGTCCTGATATGATGTTTGACTCTGGAGGCAGGGTGAGGCGGCGGCTGCGGTAGAGGTGTTTTGGAGGGGCACTTTTTGCCGCTTCAAAATTCTGCCGCCTGAGGCCACCGCCTCACCCTGCCTCATGATAGACATGATAGAACCACCCCTGGAGAAAAGCTTTTTACAATTCTATGGCCTACTACAGAAAGAAAAATGTGCATAATTAGAAACCCATGTATCTCTTACATGTTCATTATGGATATCCTGCTGATGTGACTGATATGGCATCAATAGACAAGTTTGGAAAGCCTTGGTCTATTGGCTTTGTTTGCTGAGGGAGGCCTTCAAGATAGCACTTGTGTCGAAAATGTTATACTGCTGACTCAGCCACTTTCAGAAAATGCACAGTTCACTTGAAGAAGGGCTTTACATGTTTGAAAAGGTCAAAATGACCTTTTCCACTGAGTGATTATAGTTATTTTCAGTATATAAAATCCTTCTGCATGGGCAAAAATCTTTGATCAATAATATTTAAATTGGCCTCTTGTAATTTTAAGGTTTATGCTTCCACGTGGGAGCCACTGATTCTAAATAATGATTCTGACCGCCCGTGACCAACTTAGATTGCATTCACATCAATAAATAATTAGACGAGATCAACAAAACATCCATACCTGGTTGATCAATACTTGCAACTGCTACTTTAATTGTGGTGGCTCTGTAGCCTGTGCCAGCAAGACAACTTGGAATGTTAACAAGGAAAGAATTGCCCATTATCTTTCCTAAAATGTTGTTGTCGACTGGAAAGAACTGAAATGCTGGAGTGAGAAAAGCATGGGAAAAAAAAAAACAACAAGAAGATAATAAGAGTTCATTTGTTTCAACCAAAACATCACATGCAAGCTTTCAATAGAACCAGTGACCCAAAATGCTAAGATCCAAAGATACAGCAAGCCATTTACCAGCATGTTTTAAATATTTTTCCACATTTCTGATGAAACCTTATCCAAACAAAATTGCTGGTACTCAAAATTAAGTTTTAGATATGTAAGTTCGAACTACATGGCAACAATTAAGAGCCTTCATTTGAACAATCAAATTCAGGTCACTATTCTACTTAAAACTCCTATTAGATGTTAATTCTCGATCTGCTAATTGTATGCATTTTCAGGCACAGGATGGTCTCTGACCTTTTCCAGCATAAATTTTGCAGTTATGTTGCTTTTTAAATGAGATATGAAAAGAAAATGTTATAGCGGTTGGGAGGCATGCAACTTTGTTTTGTACATATTATGCATAGCTCATTTCAGATTTTTTTATCCATAAATAATTAAGACATTCTTAAGGTATGTAAATAACTGTTTTATTAAATCCTAGCCAAGATAGGACCTGTGTGGCCTCCAAAACTCATGACCTATACATATTTTTTCTCTTGGTCCATTTAAAGATATCACAGCCTACGAAACTCCACTTTTTCTTGGGACCAGTATGGAAGGTGGAACTGACTTATTAAATTCTACTCCAAATGAACTAGATGCCAGTGCATTTTAATAACAGACTGTTTTCCTAGCACATGGAAATCTATAAATGCTGCAGGGAACTAACAAGTTCAGTATAAGCAGTGCCATGACCTTCTGTCTGCCAGTTGTAAAAGAGGCATCCCTATCTCATAAGGATAGAATAATAATTTGTAATAAATGATACCTTATCTACACACTGCTTTAATCCAAAGGATTTTACAGATATAATATGCAATTATTACTCAGTCACAATCAGAACTCTCACTTTATCTAATTTGGAATATTGTAAGGCTGATTTGAAAATGAAATAGAACAATATGACTGCAGAAGTGCTATAGGTAGATCTGTTAGAATTGTTATTAAACTTTCTCTGGCTCTGTATGTTAATATACATGCTATAAAGGTTGGTTTTTGTCATTTTAAATACAGTAAATAGAATTAATATTTTGCAACATTTTAAATAAAATCCAGAAGCATACAACACATATTTTACAGAATGAAAATGTTCACTAAATAGTCTTTGATTTTACATGTGGCAGTTATCATACAGAATAATAAATCCTGCTATGAAAAAATGCACATGATCAATATTACACAGTCTAACAACTGCATCTGTTCTGGCAGGCCAATCAATAATATAAAATAGAACCACTGTTTTAGTGTTCACTGTATCTACTAGATCTATTTCTATGATAAAACAATGTTAATCATTTTTATTTTCCTCATAATGCTACAATCAAAAAATTAAAATATATTACTGACATAGTCTCCAGAGGTGGGAAATAAACGCATACTACTTACTGGTTTTGTTTAAGGAGGAAAATGGGACAGCCCATCCTGTTCCAAGCGCACCAAGGAAGCAGGTAAGGAAGATCAGCCTCATGGTGGAGTGTGTGTAGTGCTAATAGCTAACTTGGCAAACTGAGGAAACAAACTGCTCAACTGGGAGATTTACTTCTCTTAAGAAGTGGGAGGGGTCTATAGCTAATAATGAGGTGAAATCTCAGCTTGTCAGGTATAGCTAGTAGAATTCAAGTATTCCTGCCTAGAAATCATTTGTTACATACTCAAGAGACTCCTGGGACTATGTTGTGCACATTGGGGCAAATACAATACAGCTTTCTGATTGCTTATATGAGTTTTGCATTTGCAACACATCATATTCTCAGTAACCGGATTAATAACATTTAGGGTATTATTAGTATTAATATTATTTCACAGAGAATCTCAGCAAAAGATAAACATAGGACACAGGCATGGACTGCTGGTCCAGCATGCACTGCTTTTTTTGCTATATGCATTTAATATTATGGCAAAACAGGTAAAAACTTAATGTGAGTGTGCAGTAAAGGCTTATATTAGTTTGCCAGAAATAGCACTGCATATCTTACAATATGCATCCAGGAAAAAGAAAACATTATTGGAAAAATATTTTGAGGGCAAATGTATTCTGGCCTGTTCCAATGGTAAAGAATATTAAAGCCTGATTTACTAAGGCTTTTTCCTCATTCTGTCTATGGTGGAAAAAGCTTAGTGAGATCTGATTGGGCAGTTTGGAACTGATTTCCACATGTACATGGATGATGTCCAGTTGTGTATATATATATATATATCCCTTGGTGCAGAGGGGGTCTCGATATTTGACAGATTAAATGTATATCTTGATGCATTATGCAATTGGTTTTCAGCAAATAAGCTAAAATTAAACCCAAATAAAACAGAAGTTCATGGAATCAACAAGAATCAGGAAACTGGATTGAGTTGCAAAGGAACGCGGTTCCATTTTCTATGAAAAAGGAGGTCCGTAACCTGGGGGTTTATCTAGAGGCAAACTTAATTCCCAAATATATACAGTTACCAGCAGTGTATTTTGTCGGCTATGAGGGATTTGGAAGCTTAAGCTATGATTTAACAGGAAGGAGCTGGCTATCATAATACCCGCTGCAGGTACACCATATTTGGATTATTGCAATGTGCTGTATGTTGGCTTGTCAGTGAAGGAAATCGGTCATTTGCAATCAGTCCAAAACATGCCAGTGCACTTGCTGGAGCACTGTGATCTAACAGAAGATGTCACCCTATTTGAAAAAGTTACATTGGCTCACAATCCAGAGCTGGATGTAGTTCAAGGTACTATGCTTGACCTTTAAGTCCTTGACAGTACGGTCCAGGATATCTGTGGCAGTGAATAAGCCCCAAAATTCCGACCAATCCATTGTGATCCCAAGGAGACTGTTTGTTGTCTGTCCCATCAGTTCAGGAGGGCAGGCATGAGGCAGTGCGAAGGAGAGCATTCTCCTGCATCACCCCAGTGTTTGTGGAACAAACTCCTTTGGAAAATGTATGGCCTTCCAGAGAAATGTGACTATTTCAAAATGCGTGTATTAGGTAGGCAGATGTAATCTCAGTTAGCCAAATGAGTTCAGGAGTTAGAGATCAGGGGGGATTCTTAGGATACTTGTCAGTGGGGAAGGTGAATACTGGAATAAATAGGAAATGGAGATTGGATTGTAGAGGTTATGGGTAGTGGCATTTTATGGAAAAGTTGGGGCAAGTTTGGAGAATTGCTTGTGAGAAATAGATTACTATTCTCTAGTCCTGATTGTTATAAATAGGTAGGCATTTTGGAGATGTTAATGTCTATTGGTCTATGTCCTGCATGTTGATTTAATTTTGTAATTCCATGCCCTGAGTGCTATTTGCAAAAGAGAGTGTAAGAACTATTTTAAATAAACAATTATTTCTGTATATGCTCAAATTGCTATAATGTTTCAACACTGCTAAGAAAAATGTTCACTTTGTAAACCGTTAGGATGGCTCTACCGAATAACGGTATATAAAACTCATCAAATAAATAAATAAATAAATTAGGCCCTTAATTGAGGGAAAACCAACCACACAATAACATAAAGACAAAGAAGTGGTAGTCAAAATCTATCAAAAAAATAGAAGGTGTTGCAGAAGGACATAATAAGTGAGTAAATCACTACTTCTGTTTTATAATCATAGTCCCAGTCTAGTCAATTCTTTTAAAGTATTTTTATTTCCACAGAGAACTTAACACATCCACCTTCAATCTCAAAGCAACATAAACCCCATGAGGTCCACTCCACTAAATTTACTATAAGATCTTAGTGGACACCAGGATATTATTGTACTCTGACCTGGCTGAGGTTTGAGACATTGTCAGATTTTGGGCATCCTTGGGTTGGATATAGTGGGCAGTGGTGGAGTGAAGCAGAGAGATTAAGAGGTCAGGTAGAAGACAATGAGGAAGGGGAGTTGGTGTAGGGTTGCATATAGGAATCTGTATGCACATCTACCCAAAATGTATGAATCTCCACTGGGCAGTCCGGATGGTCAATTTTGGTCTTTATCTACCGACATTTACTATTTTACTGTAATATCTGCATCTGGGTGAATTGGAGACAAAAATCTAAACCTGAAAACTAATGTAATGGCACTGATCAACCTTCAAGAAACTTTTTGAGGACAAATATATTCTGGCCTGTTCTTTCATGGGGTATATACTAGAGGTCACATGGAGAAGCAATGGTACAAGAAGATAAACTGCTATATTTCAATCTGCAGTAATGCAAATTGCACTAGGAATCAGGGCAGAAGAACATGAACATGTACTCTGTGGCATTTTTCAACCTATTGAATATTATGTTGTGGTTTGCACTGCTAGTATAGCAGAGGCCTAGAACCAACATCCACTGCCAGCTAGGGCCAATGCTTCTCTGTTTCCATTAGGCAAACTAGGCCTAGAGCACCAAGTTTTGGGGGTGCCAGAATCCTGCCAGCATGAGGTCCTGAGTGGTGCTGCACCAGAGCTGATACCACCGAAGGAGCGCTGAGCTGGAGCCTACAGCTAGAAGCTGGGGGGAGGAGGGGGAAATGAATGACCAGAGGTTTGCCTAGGGCACCAAATATGGTTGCACCTGCTCTGTGCCAACTCTCACCCTGTGCTGTTGAACAAAGTCATTTTAATCTCTCTGCTCTAGTTTAGACTGAAGATTATTTTGGGTCAGGGATGCTGTGTGATATATTCTGTACTTCCTATTATTCACTGGTAGCACTCCATAAGTAATATATTTTCTGAACATCTGCTTTTGTTGAGATCTTTAAACCGTTGCTTCTGTAGGATTATGTAGAATGGTTGGTGTATAGTGTAGTCCAAGAGTAACAGTTACACAAATTTTGGACCATAATATATACACTTCAGTTCTTTGTTGTCCTCATCTCCTCATAAGAGCATGCATCAAATAACCTAGAATTGCTCTTAATAGCCAGAGCTTCTGCCTGCTTCTTAGCAAGGAGAATGGTCAGGGAAAATGTTAAGAAACCATTCTGTCTTTTCCCAGAACATCCTTACAGCAAATGTTTGATTCTGATTGTCAATGTAATACAGATGTTTGCAGTATACAATAACAGACTTTTTTTTGTAAGTATTGAGCAGTGATGGCAAAATTAGATTAATAGGAAGAAAGGGAAAAATAAGGGAAAGCAAAACGAGAGAGTTGGCATCCTCCCAGCTCTATCAATTAGGGCTGCATTTACTGTAGAAGAAGCTACTCCTTCTTATGTTAATGATAATTAGCATTCCTACAACTACTTTCTTGCAAACAGAATTATAATGTACTTGCAAATTCTAATATTTAACAAATGTAGACACTGGGATGGAATCTGTGGCTACTAATTTTGGTACCTGATCTACCTGAGAGCTTCGAAAGGGAAGCCCAAAGAAGGAACAATGCACTACAGTTTATCCTCTACCGTTTTGCCTCAGGTTTCCATTTTGCCATACTATCATGGTTTTCATATGTAAATAATGTAAATACTTGAGGGGGAGGAGAGCATCAGTATCAAACAAAATTCCTCATAATGTATGACATAAACCGCAGTAATAACTCAGTAAACTGCAATGTTACTTGTATGACAGTCTGAGAAGTGCTCAGCTATTATACAGTATTCCCATGTGTGAAGCCCTAAAGCAAGGTTTATTAGGGATGTGCATTAATTATTACATCCGTTTTGGCGGAACCCGCATACCTTGCCGACTTTATAGTACATGGATAAAAATGGATAGTATGCGCCTAACTCATTATTAAAAACACACGCATACTATCCATTTATTCCTGTGAACCATAAAGTCAGCGAGGTATGCAGGTAATGCCGAATTGGATATCGACGCGATATTAAGTAGGAGAAACCACCGAAAAGCAGTATTTTCTGCTTTTCTAATCAACTTTGGGGGCTCCTCCAAACTTAAAGCCAGCTCTGGGGCTGGCGTTAATTTTTAAGGGTTAAACTATGCGCATCGTGCGCACGGTTATTTTTTTACATGGGGGGGGGGGGGGGGGGTGTTTAAATAGCTAATAGCCTCATCAACAAGGCATTTACATAGTACCAACCTACAAAAGACCAAGACCATACAGTTACAAGGGAACAAACAGAACCCACAAAGTAGCAGAACCCGCAAAAGGACACTACTAAACCCACACTAATGTGATTTTTTAAGGGGAGAAAGAGCATTATGAAGACACTGAAATATGAGACATCCAGAAAAAGAGACAAAAATAAACCATCTTTGTTACTGTGTATACTTTGAATTTCAGACTAATTTACTAGGCATCCTTTCTTGTTCTAACACTGCTTGTGTTTTCCATCATTTCTTTTTGTTTGGAACCTGGCAGTTTCCTCCTGATCTTTTGGGCTTCTAGCTCAATTGGCAGCAGCGCTGGGATCTGGCACCCTGAGCCTTCATTTGCAACTACCTGGAGTGTTCTCCTCTATTCTATATTGCCTCCCTCCCAACTTACTATAATTCAGTCATTACAGTTGCAGTCAGTGCACAAAAAATACCCATATTATTTGCATTATACTGGCACATAGCACACAAGTTTGAATGCAGCTTATAAAAAGTTGCCCAAAAGAAAATGTTTGTACATGTAGTCTTTCAAAAATTAGAGACAATATTGTTTGCCTTAAATTTAGGTGTTGCTTTTGCAAGATTATTATAGCTCTTTTCCCCTAAGTGGTTGTGGAATCAAACCCAGATCCCTCTGTATGGTAGTACACAATGCAGCTACCAAGCCACTGGGCTGGGCTCTGTATTTCTAAAATGACCAAGACAACAGAACACACACACAAAGTCCTTGGGTGGAGAAAATACATTGTTTAAGATGTAAATTAAAACCCATCAAGATCCCTTTCTCAGCATCAGGTGACACATTTTAGGAAGTACCCCCTATGTGTTCACTTTATGTCCAGTAATATATGTACTGCTATGTATGCATCTTGTGCCAGGACTGTCTTTTGAGATTATCTTTCCTTTATACCATAAAAATATGTGGTGCATAAAATGCAACTTTGCAGCACCAGTAGGGTGGGATTTGCAAATACAGTATTAAGTGCTCCTCCTGCTATTCAGTGAATAGGAGCAATTAACACCAAATTCACAGCAGGTGCTCAAATGCACTACACCCAGTATCAGCCGATCTCCAGGACATCAACAGGATCAGTCCAGTTTTCCCTTCCTAGTGAAAATCAAATAATTGGCATACCATTTGGAGTCTTTTTTCCTTTAGATATTCTTTTACAGGCTCCAACTGACTTTTCCAGTCATGTGTAAACAGCAGTTTAACACATTCTTTTGTCTCTGATCCCTGACCCCTGAAAAAGTGCCCAGTTCCCTGTGATTAGGGTCTTATTCAATCTGCTTTTACCCAAGGGCACTTTTTTGTCTTTGGGAATGCAGATATGGGTAGGGTGCAGGGTTAAATGCTCCCTTAGAAGCAGTTTGAGGTCAGGTGTGGAGTTTTGAAGGCAGATGGGGCAGAGTTACACAATGAGGAGATCTGTCAGGGGCCAATATTACAATTCAGGCTTCATGCAGTCAATCTTTTTTCTTGGATGAGGAGAAATGTTCAATCTATATTACAACAGCATACACATCACGAAAAAATAATTAAGGTAGATTTATGCATCACTTTTTTTTTTTTAACCATAAAAGAGGCAACTGAGAAGATTTGGCAGGTTAATGGTTCTTTTCATATGACATCCACTATGTAGCTATATTACAAAATTATTATATCTATCAGGTTACACATGGGTAAACTCAGACACAGGGTCACACTGAAAGCTAGAGGGATCTGGGAGACTCAAGCATGTGGTCAGGATTTCTGTTGTCTCCCAGTTCAATGATGTAACCTCTAGGCCACATTTCCCCTAGATTATTAAGACCTGATGTAATGTTTTATGCCTGTATACAGTACTTGTTTGTAAGATACTCTAGAATGCAAAATGATAGTATTGAAGGTATTCTATGAAGCCTTGTGACATAGTATATGCAGAGGAAGGGGCAGGTTCCATTTTAAATGTTCATCAGCTTTTTAGAAATCAAATTACACTAAAAAAAACATTCATAGGAAATTAAGAAATGTCTCAATGTGTACACTTTTATAATGAAGAATAAAGAGCAAAAGAAAAAGGCATTTTAAGAAAGAAATATGTTTGCTTGAGGTTTAATTGTAAAAATGTAATAAACAGAATTTAATTTAAACAGTCAGATGCACACTTTTGTGATTAGGAGTCAAAACTGGATGCATTATATTAAGGGCATAATAAAGAAATATTGCAGTGAATGTACATTTAGACCTCTAAGGGGTGATATACAGAAATGGACTACCCATACATATGACCACTAGTACTTAGTGGTTAAAGGAGCTATTGCAATGTATACTATGCTTCCATGCCTCTGTTTCATTCCCCTCTGCTACAGAGCACATGGCACTGTTACATATCTGTTGATAAATGATAAAGTGTGATAGATAATGAACAGAAAGTAGGTAGACTGACCAGTTTTTCTTTGTATCATAGCAAAAGATAATTTACAGAAGAATCAGGGTTCAAAAGAATTTTGAAACTCACAGCTAGAGGTAATGATTCCAAAACTACTATATAGTCCGAGGTATTGCAATAAAAAGAGGTAATAGGAGAGCAAACATTCTATTGGTTTGTTGACTTTCAGCCTGAAATATGTCTCTTGCTAGGCAATAGCTCAAATTCTTTTTTCCAGCACAGTTTTGTCTTTAGATCATGACAAAGATCAATGGCTGTCTAGAATGTGCACCTTTTTAAAAGGATAGATAAGTTATAGTGTGAGCAAAGAAAATATCTAGGAGGACTCAGAAAACAAATAAAAACCTTTCATAAAATGAAAAATAACAATCTCACAAAAAACACACAGAACTTGATCTGCAAGCAAACGTCCTCACAGGCAGAGAGTGGCAGAAAGCCATGGATAAATTTGACTTTTGTTATGTGAGATTTGGTGCATCTGTATTTGGGTTTACTGAGTTTTCCATAATATAGGCAACCAGAACCCCTTCCCCCAGCTTATGCATGTGATACAGTTAAAACTGAATACACCAACATTACTGTATAAAAAAGCAAAGTCTGCAGCTCTAATTTAAAAATATAGTACTTAATGCAAAACCATAGCTAAACCATGAAATTCTCAGCAACCATATCAACTTTCACCTATTTGCTACCACCATAGGATGGGGAGGGCCATCAGTTATGCACTGAAGAATGCCGGCAGTCATCTTTGCCAAAGTTCGGGCCCCCACCTTGTAAACTAAGCTCAGGGCCAGTGCATCCATTAGGTGAACTAGGCAGTTGTCTAGAGCGTCAACATTTGGGGGGCAGCAAAATTCCACCAGCATGAAGCCCAGGGTGTTCATTACCAGAGCCAAATCACCAATGCCCAGCCTTGGGTGAATTTTGTATTCATAAAGGTGGATAATAAATTCGAAGAATAAATAAAGATTAAATAGAAAGAAGGGAGCATTGTGCTGGAGCCACTATTGCCAGTAGGTGGAAGCGCTCGCCTGGAACTGGAAACAGTCCCAGCTAGGCTGCCCACTAACAACACAGCTAAATCCATCATGTGTCTGGCGGTATAACCGGGTCCCCTTACGTTGTCTCTGGCTGCCTTACAGGTGTCTGATCAATGGCACACTCCAACTGCAACTTCTCCCCATCCACATTGAACATACTCAGGTAAGGGACTCCCTCTCTGGCCATTTGCTTGGTGTGAAGGAATGATCATCCGATCTCTGTTGCAAATTACTCAAATCCTTGCCCCCCTTTTCAGCTTGGGCAGAACAGTAGTCAATAGTAATCCAGTCATAGGAATGTAAGAATTGCCATACTGGGTCAGACCAAGGGTCCATCAAGCCCAGTATCCTGTTTCCAACAGTGGCTAATCCAAGTCACAAGTACTTGGCAAGTATCCAAACATTAAATAAATCTCAAGCTACTCTTGCTTAATAATTAATAGCAGCTAATGGATTTTTCCTCTAGGAACTTATCCAAACCTTTTTTAAACTCAGCCTCACTAACTGCTGTAACCACATCCTCTGGCAATGAATTCCACAGCTTAACTATATGCTGAGTGAAAAAGAATTTTCTTCGATTTGTTTTAAATGAGCTACTTGCTAACTTGATGGAGTGCCCCCTAATCCTTCTATTATCGGAAAGAGTAATCGAATTACATTAACTTGATCAAGTCCTTTCATGATTTTGTAGACCTCTATCATATCCCCCCCTTAGTCGTCTCTTCCCCAAACTAAACAGCCCTAGCTTCTTTAGCCTTTCCTCATAGGACAGCCATTCCATGCCATTTATTTTGGTCACCCTTCTCTGCACGTTCTCCAGTGCAACTATATCTTTTTTGAGATATGGTGACCAGAATTACCCACAGTATTCAAAATGCGGTCTCACCATGGAGCAATACAGAGTATTTTGATGCTGCTCGCGGAGCTCATCCCACGAGCAACCTCTCACCTGCACCTGTGCCCGACTATTCCCCAGCCCGACGCCGCTCCTTCTTTGCAGTCTGTGCCGCCCGGACCGCCGCTGCCAATGCTGCCTCTTCCAGCGGGGAGCCACCTTCCTGCTGCTCCCCGCGGCCTGGGACGCTGATGACTCTGAGGCCTTGCTCTTCGCGGCAGGAGTGCCACCACCATAGACTCTGCCTCCTTAAGCAGCTAGGAAGCCGCCATCGTCTTCGTCTTCTTCATGGCCCTGGTGCCGCTGCCGACTGCACCTTCGCAGCAGCAACGCCACTGATGCCTGCTCCTGCCTGTCCCTGGGCCTCTAAGCGTGTGTGCATGCCCCTTCACAATATTTAAAGGGCCAGTGGTGGGAAATGCCCCGCGACCCCAATGGATGACATCATTAGCCTGCTTCTTCTCCAGCCCCATAAAAGGTCTCTCTTCCACTTCCTCGGGGCCTTCAAATCAGATCTCCATGGTCGTCCATGCATCTCTTCTCTGGTCAAGGTCCTCATGTCTAGATGGCTCTTCGTTTGATGTTCCAGATGTTCCTGATGTTCCCGGTCTCCTTCGTCTGATGTTCCTGGTCCTGTTCCTCGTTGGATCTCCTTTGTCATCTCTTCGGTGTCCTGATGTTCCATGTCCTGATGTTCCTGATATTCCATGTTCCTGACGTTCCTGATGTTTCGCATTCCGGTCCTGATGTCCTCGTCTTCGGCTCTTCGTCTTGCTTCCAGGTTTCCTGCTTGTCTACCTTTCCTGGTGTGCCACCGTCATGGTCCGTGACCAGCCCATGGGGGGCTGTATTGGGCGCTTCATAGCACAAGGCCTGTCTTCACGTCTGCAGCGCAAGTCTCCGGAAGGCCCTTGTTTTTAATGCCGAGGTCTGTTCCTGAATCCGAGTTCCAAGTCTTGAATCCTGAGTCTTAAATCCTGAGTCTTGAATCTTGTTCCCAGTCTTTGGAATACCTTGTTCCTTCTTCTGTCCATGCCCTAGACTCAAGCCAGAACCTGCTCTGCTTCAGTGTGGTCCGCAACCAGCCACGGGGACTGTGTAGGGCGAGCCTCGGTGCAGGCCTCTCCTGAATCTTCGACATGTTTCCGGTTCCTAGTCTTCACTTTCTCACCTGGAGTCTGATTTGCTTTCAGCGTGGTCCGCGACCAGCCATGGGATGCTGTGTAGGGCGCGCTGCGATGCAGTACTCACCCTGTACTAGTGCCTGAATCCTGAATCCTCGCCTGAGTCTTCCAAGTATCCTGGATCCTTGTCCGAGTCTTCTAAGTATCCTGAAACCTTGTCTGAGTCTTCCAAGTTCCTCGAACCCTCGTCTAAGTCTTCCAAGTTCCAGAGTTAGATGTCTCGTTTTGTTTCTGCTCTCAGCCTCCATCTGGCCTCATGCACTCGTTGTTCCTAAGCAGCAGGTCTGGAAGGGCTACCGAGTGGCTGGAGGGCTACTCTTGGGACCAGCATTGCGTTGCTGGGTCTTACCGGTGCGTACAGGTCCAGTGGAGGTCTGAGCTGCCTTGCTTCAGTTCCTCAATGTTCCATGCCTTGATCCCAGTCCAGCCTTATCCCAGCTCCAGCCCATGCCTGAACACTCTCACCTCCCACGGCATGTGTCTTGGGGCTCCTCCCTGAGCCACACCATAGCCCAAGGGTTTAGAATCCCCCTAGAGCAAGCGACCGCCCTTCTGCGCTCGCAACAAAGAGGCTTTATGCATCCATCATTCTATTTGCTATTCCCTTCTTAATAATTCACAACATTCGGTTTGTTTTTTGATCATCACAGCACATTGAGCTGACAATTTCAATGTATTATCCACTATGACACCTAGATCTCTTTCCTGGGTGGTAACTCCTAAGATAGAACCTAACATTGCACAACTACAACAAGGGTTATTTTTCCCTATATGCATCACTTTACAGTTACAGTTTGTTCATACTAGGAGGGTGTCAGCACTGGAAGAGAGTGATGGCATTGGCAGCTATGCTGCCACCTTCACTCTTAAACCTCTGAGTGGATACAGCTCATGCTCCCAGCAATCAATGTGAGGCTCTGTTGGGAGTTTTACTGCCAGGGGAAAGGGGAGAGGGCAGCAGAGGAGAGGCTGATGGATGGTGCCATGTTATTTTTGGCTGCCATGTACACAGCTTAGCATATTCTACATAAAGATGGTAAAATGCAGATGTGATATGTTATATTCTGTGGGGGCAATATTTAGCAGCTAAGCTATCTGGCTAACTCTGCTTCCTCCCCCCCCCCCCAATCACCTCCTGCCTGCCCCCAGAATGCCCCTAATGTATCTGGTTAAATTCTAGCAATTAAATAGTTACTCAGGATTTAGCCGGATAAGTGCTGAATATACCCGGGTAAACCATTTAGATGGATAACTTTTCAATTATCCATCTAAATGTCTTTTGAATATTATTGACCTCTGTATGTTTTCTTTGTCACTTGGATATATATATATAATGCAATTTATTATACTATCCCTACCCAAAATGTCTTACAATTTTAGTGCCCTAGTTTCTAAGCATTTTTCCCATATACACAAAATGAGAGAAAATTCTTCAGTCTCAGAGAAGGCCTGCTTTGATTGATTTGCCCTAGACCCTACACAATCGTAAAATCACCCCAATATGAGGTGTATGGGCAAATGAAATGTTGGCCAGGCTTACTCCTTCTCTGAGATAGAGTTGAGGGGGCCAGGAGGGATATTTGGCTTGGGCCTCAAGCTCAAAGGGAACCTCAAGTTTAGACATCTGTTAATTTCCAGGCATTTGATAACTTTTTGCAAATTGTTTTTATGTGCATCCCTAACAGGCCGAAATGTGACATGCTCAGCTTAGAGCTGCTGATTTGTTTATACTCTTATCTAACCTTTTAGGACCATTCCGATATCACTTTCTGCAGCTAGCAGCACATGAATTCTGTGCCACGCTACAAACAAATACAATGCCCACCACCAGATCAGCACCCTGCTCACAAAACCACAATCAACAAAAGGAGTAGAAAATTAAAGCTCTTGCAGCCATTCTACCAGGCAGAACAACCGGAGGAAGGGATAGTGGCAAGATAATAATTAAACTATTACCATTATTATTGCTATTTGTAGCATCTGCTGCAGGGTAATAACCCCCCCCCCCCCCCAGAATATAAAACAGTTTATCACTTCACTAGGGGTTGATTCATCCCCTGTAGTTTTGGCTTCCAGGAGGCAAATAGCTGCCAGCTGTCAGGTTTTGGACTTTTTTATAGGGGGTGATATCATTTGAGTATGATGTTGTTATAAATATGTAAAACTATACAATTGTTTAAGTAATATGGGTTTTGAGTAATGAGGGACTGCTAGGTATAAGCACATGTAAATTATTAAAGCAAATATCTCTTTCGTAATATTATATTGAAGTGACTATAAATTACTTATGGATTCCTTTTTTTTGTATCTGATTTCTATGCTTGCAGTTCAAATTGAAATTCCTGTGTTAATGAGCAATGAAGACATGGCTGGCAACTCTTCTTGAAAAGGACTGCTTTCTGTTGTGAGAGAAGCTGAAGTGCTGTGAGTTCAGTTTTGGGCCAGTTTACATGCCTGTGCGTCCAGGATAAAATAGAAAAATTCTCCCATTTTCAACAGGAATGCAGACAATGTCAGCAGCTGGCATGTGCTCAGATCTGCCCCTCCATCCCTTTTCCAGATGACTGTGCATGATATCTCCATAGAGAGGGGTCCTCAAACGTTTTAAGTGAAGGGCTGAGAGCGGGATTTCCAATCACTGACAGGCCTTGGATTCTGTCCCTCTCAATGATTTGAAATGCTATGGAAAAGGGGAGGTAGGTGCCAGGGTTCCCATAAAGGTATGGCAGATAGGGTAAAAATAATTCCTAGGAAGTTGGCAACCCTACCATCTGAATTCCTCCTCCTTCACCATCTGTATCTCTCCGCTGGGGATGGGGGAAGGAGGTGAATGGCAAGAAGATGTATTTTTGGCAGGGCCGGCAGAACCACTAGGTAAACTAGGCGGAGGCCTAGGGCGCCACGGTCCCAGGGGCAGCAGCCAAGTGAGAGACCCAACCGTCCTTACCCGACCCAGCACTTCTCTCAGCTGTAAGATAACCTGGCCCCTCCTCTTTTGCAGCGGCTCCCTCAGGCTGAACCTCGGCTCACGCCACTTCCCACCATAGGTGGGAAGTGGCGTGAGCACATCAGACCACAATAGGCCTACCCCCTTTTTTCTCATATTGAGGAACTATGTTTGTTATACTCCATCTCCTCATCTCGAGGACCTTGTTTTAGTTAACCTGTCTTTCTGAGCTGCCTGTCGTTACCCCCCCTCCCAGTTGAATTTCCTGTTAAAATGTAATTTTCCAAACCTTTTTGTTTACTGTAAACCGACATGATGTCCACAACGAATGCCGGTATATAAAATGTTCAAATAAATAAATAAATAAATAAATCAATCTTGCTCCAGCTTCCTCCGCATGGAGGAGTGGGAGAGAGTGCGGCAGCCCGTGCACGGCAGCATCATGGGGGGGTGGGGGGGCAGGGGGGCACAAAGCTGAAGGTGCCTAGGGCACCTAATACCCTTGCACTGCCCTGAGTTTTGGCAAACTCTCTCCCACTCACATCACCTATAACACTCTTGCTTTCTTCTTTCCTCCTCTTTCTCATCCTTCTTCTCCATCCCTCTCCCTTCACACTTCTTTTCCTTCCTCTCACCCCCTCTCACACACATTCACACAACACAGGGTTTTTCTCATACACACATGCACCCCAGGCTGTGGTTCACACACACATATGCATTCACCCAGGCTCTCTCACACACACATACACACTCACCTACACAGGCACTCAGGTCCTGGGTCTCTTCTTCAGCTGCCAGTGGGTGGAGGTCCTCTGACAGCTGCTGATTCTCCCTCTCTTCAGTTGCCATCGGGTGGGCTCTGTGATGGCCTGCCCAGCCTCTTTTGCTCTTCAGCTGCCAGTGGGATGGGGTACACTGGCAGCCACCATGTTCTCCTCTTATTGGCCACTGTGGGATGTGCTTTGAGCAGCCTGCTGGATCCTGCCTGGCCTCTCTTGCTCTTCAGCTGCCAACTGGATGGGATCTGCTGGTGGCCACCACATTCTCCTTCTTGGTCACTGCAGGATGGGCTTCATGGCAGCCTACCAGGTCCTGGTGTGGGCGGCAGCAGGAGTCACGTTGAAGTGATGATGTTCACTTCAACGTGACTCCTGCTGCAGGCTGGGCAAGGGAAGGGAGGTTGATCACCACTTCTTTTCTGGTGGCGAGGATTGGGGACCCGCCAGTACTTCCTTCTGCCCTGTTGCTGTGGGAGACTTCCTGACTAGATGATGGGGGTTGGGGGTCCCACTAACACTTTCTTCTTTGTCACTATGTGAGACTTCCTGTCTGGCTGGCAAGGATTGGGGACCCAATCAGCACTTCCTGCTTATGACAATGCATGTAATTAAAAACAACAAAACAAATGTAAACCTTGCTCTGGGGGCCAATTCGGCCACAGGCAGAAAAGTATTTGGTGAGCCAGGAAAAATTGCCGTTTGGGCCGGATGTGGCCTTCAAGCCTTAGTTTTTCGACCCCTGCCATAGAGTATTGATGTCCCATAAGAGATGAGGGTACACTTTAATGAGACAAATTATGTGATCCACAACTGACAGAAGGAGCAGAAACCAACATAAACCCCATTTACAGGAAATGACCGAGATGTACAGCAAAGCCAAGGACCTAATTTTGAAGTGGATATACAAATTTTTTTCCTGCATGTTGTTAGAGAAACCCTTCTATGTACACATGAGAGCAGTAAAGGGGAAGGCCAGATATGAATAAACAAGTACTTGATAACAGTGAAGTAGTGCAAGAACACATCCCAAATATGGTCTTTGGCAATCAGTTGTCATAAAGATATGATTGAAAAATAACATGCATTAAATTATGAATGTGATGAAAATTTCCTGTAAGAGAGTAGCTTTGATAAAAAGCACTTTCAAAGCTGTTATTTTTAAGGAACATAAAAGTACATTTAGAAAGATTCCCATTATAGATCCTCAGAACAATTTTCAAATGCCATTTATCTGGGTATAAGCTCTCTGAATATTGCCCACCCTGTATGTGGGTAAATGAATGCATGAGGATCAATAATGCACATTATTTTCCTGGGGGGAGGGGGCACAAAGTAAGTGGGATCAAAGGCAGAGTTAGATCAAGGGAGTCTTAGTAACATAGTAATGACAGCAGAAAAAGACCAAATGGTCCATCCAGTCTGCCCAGCAAGTTTCATTAGGTAGTAACTGCCAATCCATGCAGGTTACCCCTATGTCTCTGTTTAGGGTAGCAACTGCCACTCCTAGCTGGTTACCCCCAAGCCTTATGTTAATGGCAGCAATATTTAGTCAGACATGTTGCTTTAACATGCTTTGTTTTTGGTTTTACCTGTAGAAACAGTCCAGTGCTTTGTTCCCAGATGTCTTCATATCAGTACCCTGGACCGTAAAAGTCAGGGCCCAGCGCTGGCTGGCTGAATCCAATTTCCACCCCTCCCCCCTCTTTAAGCAGAGAGTGATATTGTAGTTGTACCAAAAGCATCAAGGCTAATCAGTTAATGGTAGCAAACCCATGCTTTCTGATTAAGGGTATTAACTGCCACTTTGTCTAACGTATAGGGATCCACAGTGTTTATCCCATGCTCTCTTGAATTCATTTACTGTTTTCATCTTCATCAACAACATGCATGGTTTTTCCATTTTCAAAACTGTGTATGTTGTTTTTCAGCAAAAAAAAATATAGCTGCAAGACAAGGAGGAGCAAATTTCTGTGGGTTTTAGATGTTTTGTTTTATATGTAGTGAACTAATATGTTTGTTTGATTGTCATCCACCTAGAACTGGCAATAGGCGGGCAACAAATATTTTAAATAAAGAAAATAAATGCGTACACTTTCTCTTTGAGAACTGGTGCAAAAGCTGAGGGAGAAAAAGTAGCCACTGACTTTGTAACAATCTGCATAATTTTGAGAATTGCTCCCCTTCAAGAAAAACTCACTCCACTAAATCAGTGTTTACCTTCTATACTAAGTGTAGTATAAAATAAAACCAATCTATCCTTGAGACAGAAAGATACTTGAAACCCACACTAAGACCTTGTCTGTTAACCTGTGACAAATCTCGACAAACTCCCCAAACAAGCTTCACCGCATACCTATGTGTTGAAACTTGTAGCTGAAAACTTTATCAATTTGTAGTATCAAAGGTGTGACTGATAGCATTCCTCAATCTCCTATCATACATTAATGCTCAGGACTCACATTAGATCCTATCAGGGAAGCTTTCATAGTCACTACTTTTTGCAAACTGATACATAGAAGCATGGACTATAAAGGATCCTGTGACTCCAGGCTCAGGGAGCAGCAGCATAACATGGGGAAGAGAAGGGATGTTCCTGGCCGGCCGGGGGGGATCGTAGGAGCAAGATGTATGAGGGGTTGCAGGTACATCAAAGGGGCAGGAGGGAGAGGACAGGGTGGGCCAAAAAGGGTAGGAAGGCTTAGGGTGGAGCGGGATCATAAGGAGGAGGCAATGAGCTAGCAGCCCCTTTTCCCACTGGCATTGAGGCGCTCGCAGTTGATCCGGCGCGTGAACCATCCCAATGCGAAAGCAGGCATCGGGCCTACCTTTTCCTGGCATGTCCCACAAAATGATCTCAGCGGCTTTCCTTCTGGGAAGAAGCATGCAACCCCTTTCACATCTATCGGAGTTGGCAGCTCTAATCGGGCAAGCATACGGTACAGTTAAAAAAAAAAAAAAATTGCCTATGGAGCAGGTTTGCTGGGCCTTGGCTGATAAAGGACCTGTGGCTTCCTGGGGCTATCGTCACGTACGTGGGTTGTTTCAGGGGCCCAGCAGGAAGCACTGGAGCTAGGCCTTGGGCAGCAGGGGCAGTAAAGCAAATAAGAGCCACCCAGTAGCTCAATGATAGAGCACCAGCCACTCAATTCAGCATGTTGCTGGTTCAGGATTAGCCATAGCATTTTGGTCAGTTGACAGGTAAAGTCTTTAAGGGCCTCCTGTTGGTCCATGGGATGTTGTCTGTTGCTTGGCGGATTGCACAATTGCAAGGCCTCAGGCAGGAAAGGCGATTTAAAAAAAACACGCTACTAGTCACCCACGTGATGTAGGAAAAGGTATTCTGAGGTGCGGGCACACAAGTTGAGATAGAGCACACAATCACATTTCCCCTTGCAGGGGATGCAGATATCACAGCCTCCGTTGTACACTCCCCGCCTCTTTCCCTCACCCAACATGGCGCAACAGGGGGGAGTTGTTCGCGCACGTCAGAGTGTGGCCAATTTGGCATGCGGGTCTGTCAGGAGGCACAAAAGGCTCGGTGGGCCACTGCAAATCTAAGAGGGGAGGGATGGGAGTTGGCCATGCGGCAGAGCTCGGCTCGTTCCAGCAGAGCTCAACTCAGTGATTGGTAGGGCTGGAGATGGGGGTTCCAGCCTCAGGAGACACGGGCCTTCACTGTTGGGTGGACCCAGGCAGTGCTTGTTTTGTTTGCAAGGTTTGGGGTTTTGTCAGGCTTGGGGGGAGCCTTGCCATGGGTTACTGCCTCCTGCGAAAGGTAGTACATTGGGAACAGAAAAGAAGAAGGAAAGAAATAAGGGCCCGGTGAATTAGTGGAGTGCCTTGGCTGTGTGGAAATGGCGGAATGCTGACCAAGCAGTGGGACTGTTTGGATGTGATGTGCTAATATATAGTAACATAGTAATGATGGCAGAAAAAGATCAAATGGTCCATCCAGCCTGCCCAGCAAGCTTCCCATAGTAGTAAATGCCGCTCCGTGCAGGTTACTCCATGTTTCTGTTAAGGGTAGTAACTGCCACTCTGTGCAGGTTACCCCCAGGCCCATTACCCCCATGCTTCTATTCATTCATTCCCATCTTCTAGCCTTTAGGGATCCACAGTGTTTATCCCATGCCCCTTTGAAATCCTTCACGGTTTTAGTCTTCACCACTTCCTCTGGAAGGTTATTCCAGGCATCCACCACCCTCTCCGTGAAGAAATATTTTCTGACATTGGTTCTAAGTCTTTCTCCCTGGAGTTTCAAATTGTGACCCCTAGTTCTACTAAATTGTTTCCAATGGAAAAGGTCTGTTGTTTATCATGGATCATTAAAACCTTTCAAGTATTTGAAGGTCTATATCATATCACCCGTGCTCCTCCTCTCCTCCAGAGTATACATATTCAGGTTCTTCAACCTCTCCTCATAAGTCATTTGATGGAGACCACCCACCATTTTGGTCACCCTTCTCTGGACCGCCTCCATCCTGTCTCTGTCCCTTTTGAGATATGGTCTCCAGAACTGAACTTAGGTGAGGCCTCTCCAAGGACCTGTACAAGGGAATTAACACTTCCCTTTTTTTTTTTTTTTACTAGATATTTCTTTCTCTATGTAGTCCAGCATTCTTCTGGCTTTAGCTATTGCCCTGACATATTGCTGTTGCGTCCGTCAGTCCCAGATGGCTTCGACCTCTGTGCCTCACCTTTCTTCCTTCTCTCTCCTCAAGTCTTGGGAAGATGGCTGCTGCCGCGTCTTCATGCTGCTCTCTCCGGTGTCCCCGGATCGGCAACGGCGACGGTGCTCACCATGATTTTCCTGAGGGCCTCCTAGGGTGCGCATGCGCGCATGCTACCCACGTCTTTATCCCCATCATGGCGGGAACCTCAGGTGACGTCATCACATCCTGGTGTTTAGCCTGCCCTTCGTTTGCTAACAAACTGAGTTAGCAAGGATTGGATTGCTTCCAGTCTAAGCTGCTCTGCCGCTTCCCAGCTGCCACAGGAAGCTCTCTCTGCCCTTCTGGGTAATTCTTCACTAACCTGGGTACCCGCTCCTCAGGGGCCCTTCTGCTCTATTTCAGGAACCTATCTTGGGATACCGGGTACTTGCTCCTTGAGGGCGTGCTCTCCCTAATCTGGTGCCTGCCACTGAACAACTTCTGCCTGCCAAGACCTTCAACTATACGGCTGTCTGCTTCAGTGAGTACTAACCTTTTCAGTCTGTCTCATCTTCAGCTTCAGCACTCTGTGTCTACATCTGGAACCTGTCCCTGCTACGCCACGCTGCCTATCACCTAGTCGAGTGTGAGACAGGTCTCTGTTAGTGATCACCCCTCCAGGAGGGCAGAGTTAGCAATCTGTTATAATCTGTTATCGATCCTGATAGGGAGTTAGCAATCTCCCCCTTCTCAGTCGTCTGCGGTAGACAACTGCAGACACCTCTGCCAATGCCGCTCTCGGTTCCTTCACCCGTGGCTCAGGCCACCGCAGAAGCCATTCATGCAGTTTGGTCCCGCACCTTCAAAATGATCCAAAAGGCGGCTGGCCATTCCAAGGGAACCTCTGAAGCGCACTGGAGACCCGCTCCCAAATACCAACCTGGCAACAAGGTGTGGCTCAGTATGTGCCACATCCACTTAAGGCTCCCATCAAAACGCCTGGCTCCTAAGTTCATCGGCCCATTTCCGATAATCAGATGTGTTGGACCAGTGACCTATTAACTCCACCTTCCTCAGTTGTTGGGCATACACAGTACCTTCCACGTCTCCCTCTTGAAACCTCTAATCCTCTCATGGCCTACTCGCAAGATTCTGAAGCTCTCTCCTCTCGTCTCCGCGTCAGATACCACTTACCATGCGAGAAGTTGTTATGATTTTGAGGTGTTGGAGTGGATTGGGTACTGTGGTGATGACCACTCCCACGGGGAGGAGCCCCGTGAGGAACCACATTACTAGGTTAGACTCTAGACACGCAAACACAGAAATTTGTTTTTTATTATACAGCAGAATAATACCACCAGAGGTGGCACTAGTGAGGTGATCCAGAGGTAGCAGTCCAGGGGCCCTTGGTAGAGGAGACCCGTCTCGCAATGATAGTATAGGGAGTGCAGGATGCAGGTTCCCAGTGCTGATCTGTAGATGAGACAAACTGACAATGTTAGATTACTCACTAAATTGGTAACTGTATAGATGGAGATCCCAGCATGCAGAAGTAGTTGAATACAGGCACCAAGGCAGGGAGAGCAGGCCCTCGAGGAGCGAGTACCTGATCCATGATAGGCACCTGAAAGAAAGCAAAGGGCCCCCGAGGAGCTGGTACCCAGGTTAGAGAAATACCCCGAAGGGTAGAGAGAGCTTCCAGCGGCAGCAAGGAAGTAGCAGAGTAGCTTAGACCGAACAAGTCCAATCCTTGCTAAATCGAATTGTTAGCAAACAAAGGGCAGGCTAAATACCCGGATGATGTGACATCACTCGAGGGGGCCGCCCCCCGAGGTTCCCGCCATGACGTGGATAAAGATGTGGATGGAGTGCGCGCGCATCCTAGGAGGCCCTCAGGAGAAACATGGCGGATTGCCTTGCCATTGCCGTTCCAGGGATGCCGGAGAGAGTGGCATGCAGACGTGGCGGTAGCCATCTTCCCAAGGCTAGCAGGGAGAGCAGGGAAAAAAGTGAGGCACAGAGGTCAAAGCCATCTGAGACAGACGGACGCAATAGAAGTCCTCAATGTCCGTAGGAGAGGCCATAGATGGGAGTACCTCCTTTCCTGGGAGGGATATAGCCCAGAAGAAAATTCCTGAGAATCTGCCATCAACATTCTTGATAAGGAGCTTTTCAAGTGGTTCCATGCTAACTACTCCAGGAAACTGAGACCTCCTGGAGGGGGCTGTAAGGAGGCCTTGGGCCGGGACCTCCTACCTTCCGATGCTGGGCCCGAGCTCAGTCCCCTCCTGCTCTTGCGGCGCTGGGCAGCCTTCTTCGCAGCTGTGCCACTGCTGCATGTCCTGGTTCCCCCGGAGCGGCGAGGGGTTCCCCTTCGCTGGCCCACATCTCCTCTCCTCTGTCAGCAGCTGCCATCACGCAGCCCATGCCACTGCCGCAGCCTTCCTTAGCATCCTGTTCCTAGGTGTGCGCACCTCCCACCAAGATTTAAAGGGGCCACGGGAGGGGGGGGGAGCTCCCGTGGCCCCTATTGATGACATCAGCGACTCAGGGTATTTATGGCAAGCTCTGACAATCAGAGCTTGCCTTGGCAACAGGTCACATCGCTTGTCTTTAGCAAAGTTCCTGAGTTGCCGCATTCCTGCTTGTACCTGATCCTGAGTTTCAGTATCAGTTCCTACCTTGCTTTAGTTCTTTCGCCCTGCTCTTTGGACTGACTTTGACCCCTGGACTAGACCTGACTTCCCTCATTGCCTACTATGGCCCCTGGACTGGATTCTCGCTGTTCCTTGTCTCGCTCCATGCTTGGCCGTCCCCGGGATCATCCAAGCAGAGGCCCACCTAAGGCCAGCCAAGGGCTCAACCTGCGGGGAATGAGGGCTGGTATTGGTGAAGTTCCTGCTTGTCTCTGCTTCCCGTCTGGCCTCGCCTCCCGATGGTGGGGACCTGTGGGGGTCCTCCCTCACAGGTAGCGTAATCCCACCTCGGGCCAAGGTCCACCTCTGCACCACATAGCAAATGATTTTGGAATCTCCTTGGCTCCAGATAAAACAGAGGGTCCCTGTAGTTCAATTGTATTTCTGGGCATTGAACTAGATGTGCATGCGCAGATTTCCAGACTACCTGAAGAAAAATTGGCAAGATTAAGGGATACCCTGAGTGAAATGCAATGGAAATGTAAAGCCACATTAAGGCATTTTCAGTCTCTACTGTGTCTGCTCACTTTTGCTTGCCGCATCATCCCCATGGGCAGGGATTTCTGATGCAGGCTGGCCCTGGCCACTTCCAGCATCACAAAGAAGCATCATCACATCCAGGTTAGCAATGCCCTAAAATAGGATTTGATAATTTAGGTTTGTTTCTTACAGAACATTAATGGGGTAACTTTCTGGCAGGAGGCATCCAGAGACAACAATGATCTGCAGCTCTTCACTGATGCATCAGGGGGCCATGGGTTCAGCATCTACTTCATTGGGGCATGGTGTACAGAGGCACGGCCCCCCAAATGGCATATGAGCATGATCACCAGAAATATAACCTTTTTAGAGCTCTTCTCGATCTTGGTGGCATTGTTAATTTGGGGTGATTGTTTATCCAACACTGGAAATGTCTTCCGCTCTGACAATATGTTGGTGGTTCACACAATAAACAGGCTATCGGTCAAGACATGGGGTGGCAATGCACTGCTAAAGGAACTGGTTCTATGTTATCTGCAGTGCAATATTACATTCCGTACTGCACACATTCCAGGGATTAACAACAATATAGCTGACTCTTTCGCTTTCAGTGGGTCACTTTTAGATACCTGGCACCAGAGGCAGACCCAGTCGGCACCCCAATCCCTACAGAAGCACGGCTGAGTGGGGGATATGAGAGAGGTCTTTAAGATGATGAGAGGTCTTGAACGAGTAGATGTGACTCGGTTATTTACACTTTCAAATAATAGAAGGACTAGGGGGCATGCCATGAAGTTAGCAAGTAGCACAGTTAAGACTAATCGGAGAAAATTCTTTTTCACTCAATGCACAATAAAGCTCTGGAATTTGTTGCCAGAAGATGTGGTTGGTGTAGTTAGTGTAGCTGGGTTCAAAAAAGGTTTGGATAAGTTCTTGGAGGAGAAGTCCATTAATGGCTATTTAGGGAGGAGGAATAGCCTAGTGGTTAGAGCAGTGGACTATGACCCAGGAGACCAGGGTTCAAGTCCTACTTGTGACCTTGGGCAAGTCACTTTACCCTCCATTGCCTCAGGTACAAAACTTAGATTGTAAGCCCTCTGGGGATAGGGAAATACCAACAGTACCTGAATGTAAACTGGTGTGATATCTTGATTGAGATTGAATGTTGGAATATAAAAATAATAAATAAATAATCAATTATACTTAGGGAATAGCCTTAGCCACTGCTATTAGTGTTTGGGTAATTGCCAGGTTCTTTTGGCCTCTGTTGGAAACAGGATGCTGGGCTTGATGGACCCTTGGTCTGACCCAGCATGGCAATTTCTTATGTTCTTATGTTTTGGCCCCCCAATATTTGGGATATGATTCTCAATTCACTCACAGACAACTCAAGAAAGAACTATCTGGCAGTAGTGTCCAACTTCCAGGCATTGTTAGCAGGGCATGGCAGTGCTTTAGAGTGGCTGGTCCCCTCAGAAATAGTAATGTAGTATATAGTCCAGCAGAAAAAGGAAAGCCTGGCAAGATCCAAAGTGGCTACCTGGTTGGCAGGCATTGCATTCTTCTCTAGAGCCCTAGGATTTACGAACCCCACAGCCAACTTTGTGATAAAGATGTTCATGATGGTGTGGGCAAGAGCTCAGGGTATAACCAAGGACCCAAGGCGCCCCATTACACAGGGATGCCTAAGGCAATTGTTTCAGACAGTAGAACGAGTATGTTTTGATGAATTTGAAACCAGTCTGTTTTGCTGTACGTTTGTCTTAGTGTTTTTTGCCACTTTGCAAGTCAGCAAATTAGTGGCCCACTCATCATCAGGTATGTTATTCTACTTTCTAGGTATAGGAGATATCACCCTGTCCCCAACAAACTGACCATCACTATATGCAAATCTAAGACTGACCAGAACTCTAAAGGGATGGAATTAACATTATATAGGTTGAGGGATGACAATACCTGCCCATGGGATAATCTAAGAAGATATTTAGCCATAAGTCCAGCCGTGAGTGGCATCTTGTTAATTCACAAGGATTAACGTCCACTGTTCCATTATCAATTTGCTAAGGTACTGCAGCTGTCCCTAAAATTAGCAGGCATTCAGAATCAAGGTTTCTTGACCCACTCATTCTGAATAGGAGAAGCAACCACAGCCTTGGCAATGGTGATGTCCCCAGAGGCAACTATGGCCATAGGCTGATGGTGCTCCAGGAGATATCAATTATATGTGCGGCCAGCAGCATACTTCAATGAGTAGTATTCCCTAAACACGTTCTCTCTTCTCTTTCAGGTCTATGTCCCCAGTTGCACCATGTCTAGGTCATAGGGCACTCTTTTGTTCGATGGGCCCATGTCACAGCTAAGACCAGACCACTGGGCGAAAACCTGGGCATGGCCCTGTGCCACATATTCCTTGACATGGAAAGGCATCCCAGGAATGAGTTGGGACCAACTGATGCCAGTAGTACAACACATGATTAGAGGGTGAAACACCCCCCCCCCCATGGGCGGTAATTCTTCACCTGGGGGGGGCAATGATTTAGCGCCTACCCATAGTATAGCACTCTTACAAAAAATACAAGGAGATTGCATTTCAGTATTGGGTTTACTACCGGACACATGCATTATTTGGTCCTGCATTACTCCCAGGTGCGTCTGGCGAGCATTCTCACCAGGCAATAGAGCAAACCAGAAAATAAACAAGTGGATGAACAGGTTCATGCCCAGCATTCAGGGACATTCCCATTCTGCATGAATTGATAAAAAGAAATTGCCTAGGCTTATTTCGCTCAGATGGAGTGCACTTGTCGGACATAGGCCTCGACATATTTCTCAGTGGAATACATGATGTGTTTTATTTTCTGCACGATTATCATGTCTGCAGCACCTAGAAGTTGGGGAGCCCCCAGCAAATGAAGGATCGCTACTGGGGGCTGGTGGCTGGGTGACCAGCAGACTAATGAGCTAATCCAGTGCAAGTATTGAGCTAATCCAGTGCAAGTAGCCCCGCAGGGGCAGGACTTATGCCCACAGCAATGTAGAAAAACCCACCTGGACAGAAGGGGGTAGGGTTTGATGAGGGCAGCAACGACGATGGAAGGGTCACTGCTGGGGGGTGGGACAACCCACGAGCAGCACGTACCCTGGACTGTTGGTCTTCTACGGATTGGGGGCCCTGGGATCTTGGCAAATCCCCCGGCAGAAGAGATATCATTGGTAGAAAATGCATAAAGGGGGTCAATGGCCTAGTTGACATTTATAGGGGAGTGGTCACACAGAGAGTTAATGTAGGTTAAAAGTTAGGCCTCCAGTTACAGAATTGTATTAAAAGTTTTATAGTTAAGGTGTGTTATTTAAGAGTGGAGGAGTAACAGGTTATGAACCAGGATTTAAATCCCAATGCTGCTTCTTTTTTTTTTTTTTTGAGAGAGAGAGAGAGAAAGAGAGAGAAAGAAAGAAAGAGAGAGACTCTATAGAGACCACTCTGTAACATTGCTATTTATACCACTGAAAGAGAGGGCATCTTTAACTCGGGGTGGAGTAGGTTTGGTTGGGGTGGGGGGGGGGGCAGTTTTCCCAAACACAGTCAGAGGTGCGAACAGTAAAGTTGACAAATGAAGATTTTCTGTCATTTGGAGCAATGAAAGGTAAAAGAGGAGTTGATTTGTACAATGTACTCTCTACCTAGCTGATGCACTCTCCACCTAGCTGCAATCAAACTAGGTAGAGAGGACATTGTACAAATCAACTCATCATCGCTCCAAATGACAGAAAATCTTCACGGATGTCAACTTTGTTGTTCATACTTCTACCCCAAACCTACCCCACCCGAGTTAAAAGTGCCCCCTCTTACAGTAGTATAAATAGCAAAGTTACATAGTGGTCTCTATAGAGTCCCTCTCTTTCTCTCTCTCTCTCAAAACCTTTTTAGTTAGTAACATGCCTGTGGTGGATTAATCGGCAAGCAATGTGAAAATTAGCACTAGTGCAATAAATTTATGGCAGCTTGCAGAAATAACCCATAAGATGCAGGAGCAGGGAAATTAGCCTAACCATGCCCCCTTTTCTTGTTTTTTTTTTATCAAGGGCACTTTTCATTATAGCTTTTTTATCTAGGCCTTAGATAGTAAGACCTCTGGGGATAGAGAAATACCTACAGTACCTGAATGTAATCCACTTTCAAGTGGTAACAAGTGGAATATAAAAATCAGATAAAATTATAAACTATCCATTTGAAGAAAAAGCAATCCACTTTTCTTAAGATTTGGGACTCACCTTCCAGATGTGTGGCAGAGACAATTCAACATCTATTGGATCAAAGGATATCCTTAGTCGAAGATAACATAGCAAAGTTAACTGACTGTTGGGATATTTTGCACTTACACAAGTGATGCCTCGGGTTTAATCTCTTTGGATTCTGGGGGAAGGGGAGGGTGGTTGGGGTAGAGGGGGTAGTTTGGGGGGTTAAGATTGGTCTTGATAATTATTTCTAGCTATTGTATATTTCGGTCAAGAACTTTGTTAAAATTTCAATAAAGACATTTATAAAAAAAAAAAACCCAAAAAACTATCCATTTGTATGCTGTGGCCATGATTGTCCAAATAAATGTTCTAAATGTGGAACTCTAAATCTGGCATTTCTTTAAGCGTCGTAGTGAATTGGGTACTAATGCGGTCAGAACAGTCTCCCAGGGACCTAACTACAGGAACCCTGCCTCCCAACCTTCAGGAAGAGTCTTAAGACTTGGCTCTTCAAACAAGCTTTCCCGGACTCCAGCTAATGTCCTTCAACTTCAAGTTCTATAACACAACCAGCTCATTTCACTGTTCATTGTAAATATTTAAAATGCTATTAACATTTTCTTTTCCTTCCTCTCCCAGTTTAAGCATCCCTGTTTTTTGTAACTGCTTTCTTCCACACTACAGTTCCAGTTTGTTTTTTCTTTCTATGCACCACTGTTTTAATGTAAACCAGCATGATGTGATTTTATCATGAATGCCGGTATATAAAAACCTTAAAGAAAGAAAGAAAGAAAGAAAGAAATAAATAAATAAATAAATGTTGTGGCACATACAGATTGCAAAGCCTATCTAATCTAATTTTTCCCATGTTGCTGCTGTACCATTTACTAGGGATGTGCAGCCATTTCAAACGACATATGAAAAATCTAATTCTTGACATTTCATTTCTAAAATGAAATTAAACAAAAAATCCTGAAATTTTTGGTATTTTTTCCTTGTGTTTTTTGAAATAGCACATACTATTTGTAAATAGCACACAAATTATTTTTAAAAACAAAATGAAATAAAAAAAATAATGGAGTGAAATGAAACAAAAATGAAAAAGAAACAAAAACCTGAACAAAATGAGACATTTTAGCATGCATATCCCTACTGCTTACTACTCTCTGATTGTATCCTCACTTTTACCACTTCACGTATCCCATCCTTTCCTGAATTCCAATCCAATAGTGTTTTTGTCTTCACCACTTCCAATGGGAGACTATTCTATGCATTTCCTTATGTTACTCTTCAGTCTACCCACTCTCAGCCTTAAAGCATGCCCACTTATTCTAGAACTTCCTTTCCATTAAAAATGAATTGCCTCTTGTGCATTATTATACGTTTTAGATATTAGGGTGTATTTTCCTTGTATCACTTTATAGGGCTTATGGTGCAGACTGCACCATTTTGATAGCCCAATTCTGGATTATAGCCAGAATCCAATTCTGGATTATAGCCCAATTCTGGATTATAAGAACAAAAGAAAGCTTCCATAAATTACTTATTCTAAAAAATCTGAAACCCCTCCTTCACCTGCAGGACTTCCGAACAGTTCTCCAAGCCATTTTATTCTCAAAAATAGATTACTGCAACTCCCTTCTAATCGGCCTCCCAGCTATCACCACCAAACCACTTCAAATGCTACAGAACTCTGCAGCAAGGATCTTAACCAATACCAGCAGAGGAGATCACATCACCCCCGTCCTTATGTATTTACATTGGCTCCCTATTAAATTCAGAATTCAGTATAAAGTGCTAACCATGATCCACAAAACTATTCACTCTCAAACCTCGCTCGAACTATCCTGCTCTCTTCAACATCACTCAGCCTCCAGACCTATCAGAACAACATACCTAGGTACTCTTCAGGTTCCCCCCGCCAAGTCAGCACTCAAGAAACAAGCTTTCTCAATTGCTGGACCCATACAATGGAATAATCTTCCCTCGGAACTCCGCACAGAACCCTGCCAGCGGACGTTCAAAAAAAAACTGAAGACCTGGCTCTTCTCAAGAGCATTTAATTAAAGTTCCTTACCTGAACCTACTTTATAGAACTTAGATTCGGACATGTCTAACTGCTCGAAGTTCCCCCTACTCCTTATCATATATTCCTTGTTTCGATTCTCAAGTTTTCCTATTCGCTATTCACCATAATCCCCTCGTTATAAATGTTCTATTCTAATTCTATCCTAGTTCAATTTGTGTTAAATTATGTTCATATTGTTCGCTGTAATTTCCAACTGTTAGTTCGCTGTAAACCGAAGCGATATGTACTTGTACATGATCTTCGGTATAAAAAAGTCTTTAAATAAATAAATAAATTAATAACATAAAAACATAAGGCTTGCCATACTGGGTCAGATCAAGGGTCCCATCAAGCCCAATATCCTGTTTCCAACAGTGGCCAAGCAGAATCCCAAGGAGTAGATAGATTCCAAGCTGCTTATCCCAAGAACAAGCAGTGGATTACTATAACTCTACCCTGAGACTAATTTTCTCGTATTTTTCTGGAGATGCCTCCAGAATTGGGTACTATGCCCCAGATGAGTTTTCACCAATGATTTATATTGAGGCATTAACCTGGTGTAGCACGAAAGGATCCTGGAGCAAGGTCCTGCTCTCCAGGTGGTACATTGTCCTCTCACACTGAGGATGTCTCCAAGGGCTTCTGCCCAGGAGGGAAGGGTTAGGTTGACCATCATAGTTGGTGATTAGATTATTAGGAATGTAGACAGTGGGGTGGCTGGTGGGCGTGATTGCCTGGTCACATGCCTCTGTGGTGCGAAGGTGGCGGACCTCACGTGTCACCTAGATAGGATTTTAGACAGCGCTGGGGAGGAGACAGCTGTTGTACATGTGGGCACCAATGACATAGGAAAATGTGGGAGGGAGGTTCTGGAAGCTAAATTTAGGTTCTTAGGTAGAAAGCTGAAATCCAGAACCTCCAGAGTAGCATTCTCTGAAATGCTCCCTGTTCCACGCGCAGGTCCCCAGAGGCAGGCAGAGCTCCGGAGTCTCAATGCGTGGGTGAGACAATGGTGCAAGGAAGAGGGATTCAGTTTTCTAAAGAACTCGGGAACCTTTTGGGGAAGGAGGAGTCTTCCGAAGGGATGGCCTCCACCTTAAGCAGGGTGGAAACAAACTGCTTGTGCTAACCTTTAAAAAGGAGATAAAGCAGCTTTTAAACTAGAACAAAGGGGAAAGCGGACAGTCGCTTAGTAGCACATGGTTCGGAGAGAGGTATCTTCAAAAGATACTAATGACGCATTAGAATTAGAGCATCTCAACAGTGAGGTTCCATTAATAAGAAAAGTAATCCAAATGCCTGTAATTTAATAAATAAGAGCTAAACCGGCACAGAGCGGCAGTTACGCTTAAGAGAAACATGGTGTGGCCTGCACGGAGTAGCAGTTACTACCTTGGGAAGCTTGCAGGGCAGACTAGATGGACCTTGTTGGTCTTTTTCTGCCATCATTACTATGTTACTATATGTATGTTACTATTATGTTCTTTTATTTTCTGCTAGCAATACCTCTTCCAAAGACAGAAGGATGCATTGAAAGAAGCATAGCGAGTACAAATTTCTGTACAGGTTGTCAGTGAGCACTCACCTAGAATATTGTGTCCCTTTCTGGAGGCCAAACTTCAGAGAGTATGTAGACAGGGTGGAGACGGTCCAAAGGCTGTCAAAATGGTGCACAGTCTGCACCAAACATCTTGAGACTTAAGAATTTAAATATGTATACCCTTGAAGAGAGGAAAGACAAAGGTGGGGGGGGGGGGGGTAGGATATGATAGAGATATTAAAATTCCTCAAAGATATAAATGTATAAGACAAACATTTTCAGGGGAAAGAATGATTTGGAACCAAAGGTTCTCTCAGAACATGAGAAAATATTTAATCACAGAAAGTGTGGTGGATGCATGTAATGATTTCCCAGTGGAGGTGGTGGAGACAAAAACAGTAACAGAATTAAAGGAAACATGGAATAGGCACAGAAGATCCTTAATTGTGAAGATGTGAAGGCAAATCCAGAGATTAACTGGGTTTATAGCATTGCACCAAAAATGGAATTGGACAACTAGATGAGCCTTATGGACACTGTTTTCTATTATATTCTATGTTTCTATACACTTAGCATTCCTTTGGCTCACATCACTATCTTGTCATACTGTCTGGCAACCTTAAGACCATCATTCATGATCAGCGCCAGATCTCCGTCATATTTGGTACACACTCATTCTCTATCATATATTTACATTTGGGTTTTTGCATCTCAAGTGTATTGTCCTCCTTTTTTATTGCATTAAATCTTAAATGCAAATTCTTCAAGTTTTTTTGGATCACTCCTCAATTTTTACATAAAATCTGGAATGTACATCTTGTACCATATCTTAGTATCATGCAAAAAATGTTCCTACTACTCTCTTTGAAGTTTCACCACTAAAAACATTAACTGGGAAGCTGTCTGAAGCAAAATGGTGCTGTGTAATTTCTGTCTATGGCTCTCTCTGCTCCTGTGTTTACTTCTTTTACTTTGGGACTGATTTCTTACTGTCAATTATTTATGATGAAGGATAAAAGGAAAAACTAGCTGTATTGTTCTGCATATATGGCTAATACCTCTGGATCCATGGAATAGTTTGTAGTTTGGCCAGCTACCAGTGTTGAACCCCAGCAGTCCTTGAGGCCATGAAAAGCAGAGTTGCTTATCTGTAACAGGTGTTCCTCGAGGACAGCAGGATGTTAGTCCTCATACATGGGTGGCATCATTAGATGGAGCCCGGATGCAGAAAACTTATGTCAAAGTTTCTAGAAACCCAACTCTGCAGGGTGGTGGGCGGGTTTCATGAGGACTAACATCCTGCAGTCCTCAGAGAACACCTGTTACAGGTAAGCATTTCTGCTTTCTCCAAGGACAAGCAGGATGGTAGTCCTCACACATGGGTGAATACCTAGCTACAGGCTGCTCCCCAACAGAAAAAAGGACCAACAGTCATCTAACCACATGCAAACAGGCACAACAACATCAGTTCTATTGGTAACAGAGGGGGAGACAGCCTGAACCCAAACAACAGGTCCTAGGTTGGGAGAGTTGGGTTCTACACCTTAAACTGGCCGAACCTACTGTTACTTCGGCCATCCCTATTCAGATAGTAATGTGATGTGAATGTGTGGAGAGAACTCCACATTGCAGCTTTGCACATCTCCTCCACGGGAGCTGCTCGAAAGTGGGCCACTGATGCTGCCATGACTCTGACAGAATGAGCCTTAACATGACTCCCAAGATGCAATCCCACTTCGACATAACAGAAGGAGATGCAATCTGCTAGCCAATAGGATATTGTCTATTTGGCAATGGCAATGTCCAACCTATTCTTATCGAAAGAAACAAAAAGTTGGGTGGACTATCTATGGGCTTCTGTCTGCTCCAGATAGAAGGCTAAGGCTCGCTTGCAGTCCAAACCATGCAGTGTTCATTCGCCTTGGTGCGAACGGGACTGGGAAAGAATCTTGGCAGGACGATTGACTGGTTAAGATGGAAATCTGTCACCACCTTAGGCAGGAACTTAGGGTGCATACTCACCCTGTCTTGATAAATTTTAGAATAAGATGGATAAGTAACTAAGGCCTGGAACTTGCTGACCCTGTGCACTGAAGTGACCGCCACCAAAAATATGACCTTCCAAGTCATGTACTTGAGGTCACAGGCACTCAGGGGCTCTAAAGGAGCTTTCATCAGTTGAGCTAACACCACATTGAGGTCCCAAGACACAGCAGAAGGCCTTAAAGGAGGCTTCAACTGAAGCAGGCCCAACATGAAATGTACAACTATAGGCTGTACAGAGATAGGTATACCATATACCCCATGGTGCTACGTGCCAGTTTCATTCAGATGAACTCTAAAGGAGTTGGTTTTCAAGCCAGCCTCCGATAGGTATAGAAGCAGTTTTTGTGTTGGGGCGGGAAAACAGATTTAGGGCCTTCTGCTCACACTACACGGTAAACTTCCTCCACTTCAGACCATAGGACTTTCTAGTGGAAGGCTTTCTAGAAGCCACCAGGATTCAAGACACATCTTCTGAAAGATCAAGCAGTTGCAGAATCAACCTCTCAACATGCAGGCTGTGAGTGACAGGGCCTAGAGGTTGGGATGCCACAACCTACCCTGATCTTGCATGATGAGATCTGGGGAAGTCCCCAGACTGATCATTTTCCAGATGGACAACTCCCGCAGGAGTGGAAACCAGACCTGTCTCAGCCAATGAGTGGCTAAGAGGATCATAGTCCCTCTGTCCTCATGAAGCTTCAAGAGAGTTTTTGCCACTAAGGGAATCAGAGGATACTCATACAGAAGACCCCTGTCCCAGTGATGGGCAAGGGCGTCAGAGGCTGGTTTGCCATCTGATCTGTACAGGGAGCAGAATAGAGGCACCTTCTTGTTGCAGGGAAACGTGAACAGATTTACGTCTGGGCTCTCCCAGAGACAGAATATCCGATTCACTGCCCCCTGGTTCAGGGACCACTCGAGGGGTCTGAAAGCTCGACTTAGCCTGTCTGCTACCACTTTCTCTTTCCTGGCCAGATACATGTCCCTGAGCATCATCACATGGGACAGGGCCCAAGACCAGATCTGGACCACATCCTGACACAGGAAATTCGATCCCGTGCCTCCCTGCTTGTCATCATACCACATGGCTATCTGGCTGTCGGTCTGGATCAGGACAAATTTATTGGACAGCCGATCTCTAAAAGCCCATAGCACGTACCTGATTGCCCAAAGCTCCAGGAAGCTGATTTGATGAGAAGGTTCCTGAATGGACCAAAGGCCCTGGGTACCGAGCCCATCTACATGAGTTTTCCACCTCAGGGTAGATGTATCTGTGGTTAGGACAATTTGAGTGGGGAGACTCCAAAATGAGATCCCCTGCTCAAGACTGGAAAGTACCCGCTACCAGGACAATAAATCCTGGAGAGACGGGGTGACTCAGATGCAATCCTGGAGACTCTGAGAGGCCTGGTGCCACTGTGACCTCAGGGTCCACTGGGCTCTCTGTATGTGCAAACATGCCAAGGGAGTAACAGGGACGGTTGCGGCCATAGGGCCCAACAGCCTCAACATGTGCCAGGCCAATACCAGCTAGCTCTTTTGAATCTCTGCTGTAATGGTTGCCACAGCAATGGCCCTCTGGCAGGGCAGAAAGGCCTTGGACTGAGCTGTGTGTAGCAGGGCTCCTTTGAAGTCCAATTGAGGTGACAAGTTGAAATGGGACTTTGGGTAGTTGGGAATGAACCCTAGTGACTCCATCACTTGAATGGTCAATTGGACCATGTCCAATGCCTGAGACATGCTCTTGCCAATCATCCAGATATGGGAAAACATGCAGTCCCAGTCTGCAGAGGTACGCCTCTACCATGGCCTGGCATTTTGTGAAGATCCATGAGACGGATGCGAGCCTGAATGGCAACACTCTGTACTGGAAGTGCTGTGTTCCCATCAGAAATCAGAGATACTTCCTGTGACCGGGGAAGATTTCGATATGAGTGTATGCATCCTTCAGGTCGAGGGAGCATAACCAGTCCACTTTTTGCAAAAGGGGGATCAAGGTGCCCCGGGAAACCATCTTGAACTTTTCTTTTTTTAGAAACTTGTTCAAGGCCCTTAGGTCTAGGATGGGACGGAGTCCTCCTGTTCTCTTTGGAATCAGGAAGTACTTGGAGTAGAATCCCCACCCTCTTTGCTCTGGTGGTATGGGCTCGACCGCTCTTGGCTGATAAGAAGGAGGAGAGCTCCGCTTAAAGTACCTCCTGATGCGCTATTGGCCCCCAATGTGGGCACAGAGGGCAAGTTGCCAATAGGTTCAATTTGTACCCTTGGCAGATGATGGACAGAACCCACTGGTCCAAGATTACACTGGGCCACTGCTTCTCAAAGAACTACAGCCTGCTCCCAAACAGAGGGTCCATTGTCCTGAGTCAGGAAACTGGTTTACGCTACATATAGTCCAGTCAAAACCCTGTCCCCAGGGTTGACAGAGGAGCTGTCTAGGATTTGGGGGCTCTCTGCTGCCTGGGACAGCAACGGGAGCCCTGATAGTGTTGATGGGAGCGAGAAGGTGGAGGATACTACTTCTTATGGTGAAAAAAAAAAAGACTTCCTTGGCTCTGGACTCGATGGCCTCCTGGATGAGGTGGATGGGTCCGGAATACTGGCAGAGTTATTGGAGGGTCTCATGGTGGACCTGAAGTTGGGCCACAGCATCTCTCACCCTATCTCTGAAGAGAGTCTCTCCTGTATACTGCATGTCAGCAAGTTGTTCCTATACCTCCAGTCAAAGATCCGAAGCCCGCAGCCATGCCACTCTGGGGGAACCGATTCTCACTGCAGAGGCTCTCGATGCTGTTTCGAAAACATCATAGGTCACATGGACCTTGTATTTCCTGCACTCCAGACCCTTGTGCACCAGAAACATGAAGGTGTTTTGCTGCTTTTGAGATAGCTAAGCCACCTTCTGCACCTGCTTCCAGATGTCAGGTGAGTACTGGCTCCTGTAGAGCTGTTAGGCAGCAATACGGGCAATAAGCATGGCACTTTGGAACACTTTCCTTCCAAGAGCGTCCATCTCTGTGGTCCTTCCCTGGGTCACCGAGGAATGGGTCTGAGAGCACCTGGCCCTCTTGAGAACGAATTCGATCACCACCGACTGGTGAGGTAGCTGATGATTATCGAAACCGGCAGCTGCCTGGATGAGGTAAACCCTGTCTGCCTTTCTGTTAATGGGAGGCACTGTGAGGGGGTATTCCCATATCCTCTGCAGCAACTCCTTAAGGATCTCGTGTACCAGGACTGCCATGATCTCCTTAGGAGGCTCCACGAACTGAAGGATCTCAAGCATTTTGTGCTGGGCATCCTCCTCTGTCAAAAGTTGAAATGGGATGGCTTTCACCATCACCCTTACAAACTCTGCGAAGGTCTAGTCCTCAGGCAGGGACTTCTTTTGTTCCTCTAGTAGAAAGGGTCTGACAGGAGACCATTAGATTACTCAGAGGAGGACTATGTTGGATCATCCACCCAGGGGTCATAGGGATCCTCATCATCACTGTATGTGACAGGGGATGGGGCCCTAAGTGCTCGGTCTTCGTCCAGAGGTGCAGGCACTGGTAGAACTGGATGGGGGGGGGGGGGCCTACAAGCCTCAGTGTCTCTGCCAGCTTCAGTGGAGCTTCCTCTTTAGAGGAACCAGCAGTGACCTCTGTATCGGTAGGAGGAGGCCTTGGTGCCCCACTGGGCACCAAAGCTGTCCTGGAAACCAGCACTAGCTGGGTCAGTAATGCACTGATTAGCATGTTGAGCTTCTCCAGAAGTGGTACGAGGATGGGTGGCAGCGAGTCCAGTACTGTTGGTGCCCCAGGACCGAAGCCCTGCAGAATCTGCTCCATCGCCAGCTGGATTCGACACTCCAGCTCCTCCTCAAACATTGCCATGCCAACATCGACTGGGAGGAAGGAGGGGTGGCCAGATCTTCTTCTGAATTGCGAAGGGGATCATGGAGATCCTCGTGGACCCCCAGCACTAATAGAGGATGGGCTCTCCTTGCCATGGGGTCACTTTGGGGGTATCATGGCAAAAGCTAGTTCATCCCTGTGCCCGGCACCATGCATCGACGGGGACCAGTGCTGATGCTTCTTAGCCTTCCCTCAATGCTCAGTCCAGTCTTTCCCCCATGCCGAGGTCAAAGATGAGAAAACTGGAGTCCTTAGGTTGGAGAAGATCAACAATAGTCGGTCTCTGGTGCCCCTATCCACCGGCAGCATCAATAGAACTGATGGTCTCACCGATATTGATGGCGTGGTGTCCACTGATGCAGCTCCAAGGTCCTTCGATGCCAATGTTGATGGCTCAGACTTTCTCAATCCAAAGAGCTGATCTGTCTTGCCGAGCTGATGCCAAAGTCCCTTCAGGGTTATCTGGGCGCATAAGCGGCAATCCCAGATGTCATGCGATGTCCCAGGCAGAGGATAGACACCTCATGAGGATCAGTGATAGACATGGTCCTCGGGCATCAGGGGCATTGGTGAAAACCAGACGTGGCCATGTTGGGGTGAAACAAAAGGGCCACAAAGTTTAAGCAATGGCAGCGGGTGTCGATGGCCGGTGGACACCAAGGCACTACTACCATGGGGGGAATTGACCGCGAAAGAAAACTTACTCGAAATGCCAAAAACCCTGTCTAGGGTCATTACAGAAAGCACCGAGAGGGACCCGGCGACTGATGGAAGGAAAAACTGCAAAAAACACGAAGAGCAAATAAGTTTTCCACAATGCTAAAAACTGGCTGAGCTCAATCACACTGCGAGGCTTACATCTCTGTGGAAAGACGAGACTCCTAATGGTAAAACCTTCAGATCCTATAGTTTGCTGGATAAGTCTAATTTGTTGTGAGGGTAACTTGCTTTTCAGTCCATATTATAGAATTGCAATAATGCTTACTGAACATATTCGGAACTTGTGGTACATACACAATTCCTTTTTAATACTCTGTTTCTGGTATATCAATCATTTGTACCATAATATAATCTCCTTGAACAAACTACAAAATTGATTTGTTCATCTGCCTCATAAAAGAAGTGCCTACTTTATTAAAACCATGCTTGTTTCCCTGTTGTGTATACTCTATTTACAATGTACAATGTACAATGTACAATGTACAGCGCATCATCGGGGGCGTTCTGGGGCATGGCTGTGGCCTCCGGACCAGCCCCTGGAGCGGTGGTGGCCGGCCCGGCGTGCGCAACAAATTTTTTGGGGGGGGAAGGTGTGTGTGTGTGTGTGGGGGGGGGGGGGGGTGGAAGGAAAGTTCCCTCCGAGGCCGCTCTGATTTCAGAGTGGCCTTGGAGGGAACGGAGGCAGGCTGTGTGGCTCGGCGCACGCAGGCTGCCTATTTTGGGCAGCCTTGTGCGCGCCGACTCCGGATTTTAACAGATACGCGCATATCTATTGAAATCCGGTGTACTTTTGTTTGTGCCGGGTGCGCGAACAAAAGTACACACGCGCCTCAGTAAGCTACTGCCAAAGGAGAGAAGAGTAACCTGGAGCCACCACCAGTAAGGAGGAATGCTGTTTCAATGGGGGATGGAGGAAAGAGAGAGATTCTTGTTGGGGGTGTGGGGAGAGAAAGGGGCATGCCAGGCAGGGCATGGAGGTAAAGTTAAGAATGCTGCTGAGTGGGAGAATCTGCTTGTTTTATTGTCCTTGCTTCTGTCTACCAAAAAAAAGCTATTTATCCAGAAAAATAATGAGTCACATTTTTCCACTGATTTTCTTCTGTTTTTGTTCTTGACATAATAAACCTGCTACATTCCCATGAAAAAATAAAAAAATAAAACCAGAAAATGAAGGTCCCTTCCTATTATTTTACCTTCCAGACAGAGGAGATAGGCAAACCATAGAAGAAAGAATCAATGTTTTTGGTTGTTAGAATAGCACTGGGTGATACAAGCAGTCAAAAGAAATTAGATTCCACCTAATGTTTCAAAAATCATTATCAAAACCACACATTTTTTCTTTGGTCTGAACCTCTGGAACCCTAGAAAAATATGCATGTGTCATATACAATAATTTGTATTTCTAGATTGTCTTATTGAACCAGGCTCCCAATGGATTTAAGAATCAATTTCTTCAACTAGAAGTTTTACCCAGAACCAGAGAATTCTACTTTACAGGACATACAGCTGCAGCTTCCACAGTTCACACCTATGTGTAGATCCAAAAAATATTATCTGTCAGAGTCATTACTTCCGCCCACCCACCCCCATCTGACAAATCCTAGAAATCTGGTGTGAATGGGACACCAAAGAAAACAATTATTTAGGATAAAAATATACAAACAACCACCTGATGAGTAAACGACCAGATAGCACTATTTTATTCAATTACAGATGAGTTGGGTGAGAAAGAACTAAAGTGCCTTATTGAGAGCATAATTGAAATGGGTGTGGGCTGACTGGCAGTACTTCACTTCTTAGGTGAATTTCAGTACAGATTACAATAGTGTCCTTAAATTCTAGAAAAGCTGCAAAGTGAATAGATGAGATCTAAATGGGATACTGCAGACAGCTTCAGTATATATTATGCACATAATAATAATAAATATATGACTACAAAAGAAACTAATTTCTGCAAGTTAGATGGAAGAAACAGACTTTATAAAGTGACTGAGCATTTGCATGAATCTGCCCCATTACAGTTACGGATCAGTGGAGTATAAAATCATCACTGCTTGAATCACATCTCTCTAGGAAAGCTCTGGCCAGATTTATCAAATGATTAGACTAGAGAAATTGCTCTAGATTTATCAATGAAAATATCCCATTGTTTACACTGGGAAAACCTAGAGCAAATTTTGTATGGGGATGAACCTTTAAGAAATCTTTCTCCTCTCTGTCTGTCAGAAAGTGAAACAGGCCAGAGCTAATAGAGGCAATATTTAACAAGGTTAAAAATGTGAAGAAATATGGACTGAAAGTTTCTAATGTTTACTGATTGGAACAGTTTTTTTGTCTGAAAAAAAAGTCAAGTAAAGGTCTAGCCTTACCCTTCTGATGATCTTCCAGTTCTCTTTAGATGTATTGGAAAAGAAGGGGAAAAATCTGCAAGGTCCAAAACACTGCGAGTTTAGACTGATATTCAGTACCAGGCACAAGAATTACATTTTTATCATTTAAGGCAGAAGTGCTACATAGTCATATCTGAGCAAAAGTCAATGAGTATTTTTATGATTAAATAATATGAACTTTTTATTTCATTCTCAAATTTCTCAAAAATTGTAGAAATATGTTAATAAGAATAGTCTAAGGATTCAATTTAAATAAGATTTATCATGTGGGACCTACTGTATATACTAAAGACACACTACAGTTAATGCAAGTGCTAGCTGCCATTTGCCCATCTTTTTTATTATTCTTAATTTATTTGTTTAGATTTTATATTCTGCTTTTTGCACTTTTTTCAGTGCTTCAAAGCAGATTGCATTTAGGTACTGTAGGTATTTCCCTATCCCCAGAGGGCTTACAATCTAAATTTGTACCTGAGGTAATGGAGGGTAAAGTGGCCTGCTCAAGGTTACAAGGAGCAACAGCAGGACTCAAACGCTGGTCTCCTGGTTCATAGCCCACTGCTCTAACCACTAGGCTGCTCCTCCACTACTGTAGTCATTATTATTCTTAGCCTATTTATTATCCATCTTTTTGAACTATTGTTCAGTTAAAGCAGGTTATAGTGGCTTAAATCTAATTGAGGGGCTATAGATTGCTGTACATTGGGTAATAAGATGAGGTACAGGATAAATTAGGTAGGGGTTGAAGTGCAATAACATGAATAAGTGCTGAATACAGTCAGGGGTGGATTGAAGGAAAATAATCAGCCTGGGGGATTTTTTCAAAACCAGTCCATGTAGTTTCTTTCTAACTCCCTTGTGATTTCCCTGCAGCACATGCTTCAAAAAGCACATCAAGCCAATCCTTGAGGCATATCACATGATCTGAAGCCTTGGCAGAACTCAGCCATAAAATCTCTAACATAAATTTCACATTTTTCCTAAATAACTAAGAAGCAGAACACACCCTAGAACAGGGGTGAGCAAACAGAGTTACAGTCCCTTTTCCATCCATGCTATTGGTTGGGGCCCCTACAAGTTTGGTTACATCTCTCATATATTCTGTATTTACTAGTAGTAGCAGCCCATCCAAGGATGGGGAAACATTGTGTAGGAAATGCGTAATTGAGATGTGTGGTAGTAGAACGTGTATACTGAGTTCAGGTGTGCTGTGTGGTAGAAGAAAATTGATTGACTATTCAGAAAGAGAGAGGTGGAGCTGGAGATTACAGCCAGAGAGAGGGGCATAAGAACATAAGAATTTGCCATGTGGGTCAGACCAAGGGTCCATCAAGCCCAGCATCCTGTTTCCAACAGAGGCCAAACCAGGCCACAAGAACCTGGCAATTACCCAAACACTAAGAAGATCCCATGCTACTGATGCAATTAATAGCAGTGGCTATTCCCTAAGTAAACTTGATTAATAGCCATTAATGGACTCCTCCAAGAACTTATCCAAACCTTTTTTGAACCCAGCTACACTAACTGCACTAACCACATCCTCTGGCAACAAATTCCAGAGCTTTATTGTGCGTTGAGTGAAAAAGAATTTTCTCCAATTAGTCTTAAATGTGCTACTTGCTAACTTCATGGAGTGCCCCCTAGTCCTATTATTCAAAAGTGTAAATAACCGATTCACATCTACTCATTCAAGACCTCTCATGATCTTAAAGACCTCTATCATATCCCCCCTCAGACGTCTCTTCTCCAAGCTGAACAGCCCTAATCTCTTCAGCCTTTCCTCATAGGGGAGCTGTTCCATCCCCTTTATCATTTTGGTTGCCCTTCTCTGTACCTTCTCCATCGCAACTATATCTTTTTTGAGATGCGGCAACCAGAATTGTACACAGTATTCAAGGTGCGGTCTCACCATGGAGCAATATAGAGGCATTATGACATTTTCTGTTTTATTAACCATTCTCTTCCTAATAATTCCTAACATTCTGTTTGCTTTTTTGACCTCAGTTTGGTAATAGAGTAGCTTGGATATTACACAGAGAGAACAGTGGAGCTGGAGATTGGGGTAGAGCTGAAGAGTACAGAGAAAGGGAGGGGCACAATTTAAGTCTCATACAGAGAGAGGGATGGAACTGGAAAGTGTAGTGCTGGGGAAATTCTGCATTACTGCAGAATTTGCGCAGAATTCCCCCTTCCTGCAGATTTCTACCATCGCTGCGCAGATTTTCTCCCTTGCCAGAAGAGGATTCAAAACCAGAAACATGCTGCGCACGGACAGCGGCCACCACGGGACAGCGAAGTCATTGCAGCACAGGTGGTGCACGGAGAGTGGAGGCATCGCAGCACAGCATGTGTGACTTGAGGTTAGCAAGCTGCACCGTGCTAAGGCCAGGACCCTACAATCGAAAAAAGAGAGAAAGGGGGAGGGGAGAGGGGAAGGGGAGGTGAAAGGGGGAAAGAGAGAGGAGAGGGGGAAGGGGGAAAGAAATAGGGGAGGAGGAGTGTTTCCAGTGGGGGCTCGAAGTATGAGGGGAAAGCAAGTGAATGGGGACAGGGGCAGATGCCAAGGGGGGTTCATATTTCTATTCGTTCTGGACCAAAGGTCTGCAGCCTTTGACATGTGTGCCCTGGCCCGGACATCTGAGCGGACTCTGACTTCCCCCACAGAGGATGCATTTAACCCAATATCTCCTACTGCGCGAGACCAACCCCACAGAAGTGGGAGATGTTGGGTTAAATGTGACTCCTGCTGCTGCATGTGAGGCTTGGAGCTGGCTTTCTGATTCAGGTATCGGCAGCGGTCATTGTCTGCTCAGCTGTCCAGTGCTGTGGGCTGCTGCCCCTAGCCTAGAACAGGTGGAGATGTGAATCCTTTGACCTCTGCTTCTGTTCCTATTTACCTCCTCTCATGCCACCCCCACTGTAGTGAAAGAGAGAGAGAGAGGACCCAGGGGCTGCCAGCAGACCTCATCCTGCTGGCTGCTAAAGAAGAGGCCCAGGCCCAGACCCAGAGAGTGTGTGTATAAGCCCTTGTGTTTGCTGTGAGCCAGTGAGGGTGGGTAGGTGCTTACCTGGGAGTCTCTGTATGTATGTGTGTGGGGGGGGAGAGTGTGTGTGTGTGAGAGTTGTATGTGGGGAGACAGAACATGTGTGTGACAGATGGCATGTGAGAGAAACCATATGTCTGATTTCATGTAAGAGAGACAGCGAGCATGTTGGGGATTCATCCCAAGTCTCCCATATGGCAGTGCATGATGCAGCCATTGGAGAAGCCACTTCCACTGCTATCAGAGGTGGAGGTGCAGTTGCATCAGAGCCCATGCAGTGAAGGGGCCCTGGTATGGACACTTAGGTGGAGGGTAGCAACAACTGCAGCAATCCCTGCCAGCTTGGCTCATCTGCCAGCAGCAGCAATTGCTGCCGCTGCTGGCAGATGAGCCAAGTTGCCAGGGACACTCAGGTGGAGGGGTGACAATAGCTGCTGCCATTGCTTACAAACGAGCCTAGTGTCACTGAAGGTGGTTGGTGCTGGGCTGAGATCTTTCCTTCAGTTGCCAGGGCCAGGGACATGGGGTGGAAGGCTGGGAGTGTCCTTATCTCCACTTATTTATCACTAGGGATGTGAATCGTTTTCCATATCGTCTTAACGATAGAAATCGTGTGGCAGGGCAAGAAAATCGTCTTAGGCACGATTTTTTAGTTAAAAAATCGTTAAAAATCATTTTTTCCGATTAGTGCGCACTAACTCGAGTTAGTGCGCACTAACGGGAGTTAGTGCGCACTAACTGGGAGTTAGTGCGCACTAACTGAAAATGATACAATTTGACACTTTTCAGGTCAGTTAAGGTCAGTTTAGGAATGAATATGTATTCCTATTGGCTGCCCTCTTATTTATTCATGTTACCAAGTTTCCTACTGACAGTATATGGGGGATGGGAAATGGAAACAGTTGGTAGCTTGACAAAACAAGTAATGTGATCAGTCAATGTGACTAGAACTTGTGCCCTAACCCTGATACCAGGGGTATTGTGATCTTCCTGCACACAGTGCCCTATCCCTATTAATACCAGGGGTATTGTGATCTTCCTGCACACAGTGCCCTATCCCTATTAATACCAGGAGTGTTGTGATCTTCCTGCACACAGTGCCCTATCCCTAATACCAGGGGTGTTGTGATCTTCCTGCACACAGTGACTATTCCTGATACTGGGGGTGTTGTGATCTTCCTGCACACAGTGCCCTATTCCTGATACCAGGGGTGTTGTGATCTTCTTGCACACATCCCGATATCAGGGATAGGGCACTGCATGCAGGAAGATCACAACACTCCTGGTATTAATAGGGATAGGGCACTGCATGCAGGAAGATCACAACACTCCTGGTATTAATAGGGATAGGGCACTGCTTGCAGGAAGATCACAACACCCCTGGTATCAGGGATAGGGCACTGTGTGCAGGAAGATCACAATACCCCGGAGGAGTGAGGGTCAGGCAGCTCCTCCCTGTCTGTGAAGCCAGCCTCTCACTAGTAATGCAGGGAGGGAGCTGTCTCAGACTTCACCATCCTCCCCCCCCCCCCTCACCCACACACCATTCACTAGCTGGGACATGGGGGAAGTCAGGAGTGAGGGTCAGGCAGCTCCCCCCTGTCTGTGAAGCCAGCCTCTCACTAGTAATGCAGGGAGGGAGCTGTCTCAGACTTCACCATCCACCCCCCCCCCCTCACCCACACACCATTCACTAGCTGGGACATGGGGGAAGTCAGGAGTGAGGGACAGGCAGCTCCCCCCTGTCTGTGAAGCCAGCCTCTCACTAGTAATGCAGGGAGGGAGCTGTCTCAGACTTCACCATCCTCCCCCCCCCCCCCTCACCCACACACCATTCACTAGCTGGGACATGGGGGAAGTCAGGAGTGAGGGTCAGGCAGCTCCCCCCTGTCTGCGAAGCCAGCCTCTCACTAGTAATGCAGGGAGGGAGCTGTCTCAGACTTCACCATCCTCCCCCCCCCCTCACCCACACACCATTCACTAGCTGGGACATGGGGGAAGTCAGGAGTGAGGGTCAGGCAGCTCCCCCCTGTCTGTGAAGCCAGCCTCTCACTAGTAATGCAGGGAGGGAGCTGTCTCAGACTTCACCATCCACCCCCCCCCTCACCCACACACCATTCACTAGCTGGGACATGGGGGAAGTCAGGAGTGAGGGACAGGCAGCTCCCCCCTGTCTGTGAAGCCAGCCTCTCACTAGTAATGCAGGGAGGGAGCTGTCTCAGACTTCACCATCCTCCCCCCCCCCCTCACCCACACACCATTCACTAGCTGGGACATGGGGGAAGTCAGGAGTGAGGGTCAGGCAGTTCCCCCCTGTCTGTGAAGCCAGCCTCTCACTAGTAATGCAGGGAGGGAGCTGTCTCAGACTTCACCATCCACCCCCCCCCCTCACCCACACACCATTCACTAGCTGGGACATGGGGGAAGTCAGGAGTGAGGGACAGGCAGCTCCCCCCTGTCTGTGAAGCCAGCCTCTCACTAGTAATGCAGGGAGGGAGCTGTCTCAGACTTCACCATCCTCCCCCCCCCCCCCTCACCCACACACCGTTCACTAGCTGGGACATGGGGGAAGTCAGGAGTGAGGGTCAGGCAGCTCCCCCCTGTCTGTGAAGCCAGCCTCTCACTAGTAATGCAGGGAGGGAGCTGTCTCAGACTTCACCATCCTCCCCCCCCCCCCCCTCACCCACACACCATTCACTAGCTGGGACATGGGGGAAGTCAGGAGTGAGGGTCAGGCAGCTCCCCCCTGTCTGCGAAGCCAGCCTCTCACTAGTAATGCAGGGAGGGAGCTGTCTCAGACTTCACCATCCTCCCCCCCCCCCTCACCCACACACCATTCACTAGCTGGGACATGGGGGAAGTCAGGAGTGAGGGTCAGGCAGCTCCCCCCTGTCTGTGAAGCCAGCCTCTCACTAGTAATGCAGGGAGGGAGCTGTCTCAGACTTCACCATCCTCCCCCCCCCCCCCACCCACACACCATTCACTAGCTGGGACATGGGGGAAGTCAGGAGTGAGGGTCAGGCAGCTCCCCCCTGTCTGTGAAGCCAGCCTCTCACTAGTAATGCAGGGAGGGAGCTGTCTCAGACTTCACCATCCTCCACCCCCCCCCCTCACCCACACACCATTCACTAGCTGGGACATGGGGGAAGTCAGGAGTGAGGGTCAGGCAGCTCCCCCCTGTCTGTGAAGCCAGCCTCTCACTAGTAATGCAGGGAGGGAGCTGTCTCAGACTTCACCATCCTCCCCCCCCCCCCCCTCACCCACACACCATTCACTAGCTGGGACATGGGGGAAGTCAGGAGTGAGGGTCAGGCAGCTCCCCCCTGTCTGTGAAGCCAGCCTCTCACTAGTAATGCAGGGAGGGAGCTGTCTCAGACTTCACCATCCTCCCCCCCCCCCCCTCACCCACACACCATTCACTAGCTGGGACATGGGGGAAGTCAGGAGTGAGGGTCAGGCAGCTCCCCCCTGTCTGTGAAGCCAGCCTCTCACTAGTAATGCAGGGAGGGAGCTGTCTCAGACTTCACCATCCTCCCCCCCCCCCCCCCTCACCCACACACCATTCACTAGCTGGGACATGGGGGAAGTCAGGAGTGAGGGTCAGGCAGCTCCCCCCCTGTCTGTGAAGGCAGCCTCTCACTAGTAATGCAGGGAGGGAGCTGTCTCAGACTTCACCATCCTCCCCCCCCCCCTCACCCACACACCATTCACTAGCTGGGACATGGGGGAAGTCAGGAGTGAGGGTCAGGCAGCTCCCCCCTGTCTGTGAAGCCAGCCTCTCACTAGTAAAGCAGGGAGGGAGCTGTCTCAGACTTCACCATCCTCCCCCCCCCCCTCACCCACACACCATTCACTAGCTGGGACATGGGGGAAGTCAGGAGTGAGGGTCAGGCAGCTCCCCCCTGTCTGTGAAGCCAGCCTCTCACTAGTAATGCAGGGAGGGAGCTGTCTCAGACTGGTATCAGGGTTAGGGCACTGTGTGCAGGAAGATCACAACACTCCTGGTATTAATAGGGATAGGGCACTGTAAGAGATGACTGTAGTAGATTGAATAAAGATCTGATGTTTCTGCTCTCCTCACACCAAACAAAAACAACACACAAGCAGAGAAGCCCTTCTTACAAAGCTGAGCTAGTGAGTTAAGTAGGAGGAAAAGTAAACATACTGGTGCCAGTGTGGCTACTTAAAAAATACACTTACCAACAATCAATTACATATATTTGAACTGTGTACAGTTCCAGCCAGGACCACCTTTCTAAAATGCACAGTGATTGGCAAATTCAACATGCACTAGCATTTCAGGTGCCTGCTAACAAAAATAATAAACAAACAAGTTCTAGTCACGTGAGTGCTGATCATTACATTACTTTTTTTGTCAAGCTTCCAACTGTTTCCATTTCACATCCCCCCAACCATATTGGTAACATCAATAGATAAGAGCACAGCCAGCCAATAGGAATACATACATACATATTCATTCCTAAGTGACCTTTACTGACCTGGGAAGTGTGAACACTTTGTTTCATTTTCTGTTGGTGTTCATTAGTTTCCAGTTCCATTTCCCATCCCCCCAACCATCACCTCAGTGGTAACCTTGGTAATATCAATAGATAAGAGGGCAGCCAGCCAATAGGAACACATATTCATTCCTAACTGACCTTCAGTGACCTGGAAAGTGTTTATTTGTATCATTTTCAGTTAGTGCGCACTAAATCGAGTTAGTGCGCACTAACGGGGAGTTAGTGCGCACTAACACGATTTAACGATTTTTAACGATAAATCGTTAGAATTTCTATTGTATCGTGTTCTATAACGATTTAAGACGATATAAACATTATCGGACGATAATTTTAATCGTTGAAAAACGATTCACATCCCTATTTATCACCCTTTCTGGAAAGAACATTTTCTTCCATTTTTACACCTATCTATTCCTTTCACACGCATCCTATGATCCCTTGTTCCAGAGTCTTCTTTCCTCTGAAAGAGACTTTCCTCCTGACAGGACCTGTGCATGATAGAACCATATTATGAAGAATTCTCAAGGTTTGAAGAGCAGAGCAGAAGTCAATAAGTTTGCTGAAGTGATAAAAAGTACTGAAGTACTTCCCTCTACTAGGCACAAGAGAAGTCAGTTTGTTTGCCAACACAGTGCTGGCATTGTTGTAGTTCCTGACAGAACTCAATGGGGCAAGACTCTGCTGGTGCCACATGTGTCCTACCCAAAACTGACACTGCCCTCTGCTACGAACCAGGAGCAGCAGCCTAACGTGTAGAGCAATAGACTGAGAAGCAGGAAAGCCATGGTTCATAGTATAGCTTTTCCCACCGAAATTTCTTGTGACCTTGGACAAGTCACTTCACCCTCCTTTGACTCAGGTACAATCTTAGGGCCTCATTTATTAAGCATTTGTCCAATGGACACAGAATAGGAGAAAAGCCTTAGTATATCAGACCAAAATTGTCCTTACTCTGCTGTCTCCTTGCAGAATTGCAGAGGATGGGAGTTGAATGGAAAAAATAAGTATTTTTCATCATTGGGTTTCAAGAAAAACACTGCCTTATGAACAGTGAACTAATATTATCTTCATCATAACAGGTCATTTACGAACCAGTTAGGAAATATGTCAGAACAAAGCACTTCTCAATGTAGCCAGTCAAGCCTAGAAGTTACCAAGAAACAAAGAGACATTTGTTCTTTTGCACAGCATCGTGATTGGCCTTCACATGCATCAAGAAGTGTTCTAAATATCAAACTGCATCAAGAAGTGTTCTAAATATAGAAAGACATGGTTTAATGAACAAAGTCAGCATGGCTTTACCCAAGGCAAGTCTTGCCTCACAAATCTACTTCACTTTTTTTTGAAGGAGTAAATAAACATGTAGATAAAGGCAAACTGGTAGATGTAGTATATTTGGATTTTCAGAAGGCGTTTGACAAAGGTCCTCATGAGAGGCTTCTAGGTGTTGTGTTCCATGGCCGCGGCCCCCCACATGACCCGCGGCGGCAGGCCCACCGCAGAAGCATCGGGGAAGCCGTGGGAGCCCAGTTCTAGTCGTCCTTGCACACCCGGCGTGGGCCTCCGCAGTGGCTGCCGGCAGGGGAGGCATCTCTGACCTTCCCTTGCGGCGTCGAGCTGCTTTCCTCCGTGTCCAGGATTCAAGATGGCCGCCATGCCCTTAGGTGCGAGGCCGCGCCTCCTTACAGGATTTAAAGGGGCCTCGTCCTCCAAATTGACTTCACCTGTGCCTGATAGGCCAGGCACAGGGAAGTATTTAAGGAGCCTGCCCACAGTCATTCCTCGACTTGGCAACTTCGTTGTTCGAGTCTGCTTGCTTCAGTGAGTCCTCCGGTTCCTTGAGTTCCTGATTCCTGGTTCCTGCTTCTTCTCGGTGATTCTTCAGTGTGTGACTTCGGACTGGCTAGCGGTGATTCTTCGGTGTGTGACCTCGGACTGGCAAGCGGCGATCCTCTGGTACTCGACCTCAGACTTCTTCCGGACCACCCATCTTCAAGGGCCCACCTAAGTCCCAGCGGCCCGGGTTCCAGTGGCAAAGATCCAGTTGGCTCTGCTCCGACGCCATGCCTCTTCATCCTCACAACCACCGTCTCAGTCTTCAACACCGAGGGGCCAGCCAACCCAGTCTTCCGTTCTGCCTCGCCACCCGATGGGGGAAACCTAGGGAGCCATTTCCTAAGGTGATTCATCCTCCCATCGGGCCAAGGATTCACAATCCTAATCATAACAGATTGCCAAGTCCATGAACCTTGCAGAGGCATCTGCCTGCCAGGCCATCCCTGGAATGGCCCAACGTTTGATGGACCAGCAAAAGACCCTTGATGCCCTTGTCTCCGTGGTGGAGGGCCTGAATCAGCGCTTCAAAACATTATGGCCCATGAACCCCACCTTGCCATCTCCATCCATGGCTTCTGGGGGCCGCTCAGTAATCTGCCTGCTTACACCGCCACGCTTTTCTGGGGAACCTCGGGCCAGCAGGGGTTTCATTAACCAATGCAATATGCACTTCCACCTGCAGTCGGCCCTTTTTCCCGATGACGCTACCAAGACCACCTTCATTCTCTCTCTCCTCGAGGGAAAGGCCCTAGAATGGGCTTCCCCCCTGTGGGAATGGGATGACTCCATCCTGAGCAATTTGAGAGAGTTCTGGGAGCTCTTCTGGATGAGTTTCAGTGACCCCACTCAGGTTTCTGCCAGGCCCAAACTTCTCCAACTGCTTCAGGGTTCAAGGACGCTTGCTCAGTTTGCCATTGAATTCCAGACCCTCTCTTCAGAACTCAGCTGGGGGCCAGGCTGCCTATGAACCATATTCCTACAGGGACTCAGCCCCAGAATCAAGGACGAGCTCATGGGCCGGGAGCTACCTAGGTCATTGAATGCCCTCATTGACCTGGCCGGTGTATTGATAGGCACCATCAGGAATGCCGCCAAGAGGCCCAGATGACCACGAAAACCTCGGCTCCTTCGAGACGCCCTCGATGCTCGCCTTCTCCCAAAGGTGAATTGGAGCCTCCCTGACACTGGCCAAAGAACCCATGCAATTGGGCCGTGGGAAACTCTCCATGCAAGAGCGCCGATGGTGAATTAAAGAAAGACTTTGTTTCTACTGCGGTGCGGCGGGCCATCAAGTAGCCGCATGGGTCAGATCAAGGGTCCATCAAGCCTAGCATCCTGTTTCCAACAGTGGCCAATCCAGAATACAAGTATCTGCCAAGCACCCAAACATTAATTAGATCCCATGCTACTAATGTTGGTAATAAGCAGTGGCTCTGTTACATGTGCCGGCTACGGCAGACCCGCGGCTCGGCCCTCTTACCTCTCTCAAGCTAATCCAGTGCCTGATCCCTCATCTCTGGCGGTGGTGGGCCGCTGGCTCTGTCCTCGGGCTGTCCCTGGTGCCTCCGGTGCAGCTTCAGTTCCTGGCGTTTCGCGTTGGGCCTCTCCACGTGGCCTGCGGAGAGATTCCGCCGTCCAGCACCGCACCCTTCCCTAGGTGCGCGCATGCATCACTATGACTTAAGTAGGGCCCGCGGCAGGAACTGAGCTGCGGCCCCGGATGATGACGTCAGCAGAGCTCCGGTACTTAAGCTTGGGCTCCGCTTCCCAAGATTGCCTTTGCAACCGGTCTCCTCATTGGTCGAGTACTCGTTGTCTCCTTGTGATCCTCCTTGTTCCTGATCCTCGCTGACTTCGGTTCCTGTTCTCCTTGTTCCTGTGTTCCTGATCTTTAACCTATACTTGGATTATTCCTTCGGATCCTGACCTCTGCTTCGTCTGACCACGTCATTGACTCTCTCCAGACCCAGACCTCTGCATTGCCTGACTACTCCGTTGCTTCTCTCCAGACTCAGACCTCTGCATTGCCTGACTACTCCGTTGCTTCTCTCCAGACCCAGACCTCTGCATTGTCCAACTACACCTTTGATCCACTCTTTGTCTAGACCTTAGCCTTGCTTGCCACCACTTCCAGATTGCTGCCAGCCCTGACTTCAGCTTGCCTCTCGACGCCTCTTCAGTCTACATCCTGGTCTTGGCCTATTCTTGCTCGGGCGCCCCCTGTCTGACTTTGTTCCTTTTTTTTTTTTTTTTTTCAAAAATAATTTTTATTATTGCAAGGAGCACAGCTTACAAACACAGAAATCAGAAACACAGTACCTAGACCATAGCTGGCATGCAAAACATACCCAACAGGACCAATACAATAAAACAACTGTAAATCCTTCAGCGTGCGTACTCCTTTGCCAGTTTTCCATGTTCTTGTCCCCTGCCATAGCACCACCCCATAATTGCATCCACAGTCATACCCCAGTCACTCACCATTCATAACTGCCCCCCGTTCCAGGAACCTCCGTTTAAGACCAGGTAAGTTTATAACCAATGGTATTCAACCCAGCTTGCACGTCGTTTGGAAGTAGCGCATAATAGGCTTGCCAACAAGCACAATACAATTTATCTGGTTTCCGCGTGCCACTGAGAAAGTCCATAAATTCCATTTGTAGTAGTAATACCATTCTATTTGTCCAGGCTGCTAAAGTAGGCGTCGCCACCGGATCAGTCCATTCCACCAGTATGGTCCGACATGCGAGCATAATAGCAAGACGTTCAAACTTCCGTTTAGAACCACTACCAGGTGCGCCTCCTGGATGGAGGCTAGCCAACAAAATGTGCCCGGCAACAGGTATAGGCACATCTGTACATTTATTGATCATCTGAAACACAGAGTCCCAGAAGGTTGTCAGTTTGGAACAGGTAAACAATCGGTGGTATAACATCCCCTCCGCTGCTCCACATTTGCTGCACAAAGAAGTAGGAGCCAACTTCATTTTAAACCTTCGCACGTTGTCATAATAAAAACAGTGGAGGATTTTAAATTGGACTTCCCGTAATCCCAAGTCAGGTAACCACATATAAAGCGCCTTAAAGTAGGATTTCAAATACGCTGGGGTGATCTTTATATCCATCATAGTCGACCAGCGGGTCGCCAAGGAATCCAAACAGGTAGCTTTACGAAATTGTTGCCCTAGCTTTTTCCATCCAGTGATTGTATTAGCCACACAAGCAGTATCAAATAGTTTTATGGCAAAGGTTGATTCAGCTGCTAACACCCCAGAGCTCCAGGAGAAAGATTGCAAGTAGTGACGAACCTGTAGGTAGGCGAAAAATTGTTTTGCTGGTAATTGATAAGTACGAGCCAAAGTATCATAGTCCACTAATACATGAGAAGTAGGGTCAAATAAGGAAAAGCAAACATCACCCCACAATTTGCCCAAGACTGATAGATTCCTCCACTCTCAGTCCCTGGCAGAAAACCAGCATTACTAAGAAAAGGAAGCAAGAGAGAGGCCACCCCCGGTAGACCTGCACGATGGCGCAACCATCTCCAGGCCCGAACACATGGCGTCAATAAGGCCGTGGGAAATGTAAGAGTACTTCTGAGTCCAGGATGCAGTTGGATAATACTGAGAGGGGAACTAGGGCACGACATACTCTCCAACATCCCCTGCGCACAGTAATGATAGGTTATTGTGAGCCATTAGCCTATGAAACGCAACTGGCAGGCCACATTATATAGCTGAAAGTCAGGCAAATTTAACCCACCCTGTTCCCGGGGGCCCTCCAAAATAGTATAAGCCATGCGGGCTCGCCGTCCTTTCCAAAGAAATTTATGAATAAGAGCTCGCAGGCGCTTAAGGTCTCTAGCCCTCAACTAACAGGGAAGCATGTGAAGGAGATATAAAAGCTTAGGAACAATCACCATTTTTATCAATGCACAACAGCCGAACAGCAACAGTGGGAGAGGGGGACACACTCTCAGCTGCTCCTCCAAGCGCATTATACAGGGGGAAATATTCAAGTTATACAACATGTCTAGCTGTCTCGGGACCCAGACGCCCAAATACCTCAACTTGTCGGGAGCCCACCGAAATGGAAAGGGACCATTCCAAGTAGCAGGCAGGTGGTCATTGAGGGCCAAGGCTTCCGACTTAGCAAAATTTATTTTTAAACCCGCCACTAAGCGAAATTGTTCAAATAGACTAATAATGACAGGGACACTCGTACGGGGCTTCCCCACAAAAAGTAGGGCATCGTCTGCGAACATAGCTGTCTTTAATGGGTGCCCGTTCACACTAATCCCAGTAACTTGCGATGCCCTTCGCAGGACAATAGCCAAGGGTTCTAAGGCCAAGATGAACAACAGTGGGGAAAGGGGGCAGCCTTGCCTGACCCCACAATAGAGCTGGAAGGAATCTGTAGGGAACCCATTGAGCAAAATAGTGGCGCTGGGATTGCTATAAAGAGTCTGAAGCCACGTAAAGAAATCTCCAGAGAGGTTATATTTCTGCATTGCCCAAAACATGTACTCCCAGGAAAGGGAGTCAAAAGCCTTTTCGGCGTCCAGGCTAAGGATCAGTGCTTCTGCCTTTGGCTGATAACTTAACACAGCTAGAATACGCCTAACATTTCGTACTCCCTGCCGCCCCTTTACAAAACCCGTTTGATCCTCATGAATAATAGAAGGTAGAACCTGGTTCAGTCAGGCGCCAAAACAGCGGCCAAAATCTTTATATCCACATTGAATAAAGATATTGGACGATATGAGCCCACTTCCAGGGGGTCTCTACCCGGTTTAGGAAGAACAACGATAGTCGATTGATTAGAGGATGCCGCAATATGTTTATCCAGCAACATCCCAGTATAATATTTTTGTAATGGGGATAAGACAGTAAATTTCAGAATTTTATAGAACTCTGATCCCAACCCGTCCTGACCCACTGCTTTACCCAGCTTAAGTGTTTGAATCACAGAGTAAATTTCCTGCTCAGTTATGTGAGAATTTAAGGCCAACACATGCTCTCTGGACATTTGAGGCCACGAGATGTCCCGAAAAAGGACCTCTGCAGCTTCCAAGTTCATAGGTTTAGGGCCATACAGGGCTGCATAATATTCGAGAAACCGGGCCGCAATATTCACAGGTGCAGTCTGATGCACTCCCCGGCTATCTCGGATACCAACTGCAGCTGCACGGGTTCCTCAAGGGCGGTTAAGGTGCGACACAAGGTGACTGGCTCAATTACCATGTTTGTATAACTGATATCGTTAGTACCGGAGCGATTTAGACACCCGCTGGTGTAATAAAGTATTTAAGGCTTCCCTAATTCTATCCATGTGGGCTTTGGCATCAGCCGTCATCCCCACCATGTGCTGTGTCTGCGCTTTCTTTAGGACAGCGGTTAGCCGCAATATTTCGGCATTGCACCTTTTGTTACGTTTGGCTACATATGCGATGAGAGCACCCCTCATGACTGTTTTTCCCGCCTCCCACACCATTGCAGGGGAGACATCCGGGGTAACATTCAGTTCCAAATATTCTTTCCAGCATCCTTGCAAATATTTGTGAAATTCTTTGTCTAAATATAAATCAGGATGCAAACGCCACGAGAAGGGGGGACGAACAGGTATGCCTCATTGCAATGTCACTGTCACCAGAGCATGGTCAGAAATAGAAATCGTTCCGATAGAAGCATCAGTCACAGTGGGAAAACACTGGTCCGATACTAAAAGATAATCAAGCCGCGAGTATGTCTGGTGGGGGTTAGAAAAAAATGTAAACTCTGCATCGTCAGGATGTAATACCTGCCAGACATCCAAAAGCTTCAATGCGTGTCTGAGTTCAGACCGCTTGAAGAAAGTATTTGCACAGGATTAGCCGCCTTGAGATGCTGATGGAATGAGCAGCGTAATGATGGATTGATATATATTTCTGGATTGGATTACTGGAGCAGTTCCCCTGAAGCAGGACTTAGGTCCGAAACATGGCCATGTCGGGACTTTTGGGACTCTTTTTTGGCGATAAGTATTAAGAAAATATACTAAAACTCTTGGGATTGTGATCGAGTGAATTGCTTTGCCACATTCATTTGCATACTCATCAGCATTTTTGTGTTTTGAATTTTTATGAAAAATTGAAAAATATATAAATAAGATGCATCAAATAGAAATGTTATTAAAATAAAAAGTAAAGTAACCCTTTATCACAAACGAGTCTGTTTATAAATTCTGACTCGAGATTGAAAGGTCCAACAAAAATTCGGTAGTAGGATGCTATATAAGCTATACCAGTATATTTTTGTTCTATATTTTGTTTACAGCAGATTAATCCCCATCTGCTGATCCCGTAGCGAAGTCAGCTTAGGGGTGGCGATTGTTTAGCTGCTTGATGGACCCTTGGTCTGACCCAGTATGGCATTTTCTTCTTTTCTTAAAATCACCACCCACGACAAGTTGGCAATCGGAAAAATCAGTAAGAAGCCTCACCAAGGAGATAAAAAAAAATGAGAATATACATTAGGGGCATAAACATTGCAAAGTGCCAATTTCTGTTGATGCAGTTTACCCACCACAATAACATATCTCCCCTCAGGGTCCTGCAGAATTTGTTCACATTGAAACGGCAAATTTTTATGAATGAGGATGGCCACCCCTCGCTTCCTAGAAGTGAAAGAGGAATAGTAGCACTGACCCACCCACTCACGCTGCAGCTTAGTATATTCTGTATCAGTCAAATTTGTTTCTTGCAAAAATGCCACTTGTGTGTGCATACGCTTAAACATACTGAATATCTTTTTCCGGTTAATTGGGGAATGGAGGCCATCCACATTCAAGGAGACTATCTTAACCGCCGCCATTATAAACACTTATTAGAGAACAGTGAAACAAGTGCTTACCATCCTCCAAGGCCCCCCAGCCTGGGCCTTGGAATTTCTGTACCATATCTCAGTAGCAACCCAGCGGAGATGAACAACCATACCCCATGGAGGTTCCCCATGCACTCTTCCCCTCCCCCCTTCCCCCAGATACATACATACCAAACATACCAACAAGCAATCCAATCATCCACCTCCCACCCCTCCTTATCTGCATTACCCATCACCACCACTCCTAGAGGAGTAAGGTCCTCCCCGGCCCCTTAAAGAACAACTGGGCTAGAGGTCACCCCCTCCAGCCCTGCTCCCTCCCCGAAGATTATTGTTAGCGATATCGTAACCAAAATCAACATACAAAATCCCAACCAAAGAGCAACCAGCCCCTGCACCACTTCCCCAAGGAATCCTCTCTGGGTTTAACCAGCTGGCACCCCCCAGGGCGTAAGATCAAAGGTGCCAATCCAAAAAGTCTCAAGAGCATTCTCATAACAAGTACAGGCTATAATGTTATTAAATTGGGAGAATATCGCCCCTCCTGGAAGTCATCGGTGTCTTATGAGATGTTCCACTTCAGAAGGCTGTAGAAACAAAGGTTGTAGAAACAAAAAACATAGCAGGCCTATGATGTCGGAAGGCTCGAACCGCTGAAATGACTACGTGAGAAACAACTGTGGCCATGCGAACTAGGCCCATACCCAGTCCATAGGCTAAATGACAGCGAAGTAGACAGTTCAGCCACTCTCTTCTTCACCTCTCGGCAGATTCGAGATAAAATGATCCTCCTCTTCCTTAGAAGTGAGGAATAGGATTTTGTTGTCGTGCTGTATAAGAACATAAGAACATAAGAAAATGCCATACTGGGTCAGACCAAGGGTCCATCAAGCCCAGCATCCTGTTTCCAACAGTGGCCAATCCAGGCCATAAGAACCTGGCAAGTACCCAAAAACTAAGTCTATTCCATGTAACCATTGCTAATGGCAGTGGCTATTCTCTAAGTGAACTTAATAGCAGGTAATGGACTTCTCCTCCAAAAACTTATCCAATCCTTTTTTAAACACAGCTATACTAACTGCACGAACCACATTCTCTGGCAACAAATTCCAGAGTTTAATTGTGCGTTGAGTAAAAAAGAACTTTCTCCGATTAGTTTTAAATGTGCCCCATGCTAACTTCATGGAGTGCCCCCTAGTCTTTCTACTATCCGAAAGAGTAAATAACTGATTCACATCTACCCGTTCTAGACCTCTCATGATTTTAAACACCTCTATCATATCCCCCCTCAGTCGTCTCTTCTCTAAACTGAAAAGTCCTAACCTCTTTAGTCTTTCCTCATAGGGGAGTTGTTCCATTCCCCTTATCATTTTGGTAGCCCTTCTCTGTACCTTCTCCATCGCAATTATATCTTTTTTGAGATGCGGCGACCAGAATTGTACACAGTATTCAAGGTGCGGTCTCACCATGGAGCGATACAGAGGCATTATGACATTTTCCGTTTTATTCATCATTCCTTTTCTAATAATTCCCAACATTCTGTTTGCTTTTTTGACTGCCGCAGCACACTGCACCGACGATTTCAATGTGTTATCCACTATGACACCTAGATCTCTCTCTTGGGTTGTAGCACCTAATATGGAACCCAACATTGTGTAATTATAGCATGGGTTATTTTTCCCTATATGCATCACCTTGCACTTATCCACATTAAATTTCATCTGCCATTTGGATGCCCAATTTTCCAGTCTCACAAGGTCTTCCTGCAATTTGTCACAATCTGCTTGTGATTTAACTACTCTGAACAATTTTGTCATCTGCAAATTTGATTATCTCACTTGTCGTATTTCTTTCCAGATCATTTATAAATATATTGAACAGTAAGGGTCCCAATACAGATCCCTGAGGCACTCCACTGTCCACTCCCTTCCACTGAGAAAATTGCCCATTTAATCCTACTCTCTGTTTCCTGTCTTTTAGCCAGTTTGCAATCCACGAAAGGACATCGCCACCTATCCCATGACTTTTTACTTTTCCTAGAAGCCTCTCATGAGGAACTTTGTCAAATGCCTTCTGAAAATCCAAGTATACTATATCTACTGGTTCACCTTTATCCACATGTTTATTAACTCCTTCAAAAAAGTGAAGCAGATTTGTGAGGCAAGACTTGCCCTGGGTAAAGCCATGCTGACTTTGTTCCATTAAACCATGTCTTTCTATATGTTCTGTGATTTTGATTTTTAGAACACTTTCCACTATTTTTCCTGGCACTGAAGTCAGGCTAACCGGTCTGTAGTTTCCCGGATCGCCCCTGGAGCCCTTTTTAAATATTGGGGTTACATTTGCTATCCTCCAGTCTTCAGGTACAATGGATGATTTTAATGATAAGTTACAAATTTTTACTAATAGGTCTGAAATTTCATTTTTTAGTTCCTTCAGAACTCTGGGGTGTATACCATCCGGTCCAGGTGATTTACTACTCTTCAGTTTGTCAATCAGGCCTACCACATCTTCTAGCTTCACCGTGATTTGATTCAGTCCATCTGAATCATTACCCATGAAAACCTTCTCCATTACGGGTACCTCCCCAACATCCTCTTCAGTAAACACCGAAGCAAAGAAATCATTTAATCTTTCCGCGATGGCCTTATCTTCTCTAAGTGCCCCTTTAACCCCTCGATCATCTAACGGTCCAACTGACTCCCTCACAGGCTTTCTGCTTCGGATATATTTAAAAAGTTTTTACTGTGAGTTTTTTGCCTCTACAGCCAACTTCTTTTCAAATTCTCTCTTAGCCTGTCTTATCAATGTCTTACATTTAACTTGCCAATGTTTATGCTTTATCCTATTTCTTCTGTTGGATCCTTCTTCCAATTTTATCCTCAGCTTCACCGGGTAAGTAGTGCAAACTTGATACCCTCGTTTGTGGAGTTCCGTACAGGCAGGCACTAGCACTTTTCGCTGGGCTGCGGTACTAACTGAGAAATCATTAAACAACAAGATTCTGCAGCTCTGGTATTCCAAAGTAGCATGTTGTCAATAGGCCCGCAATAGTTGGGATTTATGTTCCCAGTTCAAGATACGTGCCATAACCGGTCGCGGCCTGCCATTTCCTTCTCACAGAGGTCCCAACCGGTGCACTCGCTCGCATTGTATTTTCTCATCCTCCAGAGCTAAGCCCACCTTGGTTGGGAGCCATTTCTCCACAAAGTCCCTTAGTTCACCTTCTTTTACCGTCTCAGGCAAACCGACAATCTTTATGTTGTTGTGCCGCCAGTGGTCCTCCTGCTCCTCCATTTTGGCGAGAAGCTCACGTTGTTGATCTCTCAGGTCCGCCACCTGCTGCTCCGCCGCAACCAAGCGGTCACTATGATCCGACAGGGTAGTGTCCACCAGTTCCAACCTCTTGGAATGACCCTCTAGGCCCGCCTTAATGTCCTCCATAGAAGTTTGCAGCTTAATAAGCTGGCCATCCAATCGGGCTTCCAAGGCCTCTATGACCCTCTGAAAGAGCTGTTGCAGAGCATCTTCCGTGAAGGAGGTAAGCACTTTTTCCTCTGCAGGAGCCTCCGCCATTTTAATCACACGTGGTCTGCGGCAGTTACGATCTGGTGTGCAGCGGGCGCCATGGTTTCTCATGCCCCCACGTCCCTTTCCGAGGGGCAAAGAGAGGGGGGGGGGGAGCAGGCAACAAGCAGGTATTGAAATCCAGCCGAGAAGGATAGCGACCACCCGCCTCAGAGGTTTTTCCTCGTCACCACTTTAGAGAAACGCTGGCACCAGACTCTTCAGACTGAGGGGCGAGAACATCCATTATCCCAGCCCTCCTGCTTGGCTCCGGCGACCAACCAATGGTTAGTACGGTAACTGAAAGATAAAACTCAGGCAGCGAAAGGTTTTTGTTTTATTTTTTTTCCCCTTTTTTTTTTTGTTTTTGTTTTTATATTTCACAAGGTGTGAGAGCGGGGCCACGGAGTTCTATCTCTACATTTCCAGCTTTCTACTCGTCATCGCTGGAAAGCTCCGCTGGTCAGACTGAAAACTTTTTTTTTTTAATACTTTCAATTTGGTCCAGTGTGGAATTCTGTTTATTTTTTGTTACTGCAACTTTTTTGCATAGGATGCACTTTTGCATTTAGGCTGTGTATTTTGCTGTTTAACAATTCCTACAAAGAAGTCATGGAGGACATTTAGCTACTGAGAGCGGCTCCAGGAATTATACAATGTATACTATGGTGCGTAGATTTTGTTACGTAGATTTACTGCTAATATAATACCATCAGGATGGTGCTGTAGCAAAAGATATCAGTCATGAGGAGGGGCAGCCCACCAGGAGAACTCGCACCAAAACCACTACCACCACGCTTCTAGACCATAGAGAAAACAGTCCTGAGAAAATACCCGCTGGGACCATATATAAAAGTATGAAAGTTTTTCCTGCAAAAATAGCAGTTCTCCTCCCATACTCCTCCCATACTCCGGTCTTGTGTCCCTGTGGAGCTGCACGCTGCCAAGATGGCTGTCGGAAGGGCTAAGCTGATGCTAGCACTCTCATGTAGGTGCCCTCCCGCTCCACAGGTCCCCTCTCTATCTCAAGGAAGCCCTTAGCCTCCATGTCTCACTCATCCGGACCCCACAACCAAAAGCGCAGCTGGAAAAGCAGGGTAAACAGAGTCGTTCTGTGGTGAGCATTGGTGTTAAAGCTGTTAAGGTTTCCCGCAGTTCCACTGAAGCCTGGCGCTGACAGCTTAGGAGTGGAGGAATTTGGGGTCCCGAGCACTAATAGCCTGCGCTGCCCTCAGTGATCTGCCCTGCTCGAGTTCAGGTTGTGTGTGTTAAAATGGTGTTGTGGGCAGCTTCTCCCTACTGTCTGTCCAAGCAGGCTCAATTTGGGAGGCTACTGGCTTTGTGGCCCGGCGGAGTTCACGTCCAAGATAGCGGCTGGGAAGGCAGGGACTACAAAGCTGCACTTACTTTGTAAAATACTCCCAACCTGCTGCAAGAATCACGATGTATAATGTGCGGTTTCTGCCTGCAGTTCACGCCCAAGCTGACACTATGCTGTAAGTTCAGTTTTTTTGCTTCATTTACGGCATGTTTATGATTTTCTTTATAAGCCGGGCTGGAGCCTCAGAAGCCAGCAGCCTTTCCTGCTCGTGGCGAATAACGCCCTGAAATGCTTTAATTTCAAGCGAACTTCGGTGCCTTTAGTTTTATTATTTATTTTTTATTTTGTTTTTACTTTTATTGGCATTGCGGTTCACCCGGGCGGGCCGTTTCCCCCATCGCTCGTACTCCTCAAGATGCGGTCGGAGATACGAGCAGCCGAGACCTTTTCTGCCGCCTTGTGATGTCCACTTGCTGCGGTCCGACTTCTTTTGCGGGCAATTTCGATCCGCTCAATAGGCTGAACCAGGCTCCTCTGGGAATCGCCGGATTTGAGGGCAATTTCGGGGGAAATTAAATATATTGTGGCCGGGCAAGGCAGAGCCTCAGGCACGAGCAGCCATCTTCGTTCGCGTTCCTATTGGTGCCCAGGTCTATGGGACTCTGCCTCGTCCTGTATAGACTCACACCTTCCTCTGTTGCTGCCTCTGGGCTGACCTCGATCCTCCCATCGACGACAACATACGGAGGCCCACCTAAGTCCAGCTGGCCCCGGCACCCAAAGACTCAACCTGCGGGGAACGAGGGCTGGTATTAGTGAATCTCCAGCCGGCCTCCGTACATTAGCCCTCTCTGCATGCTGTCGGTGGGGACCCGTAGGTCCTTCCTACGGGTTGCGCCAACCCCACCTTGGCCCAAGGGTCCACCTCCGGTGCAACAGTCTATTCCCTAAGGGGTAGATTTTAAAAAAGTGCGCCTTCGCGTACTTTTGTTGGCGCACCAGGCGCAAACAAAAGTACGCTGGATTTTAGTAGATACGCGCGTAGACGCGCGTATCTGCTAAAATCCAGGATTGGCACGCGCAAGGCTGCCGATTTCGTGTAGCCGGCACGCGCCGAGCCGCGCAGCCTGCCGCCATTCCCTCCCCCCTCGGAGGGAACTCGCTTTCGCCCTCCCCTCACCTTCCCCTCCCTTCCTCTATCTAACCCACCCCCCCGGCCCTATCTAAACCCCCCCCTACTTTTGTCACGGGATTTATGCCTCCCGGAAGGAGAAGTAAATCCCCGCGCGCGCCGAGACGCGACCTGGGGGCGGTTCCGGAGGGCGCGGCCACGCCCCTGGACTGCCCCGGGCCGAAACCACGCCCCCGGGCCCGCCCCCGAAACGCCACGTCCCACCCCCAAAACACCGCGCCGATCGGCCCCGCCCCCGACACGCCCCCCCTCGAAAAACCCTTGGACTTACGCGAGTCCCGGGGCTCTGCGCGCGCCGGTGCGCCTATGGAACATAGGCGCACCGGCGCGCAAGGCCCTGCTCGCGTAAATCCGGGCGGATTTACGTGAGCAGGGCTTTTAAAATCCGCCCCTAAGTCAACAACTAATAGCAGTTTATGGACTTCACATCAGGAACTTGTCCAAGCTGTTTTTAAACCCAGCTAAGCTAAATGCCTTAACCATTTCCTCTTGCAACAAATTCCAGAGTTTAATTTGTCTGATTTGTTTTAAATGTGATACTTGTTAAATTCATGGAGTGCCCCCTAGTTCTTGTATTATCTGAAAGAGTAAATAACCTGTTCACATTTACCCATTCTAGTCCTCTTGTGATTTTGTAGACTTCCATCATATCCCCCTTCTGCTATCTCTTCTCCAAGCTGAGCAGCCCTAACCTTTTTAGTCTTTCCTCATAGGGGACTTGTTCCATTCCTTTTATCATTTTGGTTGCCCTTCTCTGTACCTTCTCCAGTGCAATTATATTGTTTTTGAGATGCGGTGACCAGAATTGAACACAACACTCAAGGTGTGTGGTCTTACCATGGAGCAATGCAGAGGCATTATGAATTCTCTGTTTTATTCATTATTCCCTTCCTAATATTTCCTAACATTCTGTTGGCTTTGTTGACTGCTAAAACACACTGAGTCACCAATTTCAATGTATTATCCACTATGACACCTAGATCTTTTTCCTGAGTGGTAACACCAAACATGAAGCCTAAGACTGTGTAATTACAGCATGGGTTATTTTTCCCTATATGCATCACCTTGCACTTGTCCATATTAAAATTCATCTGCCATTTGGATGCTCAATCTTCCAGTCTCGCAAGGTCCTCCTGCAATTTATCACAATCCGCTTATGATTTAATTACTCTGAATAATTTTGTGTCATCTGCAAATTTGATCACCTTACTCATCATTCCCCTTTGCAGATCATTTATAAATATATAGATCCCTACACAGAAACTACAGGCTAACAGAATGGTTAGGTTCAGTCTGTGTTCTGCAGGTGTGATTAAGGTGAACCAAATACAGAACAGGGAGGTCATAAAGTATAAATAGAAACATGCAGACAAAACTGAACTGGAAACTCGAATAAATCAGACAAGCAGTACAACAATGGAAACTCAGAAACATCACCATTCCTTATAAAACATCAGACAATAAAAACAAAATATAAATGATAATACTAAAACCATACTGATAAAAAGAATATTTCAAAATAGCTAATGAATAGAGTATCCAATGATCAAAAACTCAAAAAATGTAAACAATTTCTTTATTTTAAAACAGCAGACACATGAAATACCATCCAATATTAAAAACAATACAGGATTTTAAAAAAATAAAGTTTCTTGCTCTCCATACTTAGGAACTTTGGATTCCAGTTCCCAAGAGATTGTTGTGGATTAGTCAGAGGTGGTGAGACATGCACAAACTTTTTCCTCCATATACAGACACTCTATAAGACACGTTCATTCTTATACACACTCTCTCATTTGCTCACACATAAATGGTCCCCGACACTCACACATGCTGACTCACTGACTTGTGCACACACATGCATAAGAAAGACCTGAAGATTTGGCTATTCACCAACGCCTACTGTTTTACTGATACATCCAATTCACCTTGACCCAGATAACTGAAATTTGGCCTGAACAATACCCCCTTCTCTCAACCCTTCTATAATCCGGCTACGATGGCTTGTATGTGTCTGTCTTTGAAGTACACCCTTAGTTTTAGAATGTTATCCTTATTCACCTGTGTTCCTGCCTACCTTTTGGGCCGATAGAGTAAAATCGCGGGAGAGTGGGCGAGCGCCCGCTCTCCTATGTGCGCGATTCAGTAAATAAATTTATTTATTTAAATTAGGCCCGGCGGTAAAAAGAGGTGCTAGGGACATTGCGTTTGTGAGTGTCTACCCTGTACACCGTCGTGAACTAGTGATTCTCACATGGAACATAGATATATAAAACACTCAAATAAAATAAAATAAATGCTCTCAATTTCATACATATATTATCACCGACTTACACATATGTATCATTTCTATTTATTTTATGACATACGCATGAGTAAGATAGCATCTGTCAGTGAACAAATGAGGGTGAGACCATGAGTGAGTATGAGAGAGAGCATATTTATTTATTTATACACAAGAACTTCAAGTTTCATTACGTTGCATTGTTCGAGATATGTTTCACTGTAAGAAATAAGTACACCCCCCCTGCTTATTTCCTTTCATTATCTGTAAACCGATGTGACAGCTATCTTACTCACACACATGCTCTCATGTTCATACATACACACTCACCGACTTACACATGCTATCTCTCGCCCAACACACCCACATATACTGACTCTTGCTTGTTCAGTGACACGTGCTCAATGCTCACATACATGCTCACCATCACACATACTCACTGATTCATGCATTCTCATATGCACTCGCTGACTCACATGCGCTTACTTGCTCAAAAACTATCACTAACTCAGGTGCTTTCTATCTCTCTCAATTTTCTCCCCTTTGAATAAAATTTATTTATTTTTTTTTACAGTGGTGGTCAGGGGATCCAGGCAGGGCCCCAAGAATAGGGTCTGGATTCTGGATGGGCTGCCTGTTGCTGCTTGGTTCCCCCACCGGTGTGGGAAAGAGAGGATTTTTTTTTTTTTAAATTACTTTTGCCATGGCCCAGCTTAAGCCCAGCAGCTGAGACAAGGGTTGGAGTTGAGCCAGCGGTGAGAGGCCTGCTCGCTGCCTCCTGTTGGCTGCCGGCAGAAGCATGCGAGAGGAGGAGCCAGGAACTCGCAGATGGTGGGAGAAAGAAGTGACTGAGCAGAGCAGGGGCAACAGGAGAAAGGAGGTGCCACTGCTGTGTCGGAAAAAAAAAAAAATAAAATAAATAGAAGGCAGAGTGAACGGAGAGGCTTAGAGGGAGGTTCCCTCCCTGTGCTACAAGATGCTGCGGGGCCAGGCGTTGGTAGAAGCAGCTTCACGGGCATGGGGGCCGCAGTGATCAACACAAAGTGATCCTCCAGGTTATGCCTGACGCCCCAATAGACCAATCTGTGCCTGTGTTTTCTCCAGCTACCGGTATATACGCGCACTATTAGCCCACATTTGTCCACGCGTTTTTGATGCGCTATTTTTACCCCTTATACACAGCCAACCCTCCCCCCCCGAAACTATCACCTGCAACATGCAAATGCATGTTGATGGGCCTTTTAGTCATTCCCGCATGATCCAGAAAGTAAAGTGTGCAGCCAAGCCACACATTTTACTTTCAGAAATTAACGCCTGCCTAATTTCAACCAATACCAGGAAAGTGTACAGAAAAGCAGAAAAAACTGCTTTTCTGTACACCCTCCTTCTTAATATCATAGCGATATTAAGTCGGAGGCCCAAAAAGTAAAAAAAAAAAAGTTTAAAAAAATTAAAAAAAAAAAAAAGTTTTAATCTGCCCACGGCCCAGAAGACGGATGCTCAGTTTTGCCGGCATCCATTTTCTGAACTCGTGGCTGTCAACGGGTTCGAGAACCGACGCCAGAAACATTGAGCGTCGGCTGTCAAACCCACTGACAGCCGCCGCTTCTATCAAAAAGGAGGCGCTAGGGACTTGCTAGTGTCCCTAGCGCCTCCTTTTACCGCGGGCCCTCATTTACATATTTTATTTTTACTGAATTTCGCCCAGGAGATTGGCCTGGGCGCGCGTAGGGAGAGCAGGCGCTCGCCGGCTCTCCCGCGGGTTTTTCGGTATCAGCCCAACTATTAGGAGGAATCACAGAAAGCAGGATTTTTCTTTAATGCGCCCTTGAGTGTGGCATACCTTTATGCCAGCCCTGCGCTGGCATAAAATTTGCCATGTTACAAGGGTACATTTAGCCGCAGGAAAAATTTATTGGAGCGCAGGGATTAGCTAATAGCCTCATTTACATGAATTTCCCTGTGATGAGCGCTATTAGTTACGTGGTGTTTTGGACGCACTAATCTCTGTTTTGAATCGGTGGTGATGGACGCACGTCCAAAACACGTGTCCAATCGCGCGTTAAGCCATGCGCAGTGGCTAGCGCATGGCATTCGATAGACCTGATTGTAGATTATGACAGGGGAAGTTTTAGTTTGTTTTAAATTTCCTCTCTTAACAGGTCAGTTTGTCATTTTGAGTACCATTGTATGTTTTTAAAGAAACATCTGTTTCCTAAGTTTTAAGAAGCAACTCAGAGCCCATCCTTTATGAGGCATTATGACTGTTTTACTTTACACAGTTATCAGTGTTGAAACTTATCTGCCATCTCATTACCCACTAGACAACATTATGAGATCTTGCATCTCTTCTTCATTAGCTTTGATTTTGGCTGGACTTTAATACAATTTGCTCTTTTGAGTTGGTAATTAACTATAGCCAATACTTTGCTTAAGAACACTTAAAAATCAATTTAATTTGTATTAGTCTGCTTTCTCCTTTGAGTTGGAGTGGAATAAGAAGTAAATTGATTCTGGTCTTTGAAGTACAATTAATTATACAGACATACTATAGCTGCCTGGGTTGACTGCGCTAACATAATATTGCCAAGCCTCATTATTAAAGATCTGGAGCACATTCAAATTCATTCGCCACAGATTGGAAAATGTAGGCAATTTATAGGTCTGAAAGTTCCAACTTGTTAAAGGGGGGTTGTTTTATTCAGGGTATCAGGCTGTATAAAGCAATATATTCAGTTAATGGATGGCCAAGTTCTAATGTCTGAAATGTTCTCTTGGAATATTTGACACTTTCCACATCACAGAATTATAGTTTACATTCCTATTGTAAAACACCACCATGGTTTAAATGGAGTAATTCAAGCCCTGACAAATTTTCTTCTGATCTAGGTGCCTGCCCAAAAGCTTCATAGCCAGGAATGAGAGATCTTGCTCTGTCACCCCTAGTAAGTTTGAAGAGCAGGGGAGAGGGAGTGCAGAGAACCCTAAGAAGGTTCAGGAGTACTCTAGTCTCCAGCTGCTGGCTACTAAGATTTTGCTGTTCTCCCTAAGAGGTCTGCTCCAGTTCTTTTGGGGCCTGAATTAGTAGAGCTATTTTTCCATGTGAAAAAATGTTTACTAAATCAGACCCTTAATGCAGCATTGCTCCTCCCTATCGCAATTGCACCCACAATGTTCTGACCAAATCAAAATCTCAACCTCCAATCCTGTCCCCAGCAATCTCCCTCCCTCTCGTTCTAGCCTCCTGCAGCCTCTCTCTTCCAATTTCTTAGTCTTCATCAGTATCCCCCTGCTCTCGATCACTGGCCCTGTCCTCATCAATCTCACTCCTCACCCTGCCATTCCCCTTACAGCCATTTTTTTCCACCAGATCACCCACCCAATAACCCCGAGCAAGCAAGCAAACAAGCCAGTCTTCAACCCTCAGCCTTCCCATCTCCTAAGAACATAACATAAGATATGCCTTACTGGGTCAGACCAAGGGGCCATCAAGCCCAGTATCCTGTGTCCAACAGTGTCCAATACAGATCACAAGTACCTAGCAAGTACCCAGACATTAAATAGATTCCATGCTACTAATGCCGGAAACAAGTAGGGACTATTCCCTATTGATTAACAGCAGTTCATGGACTTCTCATCCAAGAACTTATCCAACCAAACCAGTTACACTAACAGGCCGATGTAATACTGTGCGCTGGCCACAGCACATGGCTCACATGATTGGACACACATCCATAACCCCCCTGATACAAAACAGGGGTTAGTGCATCCAAAATGAGCATCAAGTTGAGTATATAGGTAATGGTGCTCATCCCATGTAAATTCATGTTGATGAGACTATTACCTATTTCCCCTGATGAAAAAAACTAACAAAAAAAACTGCAACTGACGTGCACATTTCAACCTGCAAAAATTAACACCCACCCAGAGCAGGAGTTAATTCTTGAGGAGCACAACAAAAATTACAGAAAAGCAGAAAATACTGCTTTTCTGTTCCTTTTTTTGGTTCCTCTGACTTAATATTGTTGCAATATTAAGTCAGAGAAACTGAAATAGGAGAATTAAAAAAAAAAAAAAAAAAGTATGCCAACAGTCAATTTAGGAAAAGGGACGCTCAATTAACAAGCGTCCATTTGCCTAGCTCGTGGCTGTGCACAGATTAGGGAAATGGACGCTCATAAAATTGAGTGTCTATTTTCCTAACCGGCTGACAGCCACCTCTCCTGGGCAACTGCTGCCGAGGAGGTGCTAGGGGTGCATAATTTCCCCTCGCATCTCCTTTTTACCATGGCACCTGATTTAAATATTAAACCAGACGCCCGGAAGAGGTGGATTGGCACACGTTAAGGGAGCAGGTGCTCAATCAAGAGTGCCCATTTAATGCACACCCATCTTGCATCGGCCTGTAACTGCCTTAACCACATCCTCTGGCACCAAAGTCCAGAGCTTAATTGTGCAGAGTGAAAAAGAATTTTCTCCAATTTGTTTTAAATGAGATATTTGCTGACTTCATAGAGTGCCCCCTAGTCCTTGTATTACCCAAAAGAGTAAATAACTGATTCACATTTACCCATTTAAATCCTTTCATGATTTTATAGACCTCTATCCTATCCTCAATCAGCTCTCTCTTCTCCAAGCTGGATAAATTCAAGACACAATGCAGGAGCAGAGAGCTGCACTCCAAATATTCAATACCAACATCCAAGGAGATGCAGATAATTTAATAAGTCCCCACCACTTCAGAGTTATTTAATGAAGAATTTTATTTTTATTTTTTAATGGCAACTCCATTGCTTGGAACGACACAGATTTTAAACAGGGTCCCCCGAAACAGACCCGTGTTTTGCCAAACCCGGCTGCGTCGGGAAGGACAGGCAATTTGATATGGAGTTCATCAACTATAACAGAAAGAAATTTTACACAGAATAATACTGGGGACCAATAAATAATGGATCAGAAAACAGACAACATTCCTTTAAAATTATAAGACACATAAGTTGCTGTTAAAAAATAAAAATAAAATTCTTCATTAAATAACTCTGAAGTTGTGGGGACTTATTATCTGCATCTTCTCCAAGCTGAACAGCCCTAACCTCTTAAACCTTTCCTCATAGGGGAGCCATTTCATGCCCTTTATTAGTCTGGGCGCCCTTCTGTGTAGTTTCTCCAGTGTAACTATCTTTTTTCTTATGTAGCAATCAGAATTATACATAGTATTCAAGGTGTGGTCTCACCATAGAGCAATACGGAGGCATTATGATATCCTCTATTTGCCATTCCCTTCCTAATAATTCCCAACATTCTGTTTGCTTTTTTGACTGCTGCAGCACACTGAGCTGACACTTTCAATGCATTATCCACTATGATGCCTAGATCTTTTGCCTGGGTGGCAATTCTAGAATATGGAACCTACATTGTGTAGCTACATCATGGGTTATATTTCCTTATATGCATCACCTTGCACTTGTCCACATTATATTTAAATTCCCATATAGATGCCCAATCTTGCAAGGTCCTCCTGCAATGTATTACAATCTACTTGTGATTTAACTACTCTGAATAAGTTTGTGGCATCTGCAAACAATCACCTCACTCTTTGTACCCCTTTTCAGATCCTTTATAAATATATGAAAAGCATCAGTCCAAGTACAGAACCTCAAGGCACTGCCCTTTTACCTTTTCCCCCACTGTGAAATCAGACCATTTAATTCTACTCCGTTTCCTGTATTTTAACCAGTTTGCAAACCACATAAGGACATTGCCTTCTATCCCATGACTTTTTAGTTGTTAGAAAGTCTCATGAGGGACTTTGTCAAATGCCTTTTTAAAATCCAAATAGACCATGGCTATTGGTTCAAATTATCCACATTTATTCATCCCTTCAAAAAAATAATAAATAAATAAAAGGTAGATGGATGAGGCAAGACTTCGCTTGAGTAACTCCATGCAGGCACTGCCTCTGTAGCATCTGCTATTAAACAGCTTTTTCTTTGCGCCTGCAATGCACCACTCTCAGCAAGTGAAGCCAGACTGTACCTGCACAAATCTCGTGCACTCAAGTTTTGCAAGAGACCAGTACTGGAGTTCAGGCATCTCCTGGTGTCTGATCATGCTGGGCCTTGCCTCTCTCCCCTAGCATTAGGGAGCAGGCCCCTCTCTCTCGGCAGTGTCACACACCCAAAAACTGGCTTATGTCTCCAAACAGTGGTGCAGGGCCATGAGAGGAGGCAGCCAGGAAGAGGTGAGGAAGACAGACAGGATAGGCAGTATGTTGGTGCTAACAGTTAAAGAAATAGAACAGATTTTAAAACTAAACTATGAGGGTTAGCTCAGAGGCGCACATTTTTCAGATGGATAAGTTTCAGGCTGTCTCTAGAAACCCTGAAACTTGCACATCTGAGCAACTGTCACTTACCTTTAAACAAGGAGGGGGGGTGGGGGGGGGAGGGATGGTCAATGATAAAATGATAAAGTGGGCAAAACTGATTCTAAATTACCTGACTCATCTACTTCTAGAAGGGGTATGGGGGAAAACCACCTTAGTTGTCAGTATACCGACACCACAAGTCTGAAAAAGTAAAATGGGAAAATGTATGGCTCTAGAGGAAGAATTGATATAATAGGCATCTCAGAGAGGTAGTAGAAGAGGGACAGGACGATACAAGAGTACAAATTATATTGAACCGACAGACTAGATCAAATGGGTAGTGCATTGCACCATGTGTCATGGATTCCATAAAATCAAATAAAATAGTTTCAGCAAGAAAACTGCAATCTTTATGACCACATCCTCCTCATTTGCTTTGCTTACCCTTATGTTTTCTCCATAGGTCCACTGTGCCCCAGCCAACTTGCACATGAATGCATACCTCATGGGAATTACCTAGCTTCACGGGACAATTAGTAGCCAAAATGTAAGCTGAACTGTGACAGGAGTGAGGTTAGTCGACAGGGCTATGGAAAGGTGTGACTGGTGCAAAAGGGCAGAACCAGGGCCAGGAATGAACTCTCTCCCACACAAGCTGAATGCATTCTTCACACTCAATGAGTAAGGGTAGGCTAAGGAGACCTTGAGGTTGGGGATGCAGCACCACTAGGGTAAGGAGAATGTAGCTAGCTGGCACAGGTCCTCCATCCCCAGCACCACCCCCCCCCCCAATAAATGCCCCAGTGGTCCTTGTTCCATCATTCCCCCCCCCCCCCCAATGGTCTTAGGGGGTTAGAGATAAGGGCTCTAGCTCTGGTAATCCTCAAGTTTCACTTCTCCCTCAACTCTCCTTTCCCCAGCCCGTAGAATACAGGACTCCTCTTCAAGCCAGAATCTGACTTCTCTGCTTTGCAGGTTGGCAATAGCCGTATGTGGATTGGCTGTTGTGCTTGGACAAGGGTGTGTGACCTGGAATCCAAAAGCATGGCCTGTTCTTTGCCTTCTTGGGAGTTGAAGGGTACACCACGCTATGCTTTTCTCGCTCCTTCCCCCACCTCCTTCAACCCCCTATCATATTTCACTCATAGCCAGCTCTCCACTCTAATTATCTCACTTCATCTAATAGTCCCTCTGATCCCCTCACTCACACCCTGCAGCATCTTTGAATCCAATTCAATTTCTCTCCCCCCCCCCCCCCCCCCCAATCACCCTTGGAGCCCTTTATAAAAGGTTGACCATCCTCCAATCAATGTGATGTTAAGTACAATAGACTATTTTAATGGTTGGTTACAAATTACTAGCAATAGAACTAGAGTTTCATTTGAGTTTCCAGAACTCTGGGGGTGTAATCCCTCTGGACCAGACAACTTGCTACTCTATCCTATTACATCATTCAGGATCACAGAGATTTCAGTGCTGAATCCTCACCACAGGTAACTCCTCAGCATCCTCTTTAGTAAACACTAAAGAATTAATTCAGCTTTTTCACTATGGCCTTGTCTTTCCTAAATTCTAGATGGGTTAAAGTGACATTTAACTATTCCACCCCCTCACAGGCTTCCTGCTGCAGATTAAACAAGTGTTTTTGCCTCTACAGCCAACTTTTTTTTTTTTTTTAATTTTGCCTCATCAAGGTTTTACATCTAAAAACTTGCCAATATTTATGCTCCCCCTCCCCAATTTTTCTTCAGTTGGATCCTTTCCAATGTTTGGAATAAGATTTTGGCTAAAATAGCCTCTATCTTTTAACCATTCTGGCAGTCATTTGGCCTTCTTGCTACCTTTTCTGATGCATGGAATAAGCTGGTCTAGGCTAAGATATTTAATGCCATCTTGGAAGCCCAGACCAGATTATTCCATGCATCGCAGTCCCTCTGCTGCCTAAGACATCTCTGCCCAGGACTCATGGAGTCTACTTTTATAAGCTTTAATTCACTGACCTACCATTTAGGAAATATATTTTCCTTTCACGGATACCTACACTTCCTGAAACTTCCATTCTACTAATAAGGGCTGGACACATTTACAAACTGTTTAGAATGCATAAGTGATCCCAATATCCAATTTTTAAATTTTATTTATAAATTTGCCCATGAATATACATAGCACAAGTCATATTTCAGATTAAAAATAAGACATGAATGCAGTTCAACACAAACTATTAATGCAAATTAAGCTAGTGTCCTGCTGTCAGCTTTTAAAGGTAGTGCTGGAGTTTCAGATGCATTCCTACTTGCTCAAATAAGGAAGCCATAAGATGATAGTCTTAAATGGAATCAAATCAACCTATTACAAAGATTTTTACCAGTGTGACTCAACACTGCTAAATTGCAAGTTGGGAATAAGTATCAGTTTAACTGAAGCTTGAATTTGGTCTCTTAAGGGCAGATGAAAATCAGAACATACTTTAATGGATGCTACTAGTTGACTTCAGGTAAGGAGAGTACCATGCTCCCTGCAAACCTAACCAAACAGCAGAGATGATTAATTTAAGTCACTTACCATAGTACAGGTATACAGTATGGAGCTAAAGGCATACTAGAAGTAAAAACACAAAACCAAAAGAGACTTAACAAGCTCATTTGAAGCTTGCTACACTAAGTTTTGGCAATTTGATATTTTTTCTAGCAAATGGCATTTGAATTCAGAGTTATATTCCAAGTGTTTCTCCTCAAGAGATATCATAAAAAATTCTTAAATCTGGTCTCCCACCACTAAATTAGAGAGACTTCAGCAACAAAATTTGAGTTTGATCGTTAGTAGCAATTCATGGAGCTGGTTCATTCACATTTTGAGGCATTTGCTATGGAAACTAGCACACATTCTCATGGAGTTTTCCTGCTTAATTTCCATTAGCTATGAAGTCTTCTGGGAGAAAGGGTCCACTTCATGTCAAAGAGTTGGGACCTAAAAAACAAAAAAAATATCCATCCCAATTATTAAAACTTTCAAAAGGCAACATTTGCTCAAGAATTAAGCAGTCTCCTCATTCCAGTTTTTGCAACAAATTCACTGAAGGCTATGTGCGACCCACTACAATTTAAAATCCAGTTAGAATGTTTGCAAAGTAGGTCAACTTGATACCAGGATAATGATCCAATGGTTTTTCACATGAGTGCATTTTAGTCATTCAAACTAAAAAAGTGGAGCTGAACAAAAACTGACCTATCCCTATCAGAAAGACTAGGATGAACTGCATATTCTTTAAAGTTTATAAAAAGAAAACATTCAGACTACATGTTTCAATGCATGTGGCCTGCCATAAGACTGATTAAAGTTATGCAACAGTTGAGGATATTAGGACATGTACAGTTAGGAGTTAAGTTAATTTTTCATGATAGGTTACATACGAGTTTAAATGATCTCAGGCTTGGGGCTTGGGAACGTAACGGTCTCTTTCCAAAGATGATCCCCTCAGTACACCTGAATATGGTTCAGAAACAGCCTGCTGAGTTGTCTGGGTTTCATGTGTGGTAGCATTGGCACCAGATGGTCCTCCCCTGAAAAGGATAAAGTAGATAGAGTTGTATACTCTCAAATGTAGGCCAAGGTCCATTTTTGGTCTTACATGCAAGGATCATAAAAGCCTACTGTATACACACTGCCAATATGACAAATCCACATAAGTCATTCAGATGCAACTTTCATTAAACCTATAGATATATTAATAAAAGATCTAGGAGATAGAAGGTAGAATGGAGAAATTACTTACCTGATTATTTTGTTTTCCTAGCGTGTAGCAGATGGACTCAGGACCAATGGGTATAGTGTGCTCCTGATAGCAGTTGGAGACAGATTGAAATCTGACATCAGCACTAGTACATATACTCATGCAGGAAGCTCTGCTCTTTAGTATTCTCCTCGAAAAGCAATTGTGGATGTGTCTGGATAACTTGGACAATAGCTGAAGACCACCAGTGCCCTCAACCAAGAGAAATGCAGACACCTGGTAACTATGGGTGTCCTAGCTGAAGGGAAGCATGGCTTACCCATGCTTGTCTTGCTCTCGGGAATTGTCACCCGAGGTTTCCGTGTATTGTGCCAGCCATGGGCAGGATGCTGAGTCCCATCTGGCTACACTAAGGAAAACGAAATTATCAGATAAGTAATTTCTCCATTTCCTAGCATGTAGCAGATTTACTGAGGACCAATGGGATGTACAAAAGCTACTCCCAAACTGGGTGGGAGGCTGCCCATGGCCCATTTAGTACTGCTCTTGCAAATGCTGTGTCCTCCTGAGCCTGAACATCCAGGCGGTAGAACCTGGAGAAGTGTGAATGGAGTACCATGTCGCCGCCCATCAGATCTCAGCATCTTGGTTTCTTCCCAGGCTCTAGTGGAATGGGTCTCGACTTGTAGAGGTGGAGGCTTGCCTACCTCTATGTAAGCCACCTTTATTACTTCTTTGATCCAGCAGGCTATGGTTGCCCGCAAGGCCACTTCCCCTTGTTTCTTCCTGCTGTGAAGGACAAATAGGTGGTCCGTCTTTTGTATGGATTCCGACTTTTCCAGGTATCCGACTAGGAGTCGGCTGACATTAAGATGGTGAGATTCTTCCGAGTCCTTATGCTCATCTGGAGATGGCAGCAAGATGGTTTGGTTTAGACAGAAGTGAGAAACCACTTTTGGGAGGAAGGAGGGGACCGTGTGTAGCTGTATGGATCCTGGCGTGAACCTGAGGAATGTTCGGCAGGATAGTGCTTGATGTTCGGAGATGTGACTGACCAAACATATTGCCACTAGGAATGCAGTCTTCAAGGTTAGGAGTCGTAGGGACAGACTGTGGGTAGGTCTGAAGGAGGCTTCCACTAGGCAGTCTAGGACTAGATTGAGGTTCCATAGGGGTACTGGTCACTTTAATTGTGGTCTAATATGCTTGACCCCTCTCAGGAAGCAGGAGACGTCAGGATGAGATGCTAGGCTGATGACTTCCACTTTGGCTCTGAAGCAGAGGGCTCAGTTAAAAAAAAAAAAAAAAAAAAAAAGTCTTCACATGTCTGCGTACCATGGCCTTCTTGGCCAGTCTGGGGCCACTAGAAGTACTAGCCCTCTGTGGTGTTCTATATTGCGGATGATCCTGCCCAATAATGGCCATGGGGGGGGGGGGGGGGAGAGAAGGGAGGGGAAAGAAGGTGTATAGCAAGTCTTCCTGTGGCTAGGTCTGGATGAGGGCATCAATCCCTTGGGATTGTGGGTCTCATCTGAGACTGAAGAAGTTGGGAACTTAGGCGTTGGACTGGGTTGCCAGGAGATCCATGGCTGGGGTTCCCCAGCCGTTTGCTATCAACTGGAAGGTTGTGGTTGACAGCATCCATTCCCCTGGGTCTAGACTCTGCTGACGTATTCTGCAGAGACGTTGTCTTTTCCCACGATGTGGGTGGCTGAGATCCCTTGTAGATTTGCTTCTGCCCATGACATTAGGGGGTCTATTTCCAGGGACACCTGTTTGCTTCTGGTTCCTCCCTGGCGGTTGATGTGGGCAACTGTTGTCATGTTGTCCGACATGACAGATTTGCCCTGGAGTCTGATGAACCATAGGCAGGCTAGTCTGATCCCTGGGCTTCCAGTCAGTTGGTTGATGTTCCATCCTGACTCTTCCTTGTCCCATTGCCCCTGTACCATCACTTCCTGGCAGTGGGCTCCCTACCATTGTCGACTCGCATCCATGGTTAGCAAGATCCAGGTCGGTGGGGATAGCCTTACTCCCCTTGCTCAGATGGTCTTTTAGCCATTGGAGCTGGGTGGCGAACGAAGTAGTCCTGGGACATTGGGTTCCCTCGAGACAGTAGGGAGTGCTGTAACGGTCGCATGTGGGCTCTTCCCCATGGGACCACTTCCAGGAGTTGACTTGGAGGTAGTCCCATACTTTGGGTTGAAAACTTCTTAGCAGGTTTCACAATTGGTTCAGTTTTTTTCTCCTTGTAGGAGGAAGAATGAACTTGTTTTGTCTGGTGATGAAACAGACTCCCAGGTATTCTAGAGATTGGGAGGGCTGCAGACAGCTCGTTTGTGTTGACAACCCACCCGAGGTTTTCCAGTAGAGTTCACTCTGGTGGTCGCCTGATGACTTTCCTCTGGAGATTTTGCCCTGATCAGCCAATCATCCAGATAATGATATATGAGGATTCCTTCTTTCCTCAGTGTCGCCGCCACTACAACCATGATTTTGGTGAATGTCAGAGGGGTTGTGGCTAGCCCAAAAGGGTAGCACCTGAACTGGTAGTGGTGGTCCAGGAAGTTTTTATGCTCGTGATGGACCAGGATGTGCAGGTAGGCTTCTGACAGGTCCAGGGATGTAAGGAATTCTCCCGGCTGTATTGCCTGTATGACAGAGTGCTGGGTTTCCATGCGGAAGTATGGTACCCTCAAGTAGCGGTTGACTGACTTGAGGTCCAATATGGGCCGGAATGTTCCCTCTTTCTTGGGGACGATAAAATAGATTGAATAGTGCCTAGTATTTTGTTGTGTGGGCACTGGCGTTATGGCCTTTAGGGCAAGCAGTTTGGCCAGTGTGGTTTCCACTGCCGTCCTCTTGGAGGGTGCATGACAAGGAGCTTTTACGAATTTGTCTGGAGGGATGTTGTGGACATCCAGATAGTATCCCTCTCGAATGATGGTTAGGACCCACTTGTCCACTGTTATCTTGACCCATCTTTGGTAGAATAGGGCAAGCCTGCCCCCTATGGCTTCTTCCTGTGGATGGGTCGGCTGATTCTCATTGTGGGGTACAGCTGGGGCCTGTGCCAGCTCCCCTCTTGTGTTTGTTCTGAAAGAACTGGCCCCTGCTTGCAGGGTGAGGTGCTTGATATGTACTCTTGTAGGGTCTAAAAAACACTGTGATCCTCTGCCCTTAGGTAATCAGGGAGAGGGACATTGGCTTCTTTTGTTCTTGTCCTCCGGTAGCAGAGGTACTGAATTCACCCCATTTGTCGGTTAACTTCTCCAGTTCACTTCCGAACAGGAGGGATCCTTTAAAGGGCACTCATGAGTTTTGTCTTGGAAGTCGCGTCTGCTGACCAGCTTCAGAGCCAGAGTTGCCTTCTGGCCCCTGACTGAGGTGTGCACCAGGTCAGAGGTTGCATCCATGAGGAAGGATATTGCTGGTTCTAGTGCAGACGGGCGTGACAGCGTTCCTCGTCATTGATAAGCAGGTGCGTGTCACCATGGCACAGCAGGCAGCAATCTGCAGTGACTTAGCTGATATGTTGAATGACTGTTTAAGGATGGATTCCTGACATCTGTCCTGGGCATCCTTGAGTGCTGCTCCTTCCTTGACTGGAATGGTAGTGCGCTCTAACTGCACAGACCATGGTGTCCACTTTGGGGAACACCAGGAGATCTTTGGCTGAGGGTTCCAGTGGGCACATCCCCCTTTGAAACTTGCCTCCGGAGCATCCCATTCCAGGTTGATCAGCTGTTGT